>NC_064568.1:12466666-12778750 GCF_937001465.1 Orcinus orca
TACCGTGTTAGTTTCTGTTGCACAACAAAGCGAATCATCCGTATGCATACACATATCTCCATATCCCCTCCCTTTTGAGCCTCCCTTCCATCCTCCAAATGGATTAAAGACTTAAATGTAAGACCAGACAGTATAAAACTTTTAGAGGAAAACATAGGAAAAACACTCTTTGACATAAACCACAGCAAGATCTTTTTGGACCCACCTTCTAGAGTAACAGAAATAAAAACAAAAATAAACAAATGGGACTTAATTAAACTTAAAACTTTTGCACAGCAAAGGAAACCATAAACAAGACAAAAAGACAACCCTCAGAATGAGAGAAAATATTTGCAAATGGAACAACAGACAAAGGGTTAATCTCTAAAATATACAAACAGCTCATGGAGCTCAATATCAAAAAATCAAACAATCCAGTTAAAAAATGGGCAGAAGACCTAAATAGACATTTCACCAAGGAAGACATACAGATGGCCAAGAGGCACATGAAAAGATGCTCAGCATCACTAATTATTAGAGAAATGCAAATCAAAACTGCAGTGAGGGGCTTCCCTGGTGGCACAGTGGTTGAGAGTCCGCCTGCCAATGCAGGGGACACGGGTTCGTGTCCTGGTCCGGGAAGATCCCACATGCCGCAGAGCAGTTGGGCCCGTGAGCCATGGCCTCTGGGCCTGCGCGTCCAGAGCCTGTGCTCCGCAACGGGAGAGGCCACAACATTGAGACGCCCCAACATTGAGAGGCCCGCGTACCACAAAAAAAAAAAAACAAAAAAACTGCAGTGAGGTATCACCTCATACCAGTCAGAATGGCAGTTATCAAAAAAGCTAGAAATAATAAATGCTGGAAAGGGTGAGGTGAAAAGGGAACCCTCCTACACTGTTGGTGGGAATGTAAATTGATACAACCACTATGGAAAACAGTATGCAGGTTCATTAAAAAACTAAAAATAGAACTACCATATGACCCAGCAATCCCACTACTGGGCATATATCCTGAGAAAATCATAATTCAAAGAGAGACATGTACCACAATGTTCATTGCAGCACTATTTACAATAGCCAGGGCATGGAAGCAACCTAAGTATCCATCAACAGATGAATGGATAAAGAAGATGTGGCACATATATACAGTGGAATATTACTCAGCCATAAAAAGAAACGAAGTTGAGTTATTTGTGGTGAGGTGGATGGACCTAGAGTCTGTCATACAGAGTGAAGTAAGTCAGAAAGAGAAAAACAAATACCGTATGCTAACACATATATATGGAATCTAAAAAAAAAAAATGGTTCTGATGAATCTAGTCGCAGGGCAAGAATAAAGAGCTGGACATAGAGAATGATGGACTTAAGGACATGGGGTGGGAGGGCAAAGCTGGGGTGAAGTGAGAGTAGCATCGACATATATACACTACCGAATGTAAAATAGTTGACTGATGGGAAGCAGTGGCATAGCACAGGGAGATCTGCTCGGTGCTTTGCAATGACCTAGCTGATATAAGCCCCACTGCTAAGTGATTTTCAATAAAAAATTCAAATTATCTTTTGTTAATGAGTCAAAATTAGTATCACAAATTCAAGAGTGGTAGGCACTCAAGAAATGAACAGATCCAAAAGGCCATTATTTCTCATTTTGTAAGTGAGGCAACTGGGCATGTAGATGTTAAGTGTTTGATTATGAAGCCACTTGCTCCATTTGGTGGTTATTAGAGAAGAATGAGTAGAATACTGTACCTAAGTTGAGATATAAATATGCTGGTTAGGTTGGTTTATAAGAGTATACGCTAATAATATATACTTTTTAAAGACTTGCAGGCCTTTCCTCTTTTGACTTAGAATAGTGATTCCTAATCAGCGGTGGTTTTGGGTGTGAGGGGTCATTTAGCAATTTAGGTCATTTAGGTCATTTACCTGGATGTTGGGGGTTGTCACAACTAGAGGGGAAAGGGCGGTGTCCTATTGACATCTAGTAGGTAGAAGCCAAGGATTCTGATACACATTCTACAATGCACAGGACAATTCCCAAAAGAAAAGAATTATCCAGCCCTAAATGTCAATAGTGCTGAGCTTGAGAAATCTTGGCCTAGAATGCCAATATAATTCTTTCCACAAAAATGTTCATATATGAAATAATTTCTCCTATTTGGAGACATTATTCATCTGCCATCGTAGCTGTAAGCTTCCAACTGTCCTGGCCATTAAAAAATTTCTCCATCTGAAAGCCAGTTCTCAGAAAAATGAGTGCTAGTACTTATGGAGTTATTGAGTCCTACTAGGATTCCAGAGACTAGTATTCTTGCCTGTTTCGCCATGTGATGTGAAATAAGTTACCTCATCTCTCTGGGCATCTTTGCATTCTAATCTGTAACATGGTGTGAAGATAGAAATAGACAATTCATATGAAAGTGATTGCACTGTGAAGAGCTCTGTAGAAAAATGAGATGTTGTTGACTATAAGATGGTTTTATATTCGGTACGACCAACTGGTGACCACCTTTCTTTAGTTCTGACCACAAAATCATCTTCATCAAGGGTCTTAGCCTTTCCACTAATTGACACTTTTTTTTGCAGTGGATACGAAAGAATAGGTAATTGAACAAAACAAGCTTAAAAAAAAATCTGCTAAATTTGAAGAATAACCTTCCATCCAGAATATTCCAGAACCATTTCCCTTACCTAAGAGGTGGTGGAAATTTTTATTTTTGCTAGAGAGCTATAATTTCTGTACTGGACATGTTATGGCCCAAGTTGTGTCCCCCCACCCCAAAGTCATATGATGAAGACCTAACCCCTAGTACTTCAGGATGTGACTGTATTTGAGGTAAGGCATTTGAAGAGGTAATCAAGTTAAAATGAGGTCATTAGAGCTGCCCCAATCCAGTATGACTGGTGTCCTTATAAGCAGAGATTAGGATACAGGTACAGTGGGAATACCATGTGAAGATGCAGTTTCTTGCCACTACCTGCTAGGCAAGACGAGAACCCTCAGAAGAAACCAACCCTGTTGAAACCTTGATTTCAACTTTCTGGCCTCCCAAATTGTGGGAAAATAAATTTCAGTTGTTTAAATCACCAGTCTGTGGTACTTTGTTATGGCAAAGTACTAAGAAACTAATGTAGATGGGTCATTCTAAATGTTTCTCTTGGGAAAGCCATAGCACATAAAATGCACATCTGGTCTTCTGACTCCAAGATCCTAGAGTATTTTCAGCAAATAAAACTTGGCTCTAGAAAAAGCTTTGTGCTTTCATTACCTGCCACACTAGGGCTTTTCATGGAGAGCAGGGATAAGGGCCGAACCCACATAAACTCAGGTGAAATCAGTTCAAGGGGACTGTTATAAATCCATCACTCTGGGTTCCAGAGGAATTCTTAATCACTCCATCTCTCTGGCAGCCTTGGAGAGGAAGGGCGTTTGTGGGCAGCATCTGTCACTCCTGTGTGTGCTCAGCCTCAAGGCAGTGTGCCCTGTTTGTTTTTAAGTGTCTAGCTAAGACCAAGTGTGTTGGTCTATTGACGATGGCACTGCAAAACGATGTCTCTAGGTCGCAAATATTTTTTATCCATCTTGCCCAAGTTAGCAGATGAGACCTGAAAGCATTTTGTTACTCTCCTGGGATAATGGGTAATTTGACCCTGGGGCATCTTGAGAGCAAGATGTTTCTTCCTCTACTTCTGCTTTCCCTTCCAAGATAGTCCTGGGAAGTTCTCAAACACACTCTGTTTTTTGTCCTTGTTTGTGTAAGAATGTGAGTCTAGCACAGGGCTCAGGCTGGGGCTGGGTTGCATGAGTTCAAGTACTGATCTATCATCTCCTGACTTTATGACTTTGGACAATTTATTTAACCTGTGCTTTAATTTCCTTACCTGTGAAAAAGGATCGTCCTATTACCTACCTCCCATGATAGTTGTAAGGATTAAATGAGTTAATGCACGTAAAGCTGTTAGACTAGTACTTGGCACATAGTAAGCATTAAACAAATGTTACCAATGGGGGTGAAATATATCAGCTGTTGAATACAAGAGTTCATTTTTTTTCCCAGTACAATAGAATGAGAATGAACCTCACAAAATTTTTGCTGTGTAAATGCTGCAACATATCTGCTCCTTTAGGCAGAATAAAAACAGTACTATTGAGGCTTCCGATGTTTCAGGCCCCAGAATGAACACTGTATGAGCTTCATCTCATTTAAACCTCTCAACAGTCCCTTGAGGTCAACACTATGTATCTTTCAGAATAGGGTAGGTCATACTGTAATAGCAAATAACACCAATGTCTTAATGGAACAAAGATTTCTTTCTTGTTCACAATATGTTTCCAATGCAGATAGATAGGAAGGTTTGCTAATCACTGTCATTCAGGAAGATAGGTTGATGGAGGATGATGCTGTCCCTCAACACAAAACTGTAGAAGCAGCCATGGCAGGGGAGAGAGCCAGGAGAATGGAGTGCTAACTCTTCAGTACTTGTACACCAGAGTGACACACGCCATTTCTGCTTGAATTAGCCAAAGTCAAATGACCATGTATAACACCAAGGAGTAGTATGCCTGAAAGAAGAGGAGAGACAGAAATCTGGATGAGCACACACTGATGTTGTTCCTATTTCACACACAGGATAAGACTTCGAGAGGAAAAGTAACTTGTTCAGTGTCATGTAGTAAGTGGAAAACCATAGTTCCAATATTAGACTCTCTGACTCTAAAAGCATTGCTTCTCCTATTGTGCTTATTGCCTGCCTAGGCCAGTGACATTCTTGTTGAAGCCTATTGTGGGATGAATTGTGTGCACCAAAAAGTCTAACCCCCAGGACCTCAGAATGTGATCTGATTTGGAAATAGAGTCTTTGCAGATGTAATCATATTAAGATGAGGTCATACTCCTTTAGGGTGCATCCTATTCCAATATGACTGGTATCCTCATAAGAATAGAAAACAGAGACACAGACTAACACACAGGGAGAATACCACGGGATGATGGCGGCATAGTTAAAAACGTCAAGGACTGCCAACAACACCAGAAGCTAGGAGGAAGCGAGGACAGATGCTTTCCTAGAGCCTTCAGAGGAGGCTGTTGACACCTTGATTTTGGACTTCTAGCCTCCAGAATTGTGAAAGAGTAAATTTCCGTTGTTTAAAGCTACTCAGTGCCTGGTACTTTGTTACAGCGGCCCTAGGAAACAAATACAGAGCCCATTCTATAATCGTGTGATTTGGATCTTCATTTTCACATTGTTTGGCTCATGTGTCCTTTGTAACCAACCTGGGTCATCTCAGGGGCTATCTCCAAGGAGCCTTCCAAGTGAGCCCTGTGTCATGTCTCACTGTGTCTCCAATGTCTCAGATAGTATCTGACACTGAATAGGCATTCAGTAAATGCCTATTGAATGAATACAATAGAGGTGATTATTTTCCTTACTTTGTTTTCCCAGGATATTTATTTCAGACTTGAGAGATATTGAGAGTTTATCAGAGGACAGTTCATACATTGGTTCCCCTTTTGAAACTCTTAAGCACAGGGACCAGCCTTAGCTTCATATACAAAGCCTCTTGTGGTTTGATCCACACTGGCCTCTAAGACTGTTCTCCAGGAAGCAGACGTGAGATGGAATTTGGGGCTCAAGATATTTAGTGGAGAGCAATGTCCGTGAAAAAAAGGAGGGGGAGCAGTATTTAACTAAAGAAGTGAAAGGTCAGTGCAGGCCTTGACAGATCTTCAGCCAGCCTACCTATCAGGGGTGTCTGGAGGAGTCCTGCCAATCAGAGTATCTCCTGTCGGGCCAGAGTGACTGGACCTTTAGACCCTGCAGGCTGCCTCCGGAATAAAACCTCAGACAAAGCAACTCTCTGCAGCTAGGCTGACCCTGGAGTGCTGACAGTCGGAGGCCGGCTACAGACTACACTCCTGCCGCTGAAGAGCAAGTCCTTTCTTACAAAGGGAACCCTCTTGCACTGCTGGTGGGAATGTGAATTGGTACAGCCACCATGGAGAACAGTATGGAGGTTCCTTAAAACACTACAAATAGAACTACCATACGACCCAGCAATCCCACTACTGGGCATATAGCCGGAGAAAACCATAATTCAATAAGAGTCATGTACCACAATGTTCACTGCAGCTCTATTTACAATAGCCAGGACACGGAAGCAACCTACATGTCCATCAACAGATGAATGGATAAAGAAGATGTGGCACATATATACAGTGGAATATTACTCAGCCATAAAAAGAAACGAAATTGAGTTATTTGTGGTGAGGTGGATGGACCTAGAGTCTGTTATACAGAGCGAAGTAAGTCAGAAAGAGAAAGACAAATACCGTATGCTAACACATATATATGGAATCTAAGAAAAAAAAATGTCATGAAGAACCTAGGGGTAAGACGGGAATAAAGACACAGACCTACTAGAGAATGGACTTGAGGATATGGGGAGGGGGAAGGGTAAGCTGTGACAAAGTGAGAGAGTGGCATGGACATATATACACTACCAAACGTAAAATAGATAGCTAGTGGGAAGCAGCCGCATAGCACTGGGAGATCAGCTAGGTGCTTTGTGACCACCTAGAGGGGTGGGATAGGGAGGGTGGGAGGGAGGGAGACGCAAGAGGGAAGAGATATGGGAACATATGTATATGTATAGGTGATTCACTTTGTTATACAGCAAAAACTAACACACCATTGTAAAGCAATTATACTCCAATAAAGATGTTTAAAAAAAAAAGCAATCTGAGCGGCCCATCTCCTACATCCACCTCTCTGGCTTCATCTCACACCACTTCTCTTTTCCCACCATCACCTCCAAACCACGTCTCTTCTCCCAACTCCCCCACCCCAGAGTAACCACTTGCAGATTTTAAAAAACTCCTGTTTTCCACCTCCATGCCTTCACATCACCTTCCCCTCACCCTGGATTGCCACTCCTGCATCTCTCTTCCAGCAAACTCTATCTTAGTCCCCAACACTCCAGATCCTATCTTTTTTAGGAAGGCTTTGCTGACCTCACCTCTTTTTCTTCTTTATACTCCTTAATATTTTGTAACCCCATCATAACAGTGCTTATGACATACCAGCACATCAGCTACTCACTGAACAGTAAACTATCCCCAAAGAAGGACTTTGAATGCCAATTCCAATGTGCTTGCGCCTAGTCTGGTGCCTGGCATATATAGGCAATTAATAAATATTAATTGGTGATGGACTGACTGAAGCATACAGGATGAAACACAAGTGTCCTTGTGATATCAAGAGAGGGATCATTTGGCTTTACTGTAATAGAACTCAAACTAAAATGAAGTATTTATTATCCTCTTCCACTTGGCTTCAGACCAGCCAGTGCCAGCCTCCTGTGAAATCCAGTTTTAACAGATCAGCTCCTCACAGACCTGAGAACCCACACAAGAATACTATGAGACGAACAGGGAAGATGTGTAACGTATAGGGGATCAACTTACCCAAAGGATGTGTAGTGGAAACCAGAATCTTACTGCAGAGGGGAATGTGCCCAAAGGACTCTTCACTGGAATAGACTGGCTCTTTAAGCTGCTAAAAGGCTCCAAATGTAGCTGCATATCGAAAGTCAGGGTTTAGAGAGACTTCGTTGGTCTTAGACATCTTCTGCCTTTGTCTATATAGTGCCAATTTATCCTCTATCTGAAACAGCCCGGTTCTCCTTTTTCTTTCTTTCTTCCTTCCTTCCTTCCTTCCTTCCTTCCTTCCTTCCTTCCTTCCTTCCTTCCTTCCTTCCTTCCTTTCCTCCCTCCCTCCCTCCCTCCCTCCCTCCCTTCCTCCCTCCCTTTCTTTCTTTCTTTCTTTCTTTCTTTCTTTCTCTCTCTCTCTCTCTCTTTCTTTCATTGAAGTATGGTTGATTTACAATATCATGTTAGTTTCAGGTGTACAGTAAAGTGATTCAATTACACACACACATATACATACAGATTCTTTTCTCATATAGCTTATTACAAAATATTGAGTATAGTTCCCTGTGCTATACAGTAAGTCCTTGTTGATTATCTATTTTATTTTTATATGTAGTAGTACGTATATGTTACTCCTCAATTCCTAATTTATCCCTCCTCCCCACCTTTCCTCTTTGGTAACCATAAGTTTGTTTTCTATGTCTGTGAGTCTATTTCTGTTTTGTAAATAAGTTCATTTGTATCACTTTTTTAGATTTCATGTATAATTGATATCATATGATATTTGTCTTTCTCTGTCTGACTTATTTCACTTAGTATGATAATCGCCAGGTCCATCAATGTTGTGGCAAATGGCATTATTTCATTCCTTTTTATGGCTGAGTAATAGTCCATTGAATACATGTACCACATCTTCTTTATCCATCCATCAGTGGACATTTGGGTTGTGTCCATGTCTTGGCTATTGTAAATAGTGTTGCAATGAACACTGGGGTGCATGTATATTTTTGAATTACGGTTTTCTCCATATATATGCCCAGTAGTGGGATTGCTGGGTCGTATGGTAGTTCTATTTTTAGTTTTGTAAGGAACCTCCGTACTGTTCTCCATAGTGGCTGTATCAATTTACATTCGCACCAACAGTGAAAGAGGGTTCCCTTTTCTCCACACCCTCTCCAGCATCTATTATTTGTAGACTTTTTGATGATAGTCATTCTGACTGGTGTGAAGTGATACCTCATTGTAATTTTGAGTTGCATTTCTCTAATGATTAGTGATGTTGAGCATCTTTTCATGTGCCTTTTGGCTATCTGTATGTCTTCTTTGGAGAAATGTCTATTTAGATCTTCTGCCCATTTTTTGATTGGGGTTGTTTGTCTTTTTTGATATTGAGCTGTACAAGTTGTTTGTATGTTTGGAGATTGATCCCTTGTCAGTTGAATCATTTGCAAATATTTTCTCCCGTTCTGTAGGTTGCCTTTTAGGGAACTATTCTTCTTTCATTTGCATCCAATCCTCAGGAGACTACCAACCAAGGACTCTGCCCTCCCCCAAATACAATGAACAGTTTTGCAGAATCTAGTCAAAGCAGTGGGCATCAGTTCTGGGAAGGAGAACTTGTATCCTGCTAGTCGTTAGGAGGATAGAAGGTAAGATGGGGGCTGCTGGAGGTCATCAGGACACCAGGCAAGTAGAGCTGCTTGAGAGGAAGGCAACAGAAAGAGCATCAAAGACAAAGGATGGAAAGAGAGAAGTTCTCAATGACATCATTAAGAGCGTCGGGACTTAGACTTGCTTGAATGTAGCATAAAAATCAAATTTTTAATTAACAAGACAGTAAGTCCCTATTTTTGGTTACAGCCAGTTTGAATCAGGTTCCTGTTCTTGAAGTTGAAAGTTTCCTCATCAGACACAATCTTGTCTTTTCACTTAAATTTTCAGGTGAAGTGAATGGGAATCTAGAGTGAGAATCAGTGTTTGGTCTACTATATCTTTGACTAAGCTCTGTACTTCAGAACGAGAACAAAACAACTATTTTATGTCATATGCAAAGTGAATTTTGTCCCTGAAAGTGACAAAAAAATATATGAGAGGTTTTTTCTGTCCTCGAGCAATTCACAGTTTAGCTGGGGAGATAGGCTTAGAATACGAAATGCGGAAATATGAAAACAGGACAATATAAAGGTTTAAGTCTCAGTAGTCAGGGCAAAAATTCCGACCTCTGGTGATCTTGGCGCTTACCCTTTGGTAGGGCTAGCAGCAGACTCAGAAGGTTTGTATTTCTACCAACATGGTTACCACGCAGCTTCATCTGGAGTGATGAGTGGTGACTCCTTCAGCCTGGTAATTAGGATTTTCCAGCCTGGGGTTTAATGGAAATTAATAAAGAGGTATATTGGGGTGCCTTGCCTTGCCTTGTCAACAGGAGCACAGTTCCTGGGGGATAGATTGCTCAGAACTTCAGGGTTTTCAGGATTGGACTGAATCATTCATTGGTTATATTGTTTAAGAAACAAATAATAAAAACTTGGAAAACATGGGAAATGGTTTAGTTTTTGGAGGATTTTGCAGTACAATCAAGGAACTCTAGGCTTGTTCAATAGATGACATAGCTTTTTACAGCTACCATTTAGTGTACGTTTACAGTATGCTAGACACTGTGCTATGTACCTTACATGGATTATTTCTTTTAATCCTCATAATAACCTTATGAGGTATGCAATTCATCCTCCTTTTGCAGATTTGCAAACTGTGGCTCAGAAAGATAAATTCACCTTCCCAGAGTTACAGAACTAATGACCATGGGAGTCAGGGTCTGAAATCATTTTCACAGCCTGAGTCTTAACACTACCTGTCCTGCCTCCCTAGCTAGAGTAAAGATCCGGGGACCCCAGGGACTGGTGAAGAACATCAGTACACAGAAAGGGGTGCTACACAGTGATGGGACCCTGGATTCCGAGAGACCAGCTCAGAGTTTGCTTCCGCTATCCCAGAACAAAGTAAAGAAGGTCTGGACTGGTGTGGTTGCAAGAGGAGAGACCAGGAGGATGACAGTGAGGGATTTTGCAAAGGAACATTGCAGGATTTTGTTACTGGGTGGAGAAAAAAAAAAAGAAAGAACAGGGAGTCAAAATGTATCAGAGTATCAGAGTCCATTTTAAATGCAGGTATAAAATGTCAGCATCCAAAATAGTAGCTGTCAGGAGATTACTTGTAATGTATTCCGGGAATGCGTTTAGCTTTCGTGGTAGAAAGCTGTGTTGAGGACAAAAAGCTATTCACATACACGTTTATTGGAGGCTCATTAGTCCATTTAATGTATTTTAAAATTTTTATAAGACCATTTGCCGCAATTGTGTCTGGGCACATATACAAGGAGGGGGGAAATCAATGGTGAATTTTACAAATAGATGCCCGTCTCGGCCCTCAGTTTATCATTCCCATTAGGCAAATGACAAGTCAACATTGTGCAGAGTGGAGTTGTTAACAGGCTTGAAGAAAGTCCCTAAAATCGAGTTCATTTTTTTAATATAATTGCTTTATCCTAGTTTTTCTTCAGTTTTATTTTCATAGTGATTCACACTGTGTTTAGTTTTTTAAGGTTCAAGTTGAGATAGATGAATAGGAAGGATAGCAACTGTGTTTTCTCATACCTGCAGGCTGGGGTCAGGGTATAGCATGGAAATGTCCATTAAATACCAGAGAAGAAATAGCACTCAGGGCCTGAATGGCAATAAACCGGCTATTAGTGACCACAAAGCCAGATTACAAAGCCGGGTTTAATTTGCTTCGTGGTTCAGAAAGCTGGTCAGCCCAACTCAACATCCTCAGCACGTGACACACTGCATACTCCTTACAATGCCATCAGCATTTAATACCAAAAGAAGCATGTCAGCCTTTCCCTTACCTCCTCCCTTACAGTCACGCCTCTGAGCCATTCCACACTGACCAAGGAGCTTGCTAAAAGTAGTAAAAGGAGGTATGCATTTCATCCTCCTTTTGCAGATATGTAAACCGTGGCTCAGAAAGATAAATTCACCTTCCCAGAGTTACAGAACTAATGACCATGGGAGTCAGGGTCTGAAATCAGTTTCACAGCCTGAGTCTTAACACTACCTGTCCTAGCTCCCTAGCTAGAGTAAAGATCCGGGGACCCCAGGGACTGGTGAAGAACATCAGTACACAGAGAGGGGTGCTACACAGTGATGGGACCCTGGATTCTGACAGACCAGCTCAGAGTTTGCTTATGCTATCCCAGAACAAAGTAAAGAAGGTCTGGACTCGTGTGGTCGCAAGAGGAGAGACGAGGAGGATGACAGTGAGAGATTTTGCACAGGAACATTGCAGAATTTTGTTACTGGGTGGAAGAAAAAAGAAAGAACAGGGAGTCAAAACATATCAGAGTATCAGAGTCCGTTTTAAATGCAGGTATAGAATATTAGCATGTATTCCAGGAGGCCAAAAGACTGAGATGGAGTTCTAGCTGTGTGGACTTGGATGTGTCACTTCCCTGGGCCGGGCCTCAGTTACCTCATCTATAAAATGAGCAGATGGGACAGTGTGACTCTGACAGTTCCTTGGAGCTCACACAATCTGATTGTACTCACATGGAACACTTCTAAGACACATGAAGTAAAAGAACATGGAGTTTGGGGGGAAATAATGTAATAAACTTAACTCTTAAAATGAATGAGTATATGGTGACCTGAGTTGATTTTGGGTGATATGCAGATAAACATTTTAAATTTTGAGTCACTCATCTTTCTTAATGTGTATTAGAAAAGGTATGTCTAGCATATCAAACCTGTGATTACCTTATGTTATTGCTTATAATAATAGTAAACTTATTTAAGGTCAAAAGTGAGTTGATTTAAAAGTGTTGTATAAATAATTTGACTGGCCTTTGTCCCTGGTTCCTGGGAAGTAACCTCTTAATCCTTGGAATTGTCAAGTGTGATAGAAGTGTTTCTGTTCTTCATATTGGGCTTTTCCTGAGTTTATACTACAAGGTAACTCGTGGTGGACCCCTAGATCATTTCAGGATAGAGGCCAGCCATGCTGGAAACACCCACCATGTGATTCAAGGGTTGGGGCTTTGAGCCAAGGGACATCAACCCGACCTCTGGGGAGATTAGAGATTGAGTGTAATCAAGTACTGAAACTGCAAGAAAAATACTGAGCTCTGATTGAGTTTCCTGGTTGGTGATCAACATTAACATGCTGGGTGGGTAATGCATCCTGAGAACGTGGAAATTTTGTGTTTGGGACCCTCTCAGATCTCACCCTATGTGTCTCTGCATTTGGCTAGTCCTGACTGTATCCTTTATAATGGAACTATAATCATAAATATAGAAATCTCCTGAGTTCTGTGAGTTATTCCAGGAAATTATTCAACCTGAGGAGGTAGTGGGAACCCCTGAATTGTCTGAGAGTCCTGGAACTTGGTTCTGGTGTCTGAAGTGAGGTTAATCTTGTGGAGAATTGTTCCCTTCACATTTGAACTTCGACCTAACTCCAGGCAGTAAGTGTCAGAATTGCACTGCACAAAGGCAATATTAAGTAAATAGCAGTATTAATTATTTAATACTAAACTGGTACACAGGTATATAGCCCAAGTCCTATACAAGGTATAAAAATGACCAGAGTTTGAGAAACTCTAGTATCATGTTCTCTGTAGTGAGATTAACTATTGTAAGCCTGTTATATATAGCTTATAATTGATTTCTCACAAAATGCTGTGAGGTAGGTAACTACTAATATTCCCAATTTACAGATTAAGAAACTGAGCCCTGGAGTGATTAAATAACTTGCTCAAGGTCCTGTCACAAGCAAGTGGCAGTGTTGGGGTACAGACTCAGGCAGTCTGTCTCTAGAATGCCTTGTTTTTAGTGTGTTCATCATCATACTATTAAAATTTCTACCTTGTGAGATCACTGGGAAGATTAAAGGGAGTATGATACATAAAGTTTATTGAAAAACTCAGTGAATATTAGCTTTTACTATTCTTGTTGTAATTAGAAATGTGTTTCTGTATTAAGTAATATCAGTCCTTAAAATAAATTAGAGGACTTTTAATTTCATCATACCCTATAACATTGTCTAGAATCAACTGAAAGTCATATGCTTTGTTATATATGAAAAAGAGAAGTTTTATGATTGTAAGATAGAGAAAGTACAAGACTTGCATCATACACTTTTCTAGGCATGAAGCAATCCCTTTTCTGGTAAAGGAATATCATTAAGTCCAAAGGTAGAGTCAGCATGATAATAAACCTGGCTTTTACAACTTTTTCTTGGTGTAATGTAATTCTTAGTCACATAGTAGAAGACAATGAGAAATTTTCGCTAACACAGCAAAATGTGGGTTTTGAGATTCATTTAAGTAACTACAGTGGCTTAGTTAGTTAGAATGCTCTAGACTGGTAATTTATCTTTATTTGTCAGGTTAACTGACCCAAGGGTTAAGTTCTTATCAAGGACAAAAAGTGAGTAGGAAACAAAAATAACTGCTGGTTTCTGACTAGTGAGTGTCCTCAGATATGAGGTTGATACATCTAAAACGCTTTTGTTGGAAGAAAACTTAAATCCTCCCTTCATATGTTAAATGTATAACTTGTCAGGAATTGGGAAACATATTAGTAGTTTGCATATTTTCTTTCACATAAACACTTGATGATAATAATATTGGCTGGGAATATAATACCTAGATATATTAATTTAAGAAAAAACACAGTTTGTTAGAATGAAGGGGCTTTGGCATTATGTAGGAAACATTTTGACATGAGCATTTTTTCTGGCTGTGTCACTCAGTGAGACAGTTATGAGCTTTATGAGAAGTGATTCTGAGTTTCCAGGAAGAGAAAAAGCTTTGTCTTTTACCCTAAGGGAACAACAAAGGGAGGGAGATCCCATCTCCTTTGCAAATTTGTTAATTCCCCACAAGAAAGAAACAGTGAAGGACACTGTTTTAGCACAGTTGGGGGAAAATAAACAAATTCATCTCCAGAACTCAAAGGAAAGTGTAAGTGGGTTTCTAACAGCCAGCTCTATCCTGCATGGTCCATTTCCAGTGGACATAAATTACATGTGTTTTTCTTGCTTTCTATATAGGCCTGATCAGTTGGGTACTTAATGATTCCATTAAGGCAGCTGTAATGCTGATCAGTGTATTAGAAATTCTGTTTTCTCATATGTCCAGGAAGGGCTACACTATTTTGGTTAGCTAAATATTCTGATTAATAGAGGTTATCATATATGTTGTGGCAGTTGGCAGCTGTGGTCCTCATTCATTCACTCACCCACCCAGGAAATGTTTACCTAGTGTTTTCCGTGTACTCGATACCATTTTAGATACTGTGGATATAAGATGCTTGTGAATATGACAGATGAGATCCCTGCTGTTTTGGGATCTCATAGTGGGAGAAGACAACCTGTACATTCATAAATGAATATTATGATTTCAAATAGTGAAAAGTCCCAGGGTCCTGGGATTAGAAAGTGGCTGTGGGAGGGTAGGCCTGATTAAGACTGGGTGGTCAGGGCAGTCTTCTCTGAGGAAGTGTCATTACAGTTGAGATCGAAACAAGAAAGAACCAATATTGTAAAGTTCTAAGAGATCTTCAACATACAGAGACCATCACATGTAAAGGCCCTGAAGTCGAAGCAGGGTAAATGGGTTTAATGAGCAGAAAGAAGGCCTGTGTGAGGTGGAGTGAATGCTGTGAGCCAGGAAAGTAGGGTGGAGCGGTCACAGTGGTTGGCCGGAGCCAGATAATGCAGAGCCTTGAAGCTTTGAGGTTTAAAAAGCCTGGGATTTTACTTCGTATGTGACGGGAAACCATTAGAGGGCTAAAGCAGAGAAGTGACGTGGTATGATGCATATTTTAAAACATTACTCTAGCAGCTATTTGTACAACGGATTGTTGGAGGAGATCGTTGAGAGGACGTGATGGCTAGTAGACGTGCCAGCTGGACTTGTGTGAGTGGAGGCTCCTTAGCCCTTCCGTGTCCTTGGAATGTATGTCCTCCCTATTATTCCCATAGTAGCAGTTGTTTCAAGGAAGTAGCCTTGAAAGAGTAAGGTGTTGTTGAGATCATCTGGATGGTATGCGTGACTGAACCCAGTTAAGGCCTCTATATAAACTTTTAAGATTTCAGCGGGTGGGTGCAGAGATCTGATTGTCTCATGGCCACCCAAGACCAACCTCTTATGCGAGTTCCTTGCTTTTTTTTTTTTTTTTTGCGGTATGCGGGCCTCTCCCGTTGCGGAGCACAGGCTCCGGACGCGCAGGCTCAGCGGCCATGGCTTACGGGCCCAGCCAGTCTGCGGCATGTGGGATCTTCCTGGACCGGGGCAGGAACCCATGTCCCCTGAATCGGCAGGCGGACTCTCAACCACTGCGCTACCAGGGAAGCCCAACGAGTTCCTTGCTTCTTAAACCTGCCCCCTACCAATTTGGAGTGCTCTGCCTCTTTCTTCAGTTTCTCCCTGCCCTCCGTGTAGGGTTTCAGATTTCAGATTTTACCCAGGGAACTCCCTGGCTGTGAACCAACATAAATTGTATGGGGTGGGGTGGGGTGGATAAAAGAGTGGACCCATCAGTGTTCCTAAAAGTCAGAGAAAATTGGAAAGAAGACGTGCCATTACCTAGCAAATGGAACAAACAGAGTCTGAGTCAGGCCTGGCTCTGTCACTCGCTTGCCCTGTCGTCTAGAAAAGTCCCTTCCCTCTCTGAGCCTCAGTCACATTAGTGGAGAGAGAAAAAAATGGTCTTTAATACTAGATTCCCTCCTAAGTGCTCTTGCACACTAACATTATATGGTTGAGTGATCTAGGCCTCTCTGAGTGTAGTACAATTTCCAAGACTGGAATCATAAGCTATAACCAACACCAAACTTGAATGATGGAAACCAACAGCGTGAAATGGATTCCTGGGCTGCCATCAGTTCACATGGTCTGGTGTTTCTCTCTTTCTCTGCATGAGTTCAGCACACATTAACTGGCTTTCATTTGGTGGCTCCACATCGTCCTCATTTACGTGGAAAAGATGAATTCTTGGGAGAATTCAATTCCTTGTGGTTCTAAGACAGAGGACCCTGCTTCCTTGTTGGCTGTCAGCTCTCAGTTCCTAGAGGCAGCCTGTGTTCCTTGCCAAATGGCCCCCTCCATCTTCAAGACAGTAAAGGTGCATGTGCTAAATCATTTTCTTGCATCGAATCTCTCTGACTTCCTCTTGTGCAATGAGCCAGAGAAAGCTCTCAGCTGGTCTCATGTGATTAGGTCAGGGCTGCTGGGTAGTCCTATTATTGAACCTGGACTTGCATCCACTCTCCCATGCAGTCAAGCCAATCTACTGACACCAGGTTGTGGTGAAGGAAGGTACAGCATTTATTGCAGGGTGGCAAGCAAGGAGAACAGGCAGCTCATCAAAAGACCCAAACTTCTCAATGACTTTCAGGGAAAGGTTTTTAAAGGCAGTGTGAGGGAGGAGGCTTCAGGCTGCATGATCAGCTCGTACACAATTCTCAGGTTGGTTGGTATCAAGGTGAACTTTCAAGCATCACCAATTTTCAGGTTTTAACTGGTCTGGGGTCTACGTGCTTGTGGTCTGCAGTTTTGACTTGTCTGTGGTCTGTTTCCTTTAAAAACAACTTAGGAATGTGTGCTGGACCTTTATATATATATCCTTCACAAAACTAGGAGTTTGGTGACTCTGCTATGTGGCTAGTTTACAGTCTAAATTGTTACCTGTTTCCTGGCTCATCAGCTGTTCTTTGTTTCTACATCTTCACATTTCCTAATCATTAACTCTTGAGTCTTTTGAGACTCAGCAGAGGCCTGGGAGACTAAAGCAAAAGGCTTTTACTTCAAAGGACAGGGACACAGGGGCTTATATGCAGTTTCAATCCCCCCTTTTCTTTGATACTGCTCAATCTTAAGGGGAACAGGTTCCGGACAAGAAAGGGAATAAAATTTTGGATAGAGAAGCTAATCATAAACTTGGCAGAGGAACTCAGTTTTAGGGGGACTTGGTTTAATGACCCTATGTGAAGGTCAACTGTGTCCTAAAATATAACCTAATCATGAAAGTAAAAGCCATCATATTCAGACTTGGGGATTGTTCAGGGCATGTATTCCATGGGGTGCGAAAATCTTGGGGTCCATCTTATATTCCACCTACCACACTTGGTTACTTACAAAATTTAGTTAGGATTTTGTTTTAGTTTGAGTTATCCCAAAAGTGTGTGCAAATTTGGGCACAAGTAGTTTGTTTAGGAGGTTGTCCTATTTAGCACAGTGAAAGAGTAGGAAGTAAGTCCCAGAAGGGAAGAAAGGCAGGAAAGGATGCCTGAAGGAGTCAGTTACTACTGCAAACAATGAGTGCTCAGTCCTTATGGGACCCTCTAAGAGTGAGTAGCACATCCCTCAGAACTGCTCTTATCTACCCACCACCATAGGTTGATAAAAGGTTGTTTCAAGGGACAGTGATACTCCAACATTTCTGGTTTGTGCTACATGAGGGCAAAAGTTGGTTCAGAGGCCAGAGAACACTTGCGGCTGAGACTCAGGACCTTAATGGTGTGTCAGCTCACTGTCAGCAGTCACTGAGGGCTGGTACCAGCTGGAAACTTCACGTTTATGATCTTTTAGTTCCTCAGTTTAGTCCAGGGAGTGGGAATGATTGTTGTCATTTTTTCATTAGGAGACTGGAACTTACGTTAAGGTGGTTTGTCTAAAATTATTCTACTAGTAGGTAGTGGCCTATATTTAATTGACGTCATCCAACTCACCCATAGCATGTACAGGCTAAAGTGGAGGAGAGAGGCCACAAGCCATTCCCCTGCCTTCAGGTGATGTTCATTGTCTCTTTGAGTCCACTTTTTAAACAACCTGGGAATAAATAAGTGCCAAGGAGATTTTGAATAAGCGTTGTCAGAATGATGATAATCCAGGAAGGCTGAATGGAGAAAGTTGCCACTAGTTCTGAGGGGAAAATACAAGGCTCCCTCACCTTTGTATACCTCTATCGTAGACTGTTAGAAACCTGTGCTTACTCAAATCCCCTATGATGAATGTGCTTTAATTTTCGAAGTGCTTTCCTGTTCAGGTTGCCATTTTCTCCCCCTATCCACCTTTGAGGTCCATAAGAGAGGTGTTATACTGCTGTTACTATGAATTTGGGTTTTCGAGTCAGACCCGCCTGAGTTTAAGGCCAGGCTTGGCCACTTTCTGTGTGATCTTATATAAACTATAGGAATTCTTCTGGCCTCAGTACCTTCTTCAAAGAATTACTTTAAAGGCCAAATCAGATGGCATATTCAAAGGTTTAGCATTATAAAGTTCTCAGTGTATGGTAGCTTTTCTTATTATTATTATCACTGACATGAAAAAACTAATGCTCAGAGAGAAATGACTTGCCCAAGATTATCTGCTTGGGTGGTAGGATTAGGGTTAGAACCCCGATCTCAGGGCTCTAAGTAAGATCTGTCCTCTCCTTGATGGAGAGAAGTTAAAAATCTTCCTTTCTCTTCTCTGAGATGCAGGGTAACATCCAAGTGAATCATCTGGTCTCTTTTAAGACCCACTTTGGGTGTCCCAGGACAGCCAGTTCTCAGGTACAGGGCTCTGTGTCCAGGGAATGGAATGAATGTGGTATCTTCTTCCCTTGGGAAATCCTTTCCATAGTCCCTCTAGACACCTGGTTCTCAATGTACTGTTCCAGGACTCCATTAGAGGCAGAGAATTGGTTTCCAATAGGTGCTGGGTGGGGGTGGGGGTGGGCCTGCCCATTTCCTTGGTGGACCTGAAGGGGTTTTAAGGCTCACTTCTGTGTATTGCAGGCAACACAGGCATCTGATCTTATGGTGGTGCATCCTGCTAATCAATTTTTATATGAAGAGTTACTTTTTTATTGAAGAATTATTTGTGAGCAAATAATCATGGATGTTTTTCCTTGTCTATCCTAATAGGCAAATTGAAACCTTCTAGATTTTTCTATAACTATTTTCCATTCAGTCGTTCTTTTACAGTTCTATCACTTCAATTCTTTATTTCAATATTCAGTATGGAATGTCTCCCATATACCAGGTGCTCTTCTAGTCCTTGGGGTTAGAGTGGTCAGCAAAATATACAGAGCCCTTGCCTAATGGAGATTATATTGTACTGGGGGAGGGGGAAATTGGCAACGAACAAAATCAAGTAAAGTAGGTAGTATGTCAACAAGATAAGATAGGGAAAGGAGGATAGGGAGCCCTGGAGGTTTATATGAGGACGATCAGGGAAGGGCAGTCTCAGGAGGCGATAGGCAAAGAGGGCTGGAAGAAATGATGTAGAGAATCATGCAGATATAAACATGGAGGGAAGGGCTAGTTGGAAGCATGTTTGGTGTGTGATTTGAGCAATAGTAAGGAGGCCAGTGTGGCTGGGACAGAATGAGCAAGGTAGAGAATTGTAGTAGATGAGGGTATAGAGAAATAGTCAGGAGCCATGGTATGGAGAGACTGGTATGCCATGATGAGGACTTCAGTTCTGACTCTGCTGGCTCACTCGGGCTGTGTGTGTGTGTCTGGCCTCAAAGTTTGCTTCAAAATATAAAATAGCATATCTAAAAGAAATGTTGAACTAATGATGTTTAGATATAATGGTGTTCAGATACAACAAAACAGGCATTTCAAGCAAGGGGGTGTTTGTGGAAAACATTTCAAGTCCCAGTACTAAGAATGGGAAGAAAGATCTTTGGGCTAGTCCTTTGATAACTCCATGGGGCTTTAACAGTGGAATCCAGCTAAACTGTGTTTATTCTGGAACTTTGAGTTTTGGCTTTCTTTCTTTTTTATTCTTTCACATGTTTTGATGTTTTGAGGTAAAAATCTTTCTTTAAAAAGAAAATTTTACAAAGGGACATCGAATGTACTAGCAACATTTTAACCTTCTATCATCAATCCCTCACTTGGAGATCAAATAATTAAAATCAATTCTTATGCTTTTTGTTACTACCATGACAGGATATTCCTGTCAGAAAGCTCCTCTGGGCTCCAGAGTACATTTGCTAATGGAATCTGGCCCATCTACAGCTAAAGCATTTTCAGCAAAAGAAAACGAAACCATAAAGCTCCAATTACAAAGGCTATTCTTCTAAAAATTCTCCATGGTGATTCTATTGAGTCAAATTACAAGAAGCTAAATTGTATTATTAAAATAACCATTTGATTATTATTATTTTTTCTTTTAACTGTTGGGGGAAAAGAATCTCATTTAAGACATCCTCAGGATTTTTTCCTTCCAAGAATTTTCTCTAAAATAGTGGATGGCAGGACAGCTACAGGACTCTTTGCAAGTAATAATGGAGCAGTTTACTGTGTTAAGCAGTATACAAATGCTAAATATGTGAGCTTGAAAGGAATGTACTGAGATTGTGGTGTAACTGTCATAAAGTGCAGAACTTGTAAAACACACATTTCTGTGCCCCACCCCCAGAGTTTCTGAATCAGTAGGTCTAAGTGGGCCTGAGAATTCACATTTCTCACAAGTTCCCAGGTGATGATCATGCTGCTCGTCTGGGGACCTCATTTTAGGAAGAACTGTTGTAGGGCCATGCCTTGTCATTACATATACTGATATAAATTTGATTGAAGGCACAGATTCTACCACACTGTGTACTATCTAGAATATAAGGAAAATAGTTATCATGTATGTAGCACTTGTTATGTATCAGGAATTTGTATTCCCTATAATAACTGTATGATATTGATACCATTATTATCCTTGTTATACCAATGAGGAAATTCAGAGTTAAAGAAGTGAAGTGACTTGCTTAAGGTCACACATCCAAGAAGGGTAGAGCTGGGATTGGAAGCCAGTCAGACTTCAAAGCCTACGCGTTATCTTTTGCAATATTACTGAGCCATAATCCTTTTCCTACCCTCCCATCCTCAGCAGCCCATACCTTCAGTTCCATGGACTGCACAGTACAAAGCTAGCTTCTCTTCTTTCTGCCCCAAACTCACTTGAAACCACAGAAACCACATGAAAAATGGAGTCTGGCCACCTCCAATCTATGGATCCCAGACCTCTCGTTCTCTAATGATTCACCATCAAGTGCTATAGAAGCCACAGAGGCAATAAAGGACTCTTGTATCAATCTACTTTGAAATTACAGAGGAAAACAAATTACCCTGGACTTTGTTATTGGCATTGAGTGCTAAGTCCAGACAGATTCTAGAAAAATTTAGCTTTTAAGGTTTAATTTAAAAGTCCCTTGCAAGCTACAGATGCTGGAAAATGAATCATTATATATTAGGAAATAGGGAGCTAATGATGATAAATGCCTTTTGAAAGTTTTGGGTTCTGACATAAGCCCTTCTCTAATAGTTCATCAGAGTTGATTAGAAGCTCTAAAAATCTCATTGTGTACCAAACTGGTAACTCCTAGTTTCCCTTTGGTGGAAAGATTTGCTGTGATAATATCCAAATAATATTTATTGATTGAATAATATCTATCCTATGTTATTGTGTTGTGTACATGTTAATAATTGGATGCTGAATAATCATTTTTTGGCTATCATTATTCAGTAAAACAGGAATCCAATTTTGTTTTAGAGACTCAAAGATTACAGACATATGTCTAAAATAATTTGAAATTCTTCCTTCAACATTCTTTTCCCACTTGCCTCAGCCCACCCCTATTCCCAGCTGTAGCCACAGTCAGTAGACGAGCATAAATCTTTTATCTTCCTGCTACACACACATGCATGTATATATGCATGTACAGAAACAAATGTAACTTTTTTCCATAAATAGAATCATACTATACAATTTGTTCTGTGACTTCTTTTCCACTTGAAATGTTGAGGAGATCTTTCCATTTTAACTTAATACAATGCTTCTATTTCTTTCTTTTTAAAGATTTTTGAAGTATTTCCAAAGACCCTGGTGCTATTTGATTTAACATTGTTTTAAAATGTACCTGGGATATTGTTTTTATTCAGATGTGGTGAGGTCAACAGATCAGGAGACAAATGCCATTGAACAGATCGCTTGTTACTTACAGTTCCCAAGAAGAGGGGACACACTATGCCATGCCATGCAGGGCCACATGGGGAAGCACCAGTGTTGGTCAAGAAGCAGAGGGAGTGGAGGAAAATGTAGTCTTTATTGTCGCTTTTGTGGAAAGGAATGGACAAGGCAGGGTAGCTAAACTAAGCAAGCTTAAGATTGCATAGTTGAAGTAATGTCAGTGGACTCTGGGTTGTAGGATAGTTCCTAATTGTATGGTACCGGGCCTTGGAGTGATTTAGGGCAGAGAGATTATTGGCTCAGTGTGCGAGAGTTAGATAAAGGACGTGGTTGGAATATGGGCTTTGGATTGGTTGGTTTGCATATGAAAGGAATACTTGCAGGCAAGTTGTTTGTAATCTCCAAGCATTAGCTAACCCTGGGAGGAGCAGTCCATTCCTAGATTAACAAGGTCCCAAGATGTTAAAGCGTTGTAAAATATAGAAAATAAAAATGTCATTAATATAAGTATCTCTCTGCTGGAGATTTTGCTGTGTCCACTTTGTAGTTGCTCTTATGCTTCTGCCTACCTCACAAAGTGTGAAGATAAAGCAAGACAACGGATGCGAAAAGAGCATCAATTGAAAAGTGATATGGGACTTCCCTGGTGGCGCAGTGGTTAAGAATCCACCTGCCAATGCAGGGGACACAGGTTCAATCCCCGGTCCAGGAAGATCCCACATGCCGCGGAGCAACTAGGCCCATGCGACACAACTACTGAGCCTGCGCTCTAGAGTCCGTGAGCCACAACTACTTAAGCCCGTGCACCTAGAGCCAGTGCTGTGCAACAAGAAAAGCCACCACAATGAGAAGCCTGCGCACCGCAACGAAGACCCAACGCAGCCAAAAAGAAAGAAAGGAAAGAAGGATGGATGGAAAGAAGGAAGGAAGAAAGGAAGGAAGGAAGGAAGGAAGGAAGAAAGAAAGAAAGAAAGAAAGAAAGAAAGAAAGAAAAAGAAAGAAAGAAAGAAAGAAAGAAAGAAAGAAAGAAAGAAAGAAAGGAAGAAAGAAAAGTGATATGCACATGTACAGGATGTTAATATCATCTATAGTAACCATCGTTGAATATACTATAGCTACAATGTTCTATATATTATCATATTTTATATGCCTTTATCTATATAGTTATTAAGATGTGTGTGAGAGTTTAAGTTACCTTTGGATGAGGTTGTGAAGAAAAATAGCTTATGTTCATTTTATGTAGTCCCCACAATGATGCTATTTGCTAGATTTTATTCTCATTTTACAGGTGAACACTTGGAGGCTTTGAAAAGTTCATTTGTCCAAAGTGTCTCAGTTCCTGAGATAAAAAGCCAGCTATGGTTTTTACCTTAGGTTTCTCTGGTTCTGCTATTCTTACTATGCATGTCTGACCTTACCCGCTTCCAACACTCTTTCTTCTGTTTCTCCCACATCTAGGAGCTAACTGACCCCCATCTGTAAGTCAGCCCTGCCTTTGGCCTCTGAACTCTGTAGCTGAGATAACACCATAGGAACTAGCTTGTCACAAGAGCCCCTCTAGTACAGAGGTCCTTATGAGATTTCACAATGTCCCTGCCAAAGGCTGAGGTCACCCTGAACCCTGGTCTGTCCCTGGGATCCTACTGCCTGCCCAGAGATTCCCCAGATGCAGTCTGCCTCCTGGATTCCCTTTGGTGATTCTGGCCAAGTTTCCTCCCCCTCCCCGAATCCCAGGTGCCTGTTGCTTGCTTATTCCATGACCCAAATTTTTGCTGAGCCCTTTGAATACTCTGCGGTGCCTGCCTGGCTGGGTTTTTCCTCAGTATCTGCAGTTGCTCTGGCTCCCGGTGTCACTCTAGCTCCAGCTCCAGCACCCGTAGCCAAACAGGCTGTGTTCAGCCTCGTCTGTGATCATTGTCCTGCTCTCACCTTGACCTTTTGCATTTTCCTCTGTCCCAGTTGCCCACCACCTCAGAGGTCAGATAAAGCCCCTTGCTCTTAATTTTCATTTTAATATATCATTTACCTATATCCTACTCCCTCGGGGATCCTTTTGTCTTCAGCAGTCCTGGTAAACTCACAATTATGATATGGATAGCCACCATTTATTTGTCTCCTACCATGATTTAAACAACAGATGACACACTTTTTAGGTAGTATCTCATTTGATTTCAGAGGCTTTCTAGGTGGGTGATATTAGCCCTGTTTCGTAGAAAGCCACTGTGCCTCAGAGAGGTCACCCTCTCTGTGCAGGGGAAACTATGATTGCCACTCATCTTTAGCTGACTCTGAAGTCCTTATTCTTCACAGAACTCTCTGTCTCCTTAAGTAAGTACACTGACTTCTGGTCATGACAGGCTGACATGTCGGCATTGTACCGAAGCTGGGGGATGTGGACGAGGGCAGTCAGCACTCACAGAGGCGAGCCTGCCAGAGTCTATCCTCTTAGGGCAAGCAGACCTTGGTGAGCCTCCCATATCATCAGTCTTACTTTCACCCAGAAGACTAGCTCTGGCCGTCCTGTGAATTGAAGCCACATCTGGAAAATGTGGAATTTCAAAGGATATTGCATTATTAGAGCAGCTGGGGGTCCTCATCAGCACAGGAGAGAGGAGGGGAGGCAGAATTAAGGTATAAAGGCACTGAGCTGGGTGTCGCAGAACTTGGATCTTAATCTTACTTCTGCATCTAACTCATATTTAAAAGCTGGGGAGTAGCTGGAAAGAGCATCTCTTGTTTCACATCTTGTTGCCTGGGTAGCATTGCCTGGAGTGTGGTGCTAGGAAGGTTGCTCAGGCCGTATCTAGGCTCAGTGGTGCGTCTGTGGGTTTGGGTGCTGTGACAGTGGTATGAACACCAGGGACTTCCTTCCCTGGAAAGTGTAACATGTGAACTTCAGAAACTATCGTTCTTCACTTCATCTCTATGGGGCCCTAACATAGGAGACTCCAGGACATGTCAAAATTGAGAAATAGCATGTGTTCCTTGTACACTGATCTCTTCCAGGACTCTGAGCAAGCGTCATACAGGTTAGCTGGTTAGCTGTGCCGAAGGCTGCTAAGAGGTCACTTAAAAGGAGGACTTTTGCTTGAAGACCTAAGAGGCTTGACATCCCTTAAATTGTTGAGGCACAGTCCATGTTCCAATTTTCTCTGTCCCTAGTCATTGCTAGAGCCATATTGCGCACATACTACATAGGCTGGAGAGACATTCATCTCCTTCATGGGAGAGACGAAAACAGTGGAGGTGAGGAGGGTGGTTTCCTTCCTGTTGTCAGTATTGTTAGTTGAAAGCTGAAGCCCATTTTGTGGCCCTAGAAAGTGTTTGCTTAGTCTTCCCTTTAGCCTTTGGTCAGGCAAAGGGCAAATGTATCCTGGGATACATTTTTCCATTTTTCAACTTTTAATTTTGAAATAACTTTCGATTTGCAAAAAAAAGGAAAGTGAGAAAAATAGCACAAAGAATTCCCGAATACCCATCCCCTAGTTTACCCAAATGTTATCATTTTTCATGCCACAGAGAAATGATTAAGTAAGAAAGTTAACATTAGCAAAAATGGTTATCTGATCCACAGTCCTTAAGTTCATCAATTGTCTGACTAATGTTCTTTTTCTGGTCTAGAATCCAGTCCAGGTCCACGTGCTGCATGTAGTTGTTTTGTCTCCCTTAATATGGAACAGATTTTCAACCTCTTTGTCTTCCATGACCTTGACATATTTGAAGAGTACTGCCCATTTCCATTTTATGCAGGTTCTTTCTGCTATAGGTAGACAATTCATGCTCCATGACCTTGCATGACCTATGAAGCCAATATAGCAAAGCACAGGGGAGTAGTTACGCTCTAACTGGCTTGGGCACCCCAGGGACCCCTCCATGAAAATGAGACACAGCAGGAGCCAAATACGGAAGCCAAAGTACAAGTTATAAAGCCCTTGGTAATCTTCCATTTAATCTGCGTCTTCTTTACAGACAAGTTATTCTCCATTCCAGTCCCTTCCGCTGTGTTTTGTGTCTGTGCCTTTACATTCTAGTCAAATGTTCCTTTCATGATAAGAAAACCACAAGTTAGCCCTAGCATCCCTTCATGACACTGGGTTGGCAGTTCTGTTTTGGGCTTCCCACTTTTGGCCTTGTCTAAGACTTACTACCCCATTGCTGTCACTGGTGGCTTTCTACCCTATCAGTGCTGGGTCATCAGTGTCAAACCATATGAAGTCACATCCTTGCAGGTTTAGCAGTAGCAATAGTAAGAGTTGTGGCAACTGTTGCAGTTCCTTGTTGGACCCACCATAAATAATCTGCGGGGACCCACAGGTGATAAATGGGTCCAAGCTTCCGGGACAACATCTGTGCTTAAGCTGCTCCTTTATCTCAGGACCAAAGTCACGGACCCTGTAACACTTTATGTCCCTAAGCTTTTTACAGAATGCCTTGTACTTCTCTGTTGAGCTTTTTTAGTTCCCTCTTACTTTTTTCTTCCTTGTCTCAATTTTTATTGTCAGAATTTGATTTCTAGGAGGCTCCGATTATGCCTGCAAATTATTGGAAACATTCTCCACCATGTTATTTCTATATTTGTTCTGATCTCTGTTGGATCCATTTCTTTCATGCATTTTTCTTTTTTCTCCTGCCCCTCACTTCCTCACCAGCTTAAAAATTCTTCCCTCTGTCCCCTGCCTGCTAATCAGGGTGGAGGTTGACCTGGAAAAGAGACTACAGTGGAGTTCAGAGCTGTCCTCCGTGTCCTCTTTGGCAGCTAATTCTCCTTCTCTAACATGTTTTCTCATCTGTAAAATGAGAGGATTAAACTAATCTCTACTTTCCGCTTCCATGCTATCGTGTGATTCTAGATGATTCATAGGTAGTAACACCTGAAATTTATTGAATGCTTAACCAGTGCTGGTCACGGGGATCAATGCTTTTCTTGTATACAAAGGAGATATATACAAACTGCACCACATCCCTAGGATGATGATTATAATAATGGCAGTAATAGCAGACATTTAGGGGATGTTTCCTATGGGTCAGGTACTGTGTTAAGCACTGTCTGTGTATTATCTCATTAAACACAGTAATTTTTTTTTAACATCTTTATTGGAGTATAACTGCTTTATAACCGGTGTATTAGTTTCTGCTTTATAACAAAGTGAATCAGCTATACATATGCATTTATCCCCATATCTCCTCCCTCTTGCGTCTCCCTCCCACCCTCCCTATCCCACCTCTCTAGGTGGTCACAAAGCACAGAGCTGATCTCCCTGTGCTATGCAGCGGCTTCCCACTAACTATCTATTTTACGTTTGGTAGTGTATATACGTCCATGCCACTCTCTCACTTCGTCCCAGCTTACTCACTTCGTCCCCCTCTCTCTTACCCTTCCCCCTCCCCGTGTCCTCAAGTCCATTCTCTACATCTACATCTTTATTCCTGTCCTCACAGTAATCTTTTATGGGTTTTATTATCATGCCTACTTTACAGATGAAGAAACAGAAACTCAGAGAGATTTAAACAACTCATCTAAGATCACGCAGCCAGGTAGTGGGAGTGCAGGAATTTGAATTCCAAGCAGTTTTACTCCGGAAGTCAAGATCTTTTCTGGGTTAAATGATTCTAGTAGTTATTTCCATAGTGAGTGGCAAGGTTGACCTTGATTACTACAGCTGAAATATATTTTAGGAATGTGCAGCCAGAGGATCCCCCCAATATTAGTAATGTGACAAGGGAAAGTATAAGGCACAGAGAAGTAAAGCAGTTGGGGAAAGAGGTAGCAGGAGAGGAAATTCAGTTCTAGGCAAAAGCAAACCTGGGAGGAGGCCTTCCAAAAGGTTACGGAGACAAGGAGGGAATAATTGAAATTAAGAAGATTATAAACCCTGAGGGCACTGGTGACCCGGAGCCACTCAGCAGGGACCCACAGAAGCTGACATTTCAATGGTCCTTTAAATCAAAAGACAATTAATGAAGTTAGCCAGTCCTGTGCCTTGGGAGGAGGTAATACAGTTCTAAGTTAGTTCACCCCAAGATACAATATAATTAGAACACTTCAGAATTAAACCTTCAATTAAAAAAAATTCTCAAAATAAAATATTGAATCAGGTATGGAAATGGGAGAGGCAATTAAGTCAATTCAGTGCACTTTTGAGTGCCACTCATTTCCAAGTTGTTTAGAAACCCATGCTGTCAAGCTGAGGAATTTGGATTTAATCCCTTTATTCACTCTCTATTTTTAACAAATTCTTAATACATCACATCTGTTCCTTTGATGTTTCCAACTCAAGGGATGCTCACAAGAGGTGAATCACTATAGGATTTTTGTATTGGGGGCTAAGAAAAAATAGACAAGATGCTTTTGAATTTAAGGTGCATGAAAATGACAGAAAACAATACATGAAAAATACAAGTTAATTCTTTAGAATGAGGGCACCTTTACAAGGTATGTCTCACACTACAGGCAGACCATCTACTGAAAAAAGGAGCATCTTCCCATCTTTTGCCACAAACAAAACACCTTTATAAAGGTTATGTCTCAGTGGCCTGTGGACTACGTGGCTGTTTTCAGTAGGACATTCTAATAGCAATGCCCAGTCTCACTCCATCCCTCCCTGAATGTATCTGTTCTCTTCAAATGCCTGTTTAATACCTTTTCACTGCAGATATCCTTAGTGGAGAAAGATGAGAAAAGCACTAGTAAATCTTTGTATTGATTATCAATTTGATCTAAAAGTTATCCCCTTTTATTCCACTATTCCTCATGGACATTGATAACCAAACATTTGCTCATACCAAAAACCTAAGGAGTCTTCCTGCATTTCTCCTTCTCCTTCACCCCTCACATCCAATCAAGCAACAAGCCCTGTTTTGATATTTGTGAAATATAGTCCAAGTGCACTCATTTCTCTCTGTCACCGCAGCCACCACCCTTGTCTCCTGGACTTTTGCGGTAGCCGCTATTACTCTTCCTGATTTCAGTTTTTCCTACTTATAGTGTATTCTCCAAAGAGCAGCCAGAATAAACATTAAAAAACAAACCCTTCTCTCATACAAATTAATTCCCATAAGGCTATCATTGGATTTCTAAGCAGAAACTTTGGGGATGAGTGTGGGATGATATATTCACAGTGCTGAAAGAAAAAACTGCCAATCAAGAACACTTTCCCTGGCAAAACTGTCCTTCAGAAATGAAGGAGAGATAAAGAGTTTCCCAGATAAAAGCTGAGGGAGTTCATCATCACTAGATGTGTCTTACAAGAAATGCTACAGCGAGTTCTTCAAGCTGAAATGAAAGGACATTAATTAGTAACATACAAAGGTATAAAACTCACTGATAAAGATAAGTATACAATCAAATTCAGGATACTATAATACTGTAATAGTGGTATATAATCACTTAACTATGGTATAAATGTAAAAGGACAAAAATATTAAAAATAACTATAGCTACAATAATTTGTTAATGGCTATACAATATAAAAAGATGTACACGCTGACATCAAAACCAAAATGTGCATGTGTGTCAGGGGGTAAAAGTATGCTGATTTTGTATGCAATCAAAGTTAAGTTCTTATCAACTTAAAATGGAATGTTATAACTATAAGATGTTTTGTTTAAGCCTCATGACAGCTACAAAGCAAAAACTTATAGTAGATACACAAAAGATGAAAAGAAAGGAATCAGTGTATACCACTATGGAAAATCATCAAATCACAAAGGAAGACAGCAAGAGAAGAAGAAAGAAACAAAGAAACAACGAAACAGCCAGAAAACAAGAGGGCAATAGTAAATCCTCACCTATCAATAATTACTTTAAAAGTAAATAGATTAAATTATCCAATCAAAAGGCAGAGAGTGGCCGAATAGGTTAAAAGACAACAAAACCCAAAGGTATGGTTGCTCACATACAGTTTTACTCACTTCATCTTTGAGGACACACAGGCTGAAAGTGTAGGGATAGGTAAAGTTAGTCCATGCAAATGGAGCCCAGAAGATAGTTGGAATACCTATATTTCTATCAGACAAAACAGATTTTATGTCAAAACCTGTGACAAGAGAAAAACAAGGTAGTTATAGAGTGAACAAGGGATCAATTCCTCAAGAAGATATAATAATCATAAATATATATGTACCCAACATCAGAGCACCTAAATCTATTAAGCAAATATTAATAGATCTGAAGGGGGAAATAGACAACAATGCAAACTAGTAGGGAACTTTAATACTCCACTTTGAACAACAGATAGATAATCCAGACAGAAAATCAATAATGAAATTTTGGACTTGAACTATACTCTAGATTAAATGGAACTAACAGTCATACAGAACATTTCATCCAACAGCAGCAGGACACATTCTTCTAAACACATATGGATATTCTCCAGGATAGGTCGTGTGGTGGATCACAAAACAAGTCTTAACAAATTTACGAAGATTGAAATCATATTAAGCATCTTTTCTGACAATGGTACAAAACTAGAAATCATAACAAGATAAAAGCTGGAAATTTTACAATATGTGAAAATTAAATAATTTACCCCTGAACAATCAATTGGCCAAAGAAGAAATAAAAAATATCTTGAGACAAATGTAAATGGAAACACAGCATACCAAAACTTATGGGATGCAGCAAGAGCAATTCTAAGAGGGAAGTTTATAGTGATAAATACCTATATTAAGGCAAAACATGATCTCAATCTAACTTTACATCTCAAAAAAATAGAAAAAGAAGAACTAAGACTAAAGTTAGCAGAAGGAAGGAAATAAATATTGAAGCAGAAATAAATAAAATAGAGACTAGAAAAACAATGGAAAAAATCAATGAAATTAAGAGCTAGTTTTTTGAAAAGGAAAACAAAATTGATAAACCTTTAGCTAGGCTAAGAAAAAGAGAGAGAAGATTCAGATAAATAACATCAGAAATAAGAGGGTACATTACAACTGGTTGACAGAAATACAAAAGATCATAACAAAATGAAGGATAAAAATCATATGGTCCTCTCAGTAAGATGTTGAAAAAGCATTTGACAAAATTCAACATTCTTTCATGATAAACACTCTCAAAAAATAGATATAAAAGGAATGTGCCTGAACATAATAAAGGTCATATCTGACAAGCAGCTAACATCATACTTAGTAGTAACACCTGAAAGCTGTTTTAAGACCAGGAAGAAGACAATGGTATCCACTCTTGCCACCTATAGTCACATAGTACTGGAAGTCCTAGCCAGAACAGTTAGGCAACAAGAGAAATAAGAGGCCTCCAGATTGCAAAGGCAAAAGTAAAATTGTTTCTGTTTGTAGATGACATATTATATTATATATAGAAAATCCAAAATACTCCACCAAAAAACTGTTAGAACTAATAAGCAAATTTAGTAAAGTTGCAGGATACAAAATTAACATACAAAGATTTGTTGCATTTCTATATACTAACAATGAATTATCTGAAAAAGAAATTAAGAAAGTAATCTCATTTACATTGGCATCAAATAAATAAAATACTTTTAATCAAGGAGGTAAAAGGCCTGTAAAACTGTAAGGCATTGAGAAAAGGAATTGAAGAAGACACAAATAAATGGAAAGATATCGCATGTTCTTGGATTGGAAGAATTAATATTGTTAAATTTTTCATACGACCCAAAGAGACCTACAGCTTCAATGCTATCTCTATCAAAATTTAAACTGTGTTTTTCACAGAGATAGAAAAAAAATCCCAAAATTTGTATGGAACCATAAGTGACCCCAAGTAGACAAAGCAATATTGAGAAAGGAGAACAAGTTGGAGGTACCACACTTTCTGATTTCAAGCTATATTACAAATCTATAGTAGTCAAAAGAGTATAAAAATGTGGCATGAAAATAGACACATAAAACAGTGGAGCAGAATAGAAAGCCCAGAAATAAACCCACAAATCTATGGTCAACTAATCTTTGACAAGGGTGCCAAAAACACACAATGGGGTTGGAAAAACTGGACATCAGCATGCAAAGCAATGAAACTGGACCCTTTATATCTTATATAACTCACAAAAAATTAACTCAAATTGATTAAAGACTTAAATGTAAGACTGGAAAACATACAACTCCTAGAAGAAATCATAAGGAAAAGTTCCTTGACCTGGGTCTTGGCAATGAGTTTTGGATATGACACCAGAAGCACGAGCAACAAAAGTAAAAATAAACAAGTGGGACTATATCAAACTGAAAAGCTTCTGCACGACAAAGGAAACAATCAACAATATTAAAAGGCAAACTATGGAACTGGAGAAAATATTTGCAAGCCATGTATCTCATCAATATCTGAAATGTGTAAGGAACTCATACAACTCCATAAAAACCACAAAAAATAATCAAATTAGAAATGGGTAAAGGACGTGAAAAAATACTTTTCTAAAGAAGATGTGAAATGACTAACATGTACAAGAAAAGGTGCTCAACATCACTATCAGGGAAATGCAAATCAAAACCACAATGAGATATCGCCTCACATCTGTTAGAATGTCTGTTGTAAAAAGACATGAGTTAACAAATATTGAGGAGAATATGGAGAAAAAGTAGGCAAAACTGGATAGGGGACGTCACAGGTGGCATTTTGCAGCGTTATCTTCTGAGTGTTAATTGCAAGGAAAGTGAATCCAACGTCAGCTTAAGTATTCCAAAATATTTCCTCTAGCCAAATGATGACTGATTTCTAAATTTGGCAACAGTGCAGCAGTTGCAGATGTGAGAAGGGGCTGCCCAGAACAAAAGGACCTGTACCTGCCTGTGCTCTGAGGACTATGGAAACTGCTAAACCACCAAGATTGGTAGAGTGTGTGTATGTGAGTTGGGGTGGGGTGGAGGGGGTACATATGAAGGTGATTATCAGGATATTTAAGCTTAGGAAGTAGAGGATGTGGCTGGTGATTACCAACACGGTCTTCCACATCATTGAGACTTGCAGGATAATTTTTATATTTGAGTTTGAAGAAAATACACACACACACACACACACACAGACACACACAAACACACGAGTAAAGGTTTATGCTTCAGTGTCTCAGAATGGGGTATGGTATGCCTAAGGAATGTATGTGTGCTTATTTCTTTTTCTGTCTGTTAGCTTGGGATATTAACGTTGCTGTGGGAATTGTTACCATGGTGGTTTTAGGAGCATTCGCAAAAGTGTACAGATATTCCCCCTTGATATTTTTTTCATCTCTAAGATTAGCATCAGCATCAACAGAATAGTCAATATTATCCATTTGAGTGGAACAGTTGGGATGATATATGAGTGTCTGTTAAGTGGTTTTTTGGTAATGTATTAAATTTTCAGTCCTAGAGGATATTTTAAAGAGGTACAGAATATATGGAAAGATGTCTAAATGTGAGCAAGACCAAGTGTGGGTCACTTTGATTGGGATATGAATTCTGTTTGGGAGAAGGAGCATCCTTTAGAAAAGATTTTGAGCTGAATTCCATTTGACAACTTTGAGAAAAACTGTGTTGAAATCTATGCTTGGAACTTTGTCATCAGAGCTTGAAAGCAATTGCTTAAGAAAGTTATATTATCTCTCATGCTTCAGTTGGTCCTTGGAAAAAAATTAAGAATGAAAATATACATAATGAATAGATTAAGTACCTAGCAATTGGGTTACATTGTCTCCCTAACTCAGTGGGGCTCAACTAATCTTTTAGGAAGCAAGTTCCTTAAATACATTGTTAGACCAGCTGGAAAATTAACTAAGGTGTTGACTGGAGAGATCTCATTCTATGCTAAAATTTGCCAAAAAGAAATGGAAGACGTGTCCAACTACTCGTTTTTCAAAACATGTCTCCTGTTGCTAGACCTTTTAATATAAATTATCTGTTCCAGGGAAAGGAGAGAATTTAAAGGGTCCCCTAGTCACTAATAAAAATCAAAATATTAAACAAGGTTGTGGTTAGCTCAAATGACAACTTTTCTAAATAGCTTAGCACAATCTTGCTGGCCAAACAAATTTACTCAACATTTACTTTCCATAATGGCTTTATGCCTCTCTAACCTAACTCAAACTAGTTTAGGGGAAAAAGGGAGAAATATTGATATATATACCTAAAAATCTCAGGAGTGACTGATTCAGGCACAGCGGGAAGCAGATCAAAATATAACAACTGATTCAGTGTTTTGTGCTCTACCTCTCACTGTGTTCCTTGAATTGACATCTTTCTCAAGGTTCTCTTCTCATTGTAGAAAGATGGCTACCAAAAGCTCTAGGTTTATGTTCTAGCATCTCAGTAACTTCCCTCAGAAAGAGACATCTCTTTCCCAATAACGCCAACAAGATTCCTAGAGTTTAATGTCATTGGCTTGGCTTGGGTCACATGCCTATTTCTGAACCAATGACCATGGCCGCAGTGGATGGAACGCTGTCATTGTGCAGATCTGAGACTGATGCCACACTTGGGAGCTGGGAGGTAGAACCAACCACACAGGGACCAAAAGTGAAGGAAGAGTGTTTTTGTAAAATAGAGTTAAGGTGCCTTTTCCAGAAGTAGGAATCGATACAGAACAGACAGTAAAAGAGATGTTTGCTGGGGTAGACTCCATCAGTAACCCCCTCCTGTATCCGTGAGCTTTCCCATGAGACTTGCTTTGAAAATAAGATTTAGCAGAAATGACACAAGCAGAGAGATGAAAAATACCTACTGACTGGACCTGACTCTTTCACCTGTGCTACAACTATGAGGAGACTCTCCCACTCATCCCAGAGGAAGAAGAGAGACATGCAGAGCAGAGCTTCCCCAACTGAAGCAACTTCAGCTAAGCCCAACCCATTATAGAGGCCCCAGTTGATTCAAAGACACATGAGAGGACCAGCCAAGATGAATTGAACCATGTGTCAATTGTGAAGCATAATAATTAATGGCCATTATTTAAAGCCAGTGTCTTAGAGCGGTTTTCTAGGCAGCAGTAGCTACCTGATACATTTATTATCTCTGTTAATATTATTCACAGGGTTGATAATCAACTGGTGTATGCTAATTCTATGTACCAGTGGCTATAGTATTGAAATGCTTTTGAATCAGTGGGTAAATAGTTTCTTTCCAAACTCCCTGAGTGTTCCCTAACCCTGGTTCTCTCCAAGCACCCTTGGATCTCCCTATAATCCAACAACTAAAGAAGTAATGCCTGGCTTGTCTAGGATCCTCCAACACTCTGATGCAATTCTATAGCAGGAATCTATTCTGGTGGGTCAGGGTCTATGATCCTTTTTCTGTATAAATTTAAGGTGTATAGCATCATGATCTGACTTATATACATCATAAAATGATTACCACCATAAGTTTAGTGAACATCCATCATCAGACTCTACTATTTGTTAAGTATTCTGAATATCATTTCTGTTCACTTATGGATCTGACTCATCTCCTCATTAGGCTGTTAGCTTCCAAAGGGTAGTCTCCATGACTGAATCATCCTGAGTACTTCCTTTGGGCCTTGCACAATAAATATTTGTTGAATGAATCCTGGATAGGAATATGTACTGGAGGAAACAGGTATAGTCCAGTGTGTTCCCAAAAAGTTTGAAGTCATTTGCTGCACAAGTTTAAGTGCCCAATGGATTAGCAAAACCCCACTGAACCTGAGATGAGAGAGAACCGTTTCAGGGCATTTATATTTGTTCTCCTTTTGAATAACAAGTAATTTCTAAGCTAGTGCCGATTTGGGCTTTATTTTTCAGTATATCTAAAACTGAGTAATGTCTCAAGCAGAATCGCCATCTTTCCCCTCTCCCTCAGTTCTCATGAAATCAATTGCTATAAATTTTCATTCAGTGTTACCAAAGATCTTTCAATCATTCATACTCAAAAACTAAAAATAAATCTTTATCGTGCTGTGTTAGGTACTGTGGAAACAGTGACTGAAGCAGACAGGAGTTCTGTCTTCATGGAGCTTGTAGCACAGCCTCTACCTACAAGGGCTACTTGGAGACCGTCTTGTCTCTCGTTTCTTCCCTGCTCTGTTGTCTGATCTGCCACCAGCCAGGAGACTCTTAATACTTTTTCCTCTTCAACGCCTCACATCTGTTCCTTCTTTTACATTCCTGATGATCTCAGCTTAGGAGGCCCTTGTCATGGTGTATACTGACCTGCGTTGGTCCCCTAGTTGGTCCCCCTAAACCTCTGCAGGATTCACTTTGTTTCCTTTTCAGGCTTCCACAACTTTTAGATTCCCAAGATGGGGCATAGAATGGAGGTAGAGACTGATGTTGAAAAGAAAGTCTCTGCCTGGAAGCTATGGGTTTACTCCACATTTTGTACACTCTAGGAAGGTGTGGCATTGATGCCCAGAGGGCTCTGTGGCTTGTTCCAAGTTGTCTAAAATGCTGAGATTTTTCTTACCTAGCATCACATTTCCAGTGTCCTCATCCTGTACTACCATCTCACATCTGACCTCTCCTCTCTTGCCCATAACACTGTTACTTCATGGCAAGAATCCCAGTGTCTTAGTTGGAATTATATACCTGGGGCTTATTCCTTGAGAAAGTGTCTTAGCCTATTTGAGACTTCATTTATTTATATTTAAAATGGGGGTGGATGGGTAATAGTGAGAATTAAATGAGGTCATTTATGTAACACATCTAGTATAGTGTTTGGCACATAATAGAAATTACTATCGTTTTCATTATCCATACCATCTCTCCCCTTCATTAATGCTTTCTGTTTTAGAGGAAGTCTGCCTGTGTATTAGTCAGGACTTTCCAGAGAAACAGAACCAAGAGGAGATATGTATAGGAAAGGTTTATTTATTATGAAGAATTGTCTCATGCTATGATGGAGTCTGAGAAATCCCACAATCTGCCATCTGCAAGCTGGAGACACAGGAAGGCCAGTGATGTAATTCTAGTCCAAGACCAAACGCCTGAGAACTAGGGCAGCCGATGGTGTGAATCAGTCTAAGAGCAGGAGAATACACATGTCCCAGCTCAAGCAAGCAGACAGCAAGCAAAGAGGGGCAAATTCCTCCTTCCTTCCCTCTTTTGTTCTATTCAGGCCCTCAGTGGATTGGATGACAATTGGGCCATCTACTTTACAGAGTATACTGATCTAAATGCTAATGTCATCCAGGAACACCCTGAGAGACACACCCAGAAATAATGTTTAATCTGGGTACCCCATGACCTAGTCAAATTGAGAAAAAAAAAAAAATTAACCATCACAGCCTGTTCTCCTTTGACTCGTTGAATATGGATTTGAACATCCTACTAATAGTAACACCCAACTTTATCTACAGTTCTGTTAAAATATGCAGACCAAACCTGGCATTCTGTTAAACTGTTATTTTCAAGTTCAGTCTGCTAGAGTGGCGGGCATGTTTATGTGGGGCAGAGAACACCTGCATCACCCTCCAAATCAAACTGCAGCCATTTTCTGCTGGTTGTGTGTGCCTTGGCCTTACTTGATGCAAGCCAGCTCCTGGATCAAGACTCTTATCCAAGGATAAAACAGAAAACATTGGCATCAAAGAGATGGAAGGAACCTGGAAAGTCATCTGGATTCTAGTGTATCACTCTATTGGATGTTTGATTCTCTTTTACATCCCCAGGGCAAAAGTTTGTTCCACTCTACTTGAGCATAGCCTCTTAAAGCAAAAAGTGCATCTTCTGTCAGCTCTGATGACTGTGGATCATTCTTTCATACTTTGAGTCCAAATGAGCCTCCCATTTAGCTTCCCTTCTTCTGCAAAGAACTTTCTATATGGTTTGCAGAACTAGTGTGAGAACAGCTTTTGTGCTACAGTACAGTCCTCACATTAAAACCTTAGCTTGAGGTCAACTCTGCAGGAAAAGAATTGGCTCAATAACCATTAGTTATTCTAAAGTGAACAATGCTTTAGGCATGGGAAATTTGTCAAATGAACTTACAGTCAGGAGAAATCTCTAATTGGGTACTCATACTGAAATGCATGACTTTGGGATGGGTTTTGAGCTTGAATCGTTCCCAACAGGAATATTTTCTCCTACTTTGAGTTTTCAGAATTTTCCTTTTGTCTTTTACAACAACACGGCACAGTGTATCCTTCGATCCCTCCTGAGAGTGTAGCAAGTAGTGTTCGTATGGATGTGTCTGTCCTTGGCACCAGACTTCAAGAAGGTGTGAATGCAGGAGTTGTTCTGAACAACCCAGATCTCCTTGGAGAGTCAGAGAGAGGCAGATAGAGAGTCACTGTAGAACTTACTTATGTGGAAATGTGGAAGAACTTGAGCAGGGAGAATTGAAACCAAGGCTAGACTGAAAAGCCCTTTCCAAATCTTCCATTGGAACCCTGTTGATCTCAGTGGTGGCCAGATAGTCTCAAACTACTTCACACCTCGCCTCTGACAGTCTGAGTCCAAGAGGCTGGTATCTTGTGCCAAAAAACCTAGCTGGTCAGAAACTCTTGGTAAATATACGACCATCCTTATCCATCTTTAGCGGTTCATGCTGGGTCCATCTGTGCCTTTTAACAGCTCACTGTTTACAGTGTAAAAGACGGATGTCTTAGTCCTAGAGGGACTTAGCTCTTTTAGTTTGTGGATTTTTCTAAATCTTTTAGTTGTTTTGTTTTTGCTTTTGATTTTTTTCTACCAGGTCAGCCTTAGGCCAAATTGGAAAGTAGAAGATTAATGACGCTTTACTTGTGTGTTACACTTTATAGATATTGAAGTGTTTCCACATCTCATCTATTACTTGATTTTATCAGGTGCTGACAAACCAGGGAAGGCAAGGCTAGGTGCTCCCTTCCTGCAGTTTGTAGAAGAGCTGGCCGAACCCCTGGCTGCAGCTAAGCAAGCTGCCCAATAACACACAGTAGATTAAATGGAAGTGGGAAATGGAAGCCAGGGATTTGCTTCCCTAGTCCACTGCTCTTTCCGCTTGGCCTCTGCTTTAGGTTGCCATTTTCTTTCTTGTTCTGAACATTCCCTACCCACTCATCCCCAGTTGTGTAGCACACCTCTTCACTGAGGCCAGTCTAAACCACCAGGCCAGCCAGGCTCTATTCCTGAGCTTTTTCCGCATCACAACTTCATGCCAATGTATCGCTTCTTTTAGGCCTATTCTCTGCTAACAAATGATTTGAAAATATATAGATATCTAAATGAATACTTCTAGAACTAGGCCATCAGGGGTGAGGGGCAGCATAGGCTACATACAGACTCAACTGCCTCCGGGACCAGTCAGGACATGCTAATGAGGGGAACCATCTTGTTGTCAATGCTAGGGACTGGTAGGGACTGTGGCGGACCAGAGAGCTGGTACCCTGTCTCAAGGGGGTAGCTGCTACTCAGCTCCAGCTGACTGTGGCATGGGGAAATGCGGGCCTGATGCTGCCAGATCTTCCCATGTAGTCCTTCCTCCACGAAAAACTGAAAGTCTGAACTTGTGATTTTCCTATATTTTAAAACATTGGGCAAGTCTCAAAAAAGACACCCATGTGTGTAACTGGGCATGTAGTTAGCCACTTTGTGTCCTCTGGTCTGGAGGACCAGAGAGGAAGGCCTGCTCTACTTGGCCTGCATGGGATTTCAGTAGAATAACAGCCGGTCTGGGTACCATTGTTGCAGAGGGACATGGACCAACAGGAACATATTTAGAGACAAAGGATCATGGTGGCCAGGAGACTCAGACACATATGAGGAAAGGTGAAGGAACAAGACACATTTACTCTGGATGAGAGAATACTTTGGGTTGTCAAATAGAAGATGGTAGAAAATTATTCTGCGCAGCCCTAAGGGTTACTGCTTGTGTTACACCACGCACTACATTTTAGACACTAGGCTTGTTCCTTCCTTCCCTCCACCGTCTCTCCCCTTTTCTTAACCATACTTTATGTATTCAGGATATATGGATTTAATTTTTAAAATTTTAATGTCCTGGGGTAGGGGCAGGCAAATGTTAGTTATAAAGGGCTAGATAGTAAATGTTTTAGGCCTCTGAGCCACATAGGTCTCCACTGCATATTCCTTGTGGTTTTGTTTTTGTTTTTACAACTGTTTATTAGTGTAAAAACCATTGTTAGCCCCTGGGCCATGTATAAACAGATGACTGGCCAACTTTTGTTGTTTGCTGACTCCTGGCCTAGATGGAGCAAATAGTTAAACAAACCAGCTGGGATATTCTTTTAATTCTCCTAAAATAGCAACTCCTAGACTCTTCTCCCACAAATATCCATAGGTATTGTAAATAAATTAATTCTTGTATCAAATAAATTTGGGAAACACTGAGTTAAGCAAAGTTAAAAAGTTTTTATCCCCCGGAACCTTTTATATGCTAATGTGAATGAATAATTTCTAAGAAAGACTATTTCCGAAATTGACCATGGAAACATTTTCCTGAGGATCTTAACACCTTCCAGGATATTTGCTTGGGAAAGTGAAACTATTCTTCAAAACCAACCACAGCAAACCAAAACAACAACAATAATAAACATTTTTTTTTTTAAGCCACTCTATCTGAGTTATAGACTATACATTTATTTAGAACCTTTCATATTCTAGAAGGCATGAGCGGTACAATTAATATTCTTTGCAGGGAAAGGGCAACCAGCTGAGTTGGAGAGAACAGGGGGAATGTTTGGATTACTTTCCACCTAAGGGTGATTTCTGTGAAGTGAATTCCTACATGCTTTTAATTACTCTGTTGCTAACCATTTATCTGTGGAGCTTGCACAGCCACCGATAGTCAATTACTTGGCCATTTTGATTAAAAATGATTACCAGAAACTTTGTTTGCAGCCAACTGCTAATTTCCCTGAAGAAAAATATCTGCTTAAAATGTAAAGACTTGGCTGTAAGCTTTACGAGGCAAAACACCTTGCCTGTTTTGTATAAGGAGTTAGGCTGAGTGTGTGATACAAAGAGACACACATTCCTGCCCTGGTAAGTCCTCTTGCTTACTGGGTACAGCACATGAACACTTCTGCAGTGACAGGGGCACACTTTGAGCCAGGCTCACCCACTTGAGCCCAGCCCGACCTCTTCACCGCTGCCTGTCCTCAGACACCTAATTTAAACTTATTTGATTCTCAGTGTATAGTGGAGATAGTAAAACTTATTTTACAGAACTTTTTATAGTGTTTGGAGGGGCACACAAAGTCGTTTGCCCACAGTAGACATGCAATTGCAAGTAGCTGCTACAAGTGTAACAAGGCGATACAGGAAGTCAGAGGAAGGCAATCCCGCATTGCTGCAGCTGATCAAGGCAACTTCTAACTTTCTGCTCCATCATCCTTAACGTAAATCTTGCTGCAGGAGGGCTGCTCCCCATCTAGGCATTTTGACTATGTTCCAAGCAGGATGAAGAGGGGTGGTTGAAAAGAGTCATGCCAGTTGAATTTGGCTACTTTCTATCAAGAAATCAATAGCTTTCTCTGAACCCCACATAGTTTATTCTGCTTATATTTCTTTGGCCAAAACTGGGTCAACAAAGCAACTCTTAGCTGCAGGGGAGTCTGGAGAGGAGAGTAGTTTAAAAAGTCACCTTGGTACCTGAATAAAGCTGAGAATAAAGAAAAGAAAATAAGATGAAACAATAAGGGGAGAGTGGATAGCATGACAGAGTGAAAAGTGGAGTCCGCCCCAGGGATTTCACTCACACCTCCCAGTCATCATCTGAATTTTGACCAGTTGGCTCCAATTTGTACCCTAAGATACAAAAACGCTGCCTGGTTTCTTGTCTTTGCCCCCAGAGGAGATGGTAATGACAGCTCTCAACTATTGAGCATTTACTACTCTGTTCCAGGTCCTCATGTAAGTACTTTACATGTATGATCTCATTTAATCCTCAGAACAGTCCCGGGAACCAGGTACTGTTATTATCCTCCTTTTACAGAGAAGAACTGTGATGCACAGAGAGGTTCAGTAACTTGCCCAGGCCGTATACCTTCTAAAGGGCAGAATTAAGGTTCCTTCCCAGGTGGTTTGGATCCACAGTCTGAACTCTTTAAGCACTATTCCCTATTGACTCATTTAAAATGAGTGAGCTTATATTTATCGTCAATTCATTTTCATCAAAGGGGCAAAGGAAATTCAGTTGGGGAAAATTATAGTCTTTTAAACAAATAATGTTGAGACAATTATGTATGTACGTGGAACGAGATGAATTTAGATCTTCAAGTCTCACCGTACACAAAAATAAAATCAAAATGAATCAGACTTAAATGTAAGAACTAAAACTGAAACTTTAGAAGAAAATATTGGTGACCTTGGGTTAGGAAATGACTACTTAGATGCATCATCAAAAGCATGATCCATAACAGAAATTGATAAATCAAACTTGATCAAAATTAAAAACTTTTGTCCCTCAAAGGACACAATTTAAAAAATGAAAAGATAAGCTACAGACTGGAAGAAAGTAGTTTCAAAGAATGTATCTGATTAAGGACTTGTATCTAGAATATATAAAGAACTCTTACAATTCACCAGTAAGACAAATGACCTGATTAAAATTGGACAAAAGATTTGAATAGACATTTTATTAAAGAAGAAACACAAATGAGTAATATGCATATGAAAAAAGGCACCACATCATTAGTTATTAGGGAAAAGCAAATTATCATCAAATAATATTCTACTTCACATTCACTAAAATGGCTTTAATTAAAATGATAGACAGTAATGTGTACTGGTAAGGATGTGAAGAAACTGGATTCCTTACATCCATAGGATGTAAAATCCTATAGCCATTCTAGAAATCAGTTTGTCAGTTTCTTAAAAGGTTAGATATATTCTTACCATTTGACCTAGCTATTCTGCACCTAGATAACTACCCTAAGGAAATGAAACCTATCTTGATATAAAGACTACAAAGATTTGCACACAAATGTTCATGGCACCATTATTCATAAGAGCCAAGAAGTAGAAACACACCAGATGTCTGTCAACAGGTGATCAGGAAAATGTGCTATATCCATACAGTAGAATACAACTCAGCAATTAAAAGAAACTAAATACAGATATGCTACCACATGCATGGTCCTCAGAAATATTAAGGAAGCCAGAGCAAAAGGCTACATATTGTACGATTCTATTTAGGTGAAATATCCAGAAAAGGCAAATCTATAGAAAGAAAGCAGATTAGCGGTTGCCCAGGCAGGGAGTGAGATTGACTGCACAATGGCCATGAGAGGTCTTTTCAGAGCGATGGAAAAGTTTTGAAACTGCATTATAATGATATTTATACAACTCTAAATTTGCCAAAAGTTTTAAATTGTGTACTTAAAACAGTTTTATGTTATGTAAACTGCACATCAATAAAGCTAGTTTTTTTTAAGTGGTCTCAAAAGAAGAGAGAGTTTGTATTCTAGATATCCCTCTCAACTTTGTTTTACTAATGAATTTAGAATGAAATGCATAAAACTGAGCAGTTCCTGACAGAATCCAGGCTGGATTTCAATGCCAAATGTTGAATTGTATTCTGTACCCATTCGCTACGAGTATTTCATTGACTAAGCCTTTACTTTACTCAAGCTTCCAGTCCCATAAGAAATGCATTCCAAATAAATAATAAGTAGCAGGTCTATAAAATATTATCATTGACTTTGCCCACTTTTGCATCTTATACAAATTCTTTTTCAGTGTGTGCTATGGAGTTAGGATTAACATGGAGTAGAGATTCTGGGGTGGGTCCTGTGCACATCAAAGTCCTTTTATGGCTACAGCGTCTCTTTTTGAAGTGGTCATTTGTCCCTTTGTCATAAAACCTTATATTAAATTACTTTTAAATGACTTTTTTGGTACAGGATCTGGGACAGTATTAAAATGTACATTCTGGAAACTGATCTAATTTAGAAAGATTTTCACAATTGAAACAAATCATCAAACCATCAAAATTTGGCATTTCTGTCAAACTGAAGTTTCACCATCTCCCTTGGATAAAAGCTGTATTGTGTACAACTTTGAAGTATTTGGAAAATATATTTTTGATGTTCCAATTGTGAAAAGCTTTATAGAGCTGGCTGAGATTATTCCAAGGATGTAGCATTTCTCTGTTCTTTAATTAAGAACAAGACACTCTGTCTTTTAAAAAAATTTAAACTGTGACATGTTTTCTCTAGACCCCTTAAGAAGAATCATATCGCTTACACAAGTCTCAAGTTCTGCCTTAATGCCACAAAAGAAGATGAGATTTTTGTTTTTAATTATAGAGGCCCTGCCTACATTGTTTTAAGCCTTGGAAGCAATTTATGTCGCACCAGGCAGTTTGTCCTCAGATCCCCGTCTCCACTTCAACTGTGTTACAGCAGCATATGGTGTCAGAGCTGAAGGGACCTCAGAAGATACACGGCTCAAACCCCTTACTTTACACATGGGGGAAGTAATGCCCAGGGAAGTTCTTTAACTTGCTTCATCCAAAACCACATAGCCAATTGGTGGGTCCCGGCCCAGTGCTTGTCCTGTCAAACTGCTCTCTCAGAATCTCAGAATTTTAGAGCCCAAAGAGGCCTTTGGACAATGCCAGTCAAAACTCATCCTCAGAGAGAGGCAGCTGACCACAGAGATGTGAAATAAGTTCTGCAAGGTGGTCTCAGAACTGTCTTCCTCTTTGATAGCATCCTTTTAGGATGTGGTGCTGGTGTTCTGGAACATTTTTAAGATTCATATAGGTAGGGCACAATTCTAATAGTTCAAGTTATTTTCAGTATCTTGCTACTGTAGCAGGCTACCGAGAGCAAAGGTTAGTGAAATTGTTTTACTCTGTATAAGTGACTATTTAGGGAAGACCTGATGGTGAGAAGTGGTTGGGCAGTAAATGCATTTTATTTTTATTAGGAATGTAATTTATAAATTAATTCATTTTGACATGTGTTTCGGGCTTATTTTAGAAAGTCCTTTTTAGTTTATAGAGTGCTTTCATATTTATTATTACCTTATCACATCATCCTAATAGCACCATGAGGTTGGTATTGCTATTCCAGTTCAACAGATAAAAGTATAGAGTATTAGAAACTGTTGGTGGATTGTCCAAGGTCACACTGCCGTTAACTAAACAGAGACGGTGTTTAAGGCTTGGTCTTCTCATTCCGGAACGTATATGCTCTTTCCAATCTCTCTTACTACATTTGGGAATTTAAGATATTGTTTTCCTATAGTTTTCAGTTTCCTGATAAAACAGTTTATTACAGACTGTATCTGTAAGCAGGCTAGTTTGAGAAAATTTAATACAACACAGGGGCTGCTGCTGTGACTATGTTGTTGTTTCCAAGTCCAATTTTTTTTTTTTTTTTTGCGTTACGCGGGCCTCTCACTGTTGCGGCCTCTCCCGTTGCGGAGCACAGGCTCCGGACGCGCAGGCTCAGCGGCCATGGCTCAAGGGCCCGGCCGCTCCGCGGGATGTGGGATCTTCCCGGACCCGAGCACGAACCCGTGTCCCCTGCATCGGCAGGCGGACTCTCAACCACTGTGCCACCAGAGAAGGCTTCCAAGTCCTATTTTGTTGTTGGAAGAGTTTAACCTTAGATTATTTTCTTCTGAAATACAGAAACTCACTAGAAGTATTCCTTGCTTTTAGAAGGCAAGATATTCTCAAAGCTGAAATTGCAAAGCAAAGGAATTAGGAATGATTATGCTTTTCATATGCATTCACTTTATTAAAGATTTACCAAAAGAATCCTATAAATATGCAAAAGTGTTCTTTATGCATTTCAAATATGATTCAGTTGACCAAAAAATTTTAATCATTTTGTAATCAATTTTTCCAAGAAACTTATCTCTTGTTCTTTCTCAACTATATTTTCTCATTTCTCAAAAAATTTTCTTTTCATCTTTGAACAGTGAGATTGGCCTCATCCTGTGCCTTCAAAATTAGTGATGAGTAAAGAATTCCAAAGAGATCAGGGGAAATACTTAATACTGACCTTGGATATACAGCAACTGGAACTAACTTGGAATTCCTGAATGATACAGTGTTATCTACTTTGCTGTTATTGAAGTTTCTCCTGTTCTCATATTTGTAGCCCAAGAGGCAGGTCTATGTGGCTTTCAGTTTAGGTGAAGAGTCAAGAGCTTCATTCCTGAGGGAAGGGAGAGCAGCAGAGAACTTCAAGGTTCATGGTGTGTGCACAAGCACTCTTTGATTTATTAATTTATTATTTTTAGTCTGACCACAAAAGCATTTCTCTTGTAACTATGTTTCTTGCCTGAGATGAAACATCACTGATTTTTAAAATCTTTGGATGAAGGCTCTTTTTTCTGGAACGTGGGGAAGGCATGGGGGTGGGGCTGGGTATTTGTGAGTTGTCAAAAGAAAAGAGGTTGGTGGAGAACAGATGGCCTCCTCCAGCCATGCATATTCATGAGTGCATTTATTTCATTATGTCGTCCCCTGGGAAACCTTGTACTTCAGCTTTTATAAGTTTGTATGGCCATCAAATTGAGCAGTCAGAGCCCTCTGTCAAACACTGTGTTGCTGCAAACTTTGAAGAAAAATATGTGAAAGCATTCACTTCTCACTTTTGTCTTGACTTTTCTTCGCTGAAACACCTGTGATTTTGAGAGCTAAGACAAGAATGTCATTGAGCATAATAAATGTTCAGTGTTGATAGCTGAGCTGACACGTTGCCTTAATCAGATGGCGGCGTGTTATGTTTAGAGTATCACTAAGCACATTGTTTGCTAATTTCATAAGAAACATGAAATTAAAACATGTCTGTGTGTCTGTTACAGCATCTCCAAAGTTCATGCCAGGCCCTCCTCATTTGTGGATCTGAAATGGGTCACTTCACAGTTTGGAAACTGTTCATTATTGAATTCCCTGGGCATCTTTGGCAGGGAACTACCTGTTATGTGCTTCGTCAGATTCCTTTCCACTGGACCAAAACACAGAGAGGGCTGTGAGCATCACAGGTTTTCCCCCCTTGCATTATAAGCAAGTTTCTGGTTGGTGCTTAATGAAAGCATCTCGATTGCCTTTGCTTTAAATGCATTACTGTCTCCATGCATGGCCTTGAAGAACTGTTGATGTACGATAAATTGTTTTACAGATCTGTCAAGATTTTTACTTGTGAACTTCTCTATCAGGTGCTAAGATGTCCTCTTCTCTGAGAATCTATGTGGAAATGGAGGCATGCGTGAAGTCTGCCCACTTGGATGAGGCAGGTCATTCATTTTCTTAAAATCCTTAATAACCATGATGGATTTAATAATAACAATAACAGTAACAAGAACATAACCTAACATTTATTACGCATTACTGTATGGCAGGCACCACACTAAGAATTTTACAGAAAACTTATTACAGTTACACGATTAGGATTTACCTTTTGCAGTTGAAGATACTGATGTTTAAAGAAGTTGGGTATCTTCTGTATATTGTGTCAAGAAATATGAGAGCCTTTTAAACAAAATGTTGTCTCATTCAATTCATGTGATCTCTCAGGAATAAGAGATCACAAGAATTATAAGAAGCTGAAAGATCCCATGAAGTCTAGGCCTGAGTAGATTTCATAGCAAGAAAAGTAGCTTGCAAATAAGTTATTGGGCATCGAAACCATGGGAAAGGAAACTATTTTGCAGAGATGTAGAGAACAGGGAAGCATGTAGTTGAGTGGGGGTGGCTGAGTCTCTGATAGTTTCATAGCTTCCACCTGCATCTCCCAGGAGCTCCAACTGCAATTCATTTCCATGTGTGATCTATAGTCTTACAATAACCTTCCCTCGACTTCAGGTAGCTTCAGTGGGTTTCTATTCCTTGCAACCAAAAGTTTGAACTTGCAAATAATGGAACTAAGATTCAAACTCTTGCTTTTAGACTTTAAATGGAAGCCCACGCTTGCTCTAAGTCATCCTCTGTTTTTCTTCCACACTGGAAGAAAAGGGCCCAGTGAGTATGGCCATGGAGCAACACGTCTTTCTAGAGCTATCAAGTGAGGAGACAAAAACAAATATGTAAAGGAGGAGGCTGTGTAGACAATGACTTCTGGTAGAATAGCAATAAATTTAAGCAATAGGTAATGCTAGTCTAAGACTACCTTTATTAAAACACAATTTTTTGTTTTTAAAAGGTTATAAAAATGAAAATGCTTATTAAAAGTTCTTATTATAGTAAAATTTTATGACAGGAATACATAAAGTAAAAGCTAAAAGCTCTCCTATTGTTCTCCTCACTCCAGTTATCAGGGACCCCCTATGCACAGTTTGGTATGTGGCTTTTCTATGTGGCTTTTCTATGGGCAGACAAGATACATGCATATAATGGGGTTGTGTTCAAACACTTCATACTTGCTCCTTATTGATTGTACATTATACCATGGATGCCCTGAGGTATGAATACACTCAAATTTGGCTCATTTATATTCAGAGCTACATGGCATATACCATGGTGCACCAGCTCTCTACTGATGAGTATTTGGTTGTCTCCACATTTCTGCTATTACATACCAGACTTCAGTGAGCAGAAACAATTCTCTTTAAAGTACCTCATTTACTCATTTTAGACCATATTTCAGAAACACTGCTAGAAGGCCTAAAAATGTAATCATCCACCCTTATAAATCCTAAAAGGCAGGTAAGTATAATAGGCATTCATCTTCAAGTATCACCTAAAAAGCAGTTTGGATGACATTTATTAAGGTCCCATGATGCTAGCCATTAATCAGAATTCCTCTGGGTTTTAGTGTGATTCAGGGGAGGAAAGGGTATCATTGCTATGCCTTCTGTCTATCTAAAAAAGGTTTTAAAACATTAAAAAAATAACAGTGATTAACCACTGACTCTCAGGGGGAATATGGGATTGCTCTCTGACTAATTTGCCCCTGACTGCTAGAAAACCACCTAGTAAGCAAGTATTTATTGATCAGGTATGAAGTGCCCAGTACAGATACAGGAAAAGATCTAGGATTTTTTTTTTTTATCCTTCATACAAGAACCTATACTCTCTGAGCAAGTAGAGCTGGAAAAGATGAATGGGCTGAAGTAATCACACATTGTCACTGATGTTTTAGGACTTTGTATGTATGATTTCAGAAACAAGGTAGATATATGCAGCACAGAGAATATAACAATATTGAGAATATTTAGAAAACTTCTGGTAACGTTTTATGAAATATGAGGATTTTCCTTACCAAGAATGCAAAAACACATCAGTTAAAAGCTGTGTTTTCTGAATATTTACTTCCTTCCAAAGTCATAGTAGATAAGGAAATCTTCAAAATTAGTGAAGCGATATATATGATAGCTGTCTCCATACTTCTATATCGAGAGCCAGTTAGGTGAAAATACCATGTTTAACACTTTAGAAGATGTCAAGACTGAAAAAAACACTATCGCTATGCAAAAGAAACTTAAGGTTAATGCTGTATAATAAATAGCTAGAGTACACATATTTTTAGCTTAAAAAATGTAAGAGTTATTATTAAGGACCAATTTGTTTGATGTTTTCATCAATTTTTTCTTAAAAAAAATTAAACAGCTATGTATGATTTTACTAATAATACTCTTCTGTGCCTATAACCACCCAGTGCAAGTGGTTTGCTTTGCTTTATTGCTAGGTGAGTCCTTGGGATGAGACTTTTATTGTGATGAGTAATTACAACTGACATTTATTGAGGGTTTACTAGGTGACCAGCAGCATGCTACAAGATTTAGGTGGATTTTAAAAATTCTTCCAGCAGGCTCTTGTGGGAAGGTGTTTACAAATGCAGAATCTGACAGCTATTAAATGGCTGAGCCGGGGTCCCGGGCCAGGTTCTGTAGCACTCTGTACTGCTGTGCCCATGTTTACCAGTCATTCTCAGTACACTTTGTAATGTTCGCCTTATCTCAATACCACCCAAATAGTACTTTCTTAATGTTTATCCTAAATCAACTCACTTTTTTATACCTGTTACTTATTCTAAGCATTTCGGGCCAGAAAATTTGGGGGTTTATTGTACTAGTTATGTTTTCTCTAAGGGGTAATCAAATAAATAGATAACCATGTAAACAAAAATGTCTGTCCATGTGCCACCTGCAATGATTTTGTTTTATTATGCCTGTTACTTGTACCACACTTGGGGAAACTCTTCACCCTGAATTTTATTTTTAGCTTTTTCTTTTTTATATCACCATATGCTCTCTGGGTACATGTTCATTAGAGTCATCACTTCCTTATAAAGAAAAGTGACTGTGTAAAATTAGGTTTGCATTTCAAGCCACCATGAAAATAGATGTTTGTGTATGGAGGAAATAATTAATCCAAAGGGCTCATCTCACATAAACTGAATACAACAGGAAATACGCTTTCAGAGGTAATCCTAACAGATATAACTTTACAATTAAAATTGTCAGCTGTCTAAAGTTACCAGAATATACCCTCACCAGCAAAGTCTTGCCATGTAGGACATATAATTACTCAATTATTCTGGCTTTCTTTAAAAGGTATCTTAAAAATGAAAAAGAAAAACAACAGAAGAAAAGGGTTATGTACCACCATTTGGATTAATTGATAAAGTGTGTCATTTAATTAAACTAGTTAATTCTTATTAATATTGCTGTTATTTATTATTATTGTTATTATTATTAACTTTATGAAAAAATCAAGAGAATATATTGTTCCAAAGGGTATTTAAGGTCTTTATTCATTTGGAGTAATCAGAGGGTCAAGTATAACTTACAGAACAATATATCTAATCAGAAGAAGCAATTGCCAAAAGAGAAAATATTATTTCCCTGCTTGTAATCAACCAATTTTTGACTTTATAATCCCACATAGAAAGATTAGTTGAGAAACTCATAGTGATATATAAAGCTACCCTTTCAGAAAATTAACTTTCAGGACCCTGCAACAGACAAAAATTAAAATGAATTGAGAAGGGATCAGCAAAATTTTTTTACCACATTTTGGACTCCTCCCAGTTAGGACAAAGTCCTCATTGCTTATTCTGAACAGGGAAACCCATTAATTTCTGCAATGTGGGCAGAATATAAAACATCAACTTTCATTGGTTTTTAGAATTTTAGAAAAAGGCAAAAATCTTCATTAATTGTCTCATCCTGAGAGGTAGATAGGTATTACTCAGTTTTCTCGCTCAGTAATTTGGAAGTTGAAGCAAAATGTTAAATTGCTTGGTTCTGTTTTCAAATTTTCCACTCTGCCTTTGACTCAAGCAGGTGGTCAGTGTTTGCATTCAAGACCCGGGATCCTGCAGCTCAGGACCTCAATCAGGCATTCAAAAATAGTAGCATCTTATCTCCAGGAGGTATCAGGAGCACTCCCGAAAAGACTGCGTAGCTCTGTGCTCAGTGTACCAGTTTTGTACTTCGGAAAAAGGAGAGGGTCTCTTTCCCCAAAGCCCATATTCAGAGGGAGCGCAGCAATATGGTACAGATGCAAACCCTGCTGTGCCCCTGCAGTGCAGGCATTTGACTTGGAGAGAGGAGTAGTGTTGGAAAACTCAAGACACTAGATCTGAGGGTGGGGCTAGCTCTCGATGTGGTTTTATGTCAAAGCAAGTGTAGGTTTCACCCTGACTTCATTTTAGGTCCTACATTCGAGAACACATTTTTTAGGTGGGAACGGGGCACCCAGAGAGCCCTCTGGGTGTTATGAGTATGAAGTAACAGACCTGCAAACAGTCTGTTTCTCTTGAATTCTGAATTTGCTATTGGATATTTACCCCTAAGGCATTTCCTATTTCCTGATAAGGAGGTATTTTATAGTAAAAAGAGCCATGAACTTAGAAATGAGGAAGGCTTCAAGAAACTGAAGGTTATTTTTGTTGTTTGTTTGGTTGATGGGGGAAATCATGGCCATATGGTGAAAACTTTGCTTTACGTTCCAGCAGTCTGCTTCTAGGATATAATGGAAAAGTAGCCACATAGTTGACCAACAATAAATAACAAATACACAGAACTTAGCATAGTGCCCGGCAAGGAGAAAGCACTAAAGAAATGTTCCTTTTATTTCCTTGCTCTCACTTCTCTTTTGAACCTTGAGAATGGAATATTCCATGTTCCTTCTGTTCCTGTCTGGGAATTATTTACTCACGGTTACATCCCTGCTGGATTGTGAGTCCCTTTGAGGGCATCAAATGATGTCTTATTAATTCTACTACGTCTTATCCCCAACCTTATGGGGTAGCACTTACACACAATAGGTGCTCAATAAATGTTAAAAATATAGTTGAGAGTAAGTACGGTGTTACAACTGGAGGTTTACTTCCTGTGTTCAGTATTATATTTCATTAAAAGGATCTAAATCGCTTGTTTGAGAAAGACTACCTATAGGAGATTTGTCAGCGTGGACTCATTTGGTAACTTGAAAAACCTGGGAGATGAGCTTTACGTGTTAGGCTCTTGGATAGTTGTCATGGCACGCTTATTGTGCTGCTTCCCACTTTGGGTTGAACTTCTGTCCCTCAGACAGAAGTTTCTTGCTTCTTGCTTCACTAGAACAGCTCTTGACTTGATTGCAAATTAAAACTCTTGAAGGGGTGGCTCACGCCAGTGATTTTTCAACCACTACACTGTTAGTGGGGATTTGTGATTATCGCCACTGCTCCAAACTTCTATAAGCATTTGCATTTTGAAATGATTAGGATGACCATTCACTGAGAATGTGATATATATTTTTTTTCTTTTGGTGTTTTTGAAAGAAGAACAGTGAGGAGAGAGTAAATTGCTATTGTATCCATTTGGATAGAAGCCCATCTCAGGGAGATTTTGGGGACATGGCTCAAACTTTGGCTCTTACTTTAACCTTTTAGAAGCGTTTCCTCTTGAGTCACTGAAGGGCTCTTAGAGCCTCACAGCTTTCCAGAAGCTATGAATTGTTAATGAAATTTGACTTTTAGTTGGAGGTGTTATTATTAGTGCTGCAATATGAGAAGACTTGGGGAGACAGAAAGCAGAACACACCTTTTTTTTTTTTTGAAGATTAAAGTTGCAGTTCTTTCCCTCCCTTCCTGTTTTCCTCTGTCTCAGCCTTTTTTGTTTGTTTGTTTTCTTTCTCCCTCCCCCGTAATTTGAACTAGCAGCTGGGAGAAGTAGTGCTTGAATAGTATTACCCAAAGCATGGTCCATTTATGATGATCAACAGAATTCGATGGACTGTTTATTAAACATTCATATTCCTGACCATTCCTCCAAACCTACCAAATCAGAAAAATCTCCACGTTATGTGGATTTCTTTTTTTAACAAGGTTTTTGTTTTAAACAAGATTTTTTTTTAAACAAGTACCTTATTTTATGCTCTTAAAGTTTACAAACAATTTGGGCTGTGTGCTTGAATTCAGGGAAGTAAAATCAAGCCCAATTAAAAATAATCTTTTCTCAATGCCTGAATACCTTATTTTTATAAGCAACTTATAAAAACCTCATTTTGAAAGATGCTATTTCGCCTATTATAAAATATGGAGGCTCATGGCTAGCACTTCTGTGGCAGTCCAGAAGCAATGGAATCATGCTTCCTGGGTTGCCTTTCACAGCTACAGTGGATAAATTGATGCAGTAAAACAAAACCCCACAGAGAAAACCTCAGCGTCTTCTCAAGTCTTCATTATGTACAACAGCATCTCCATGGCTCCTGCTTAACTGAGATCATATGTGACTTCATCAAGAAGATGCCCCATGTCTCTATCCGTAGTGGAGAAAATGGGTTTTATATAGCATGTAAATCATACTCCCTCCTCTAAAATGATATTGATGTAACCAAATTTAGTACCGATCTCTTGCTTAATGTGTTTTTAAAAGCAGCAAGGAAATTCAAATTTCAGTGCCAAAATCAAGTCCTGTCATTCCACAGAACTGTTAAAAGGTTTCATTCTAAAATCATATTTCTGTCTACCAAACCCTGACATTTGAGTCGATGAAATTGTTTACCCTTGATTTTTTTTTTTAAATCAGTTTACTGAAATGTTTTGACGGGTGCTGTATAATCATATCCTCTATTACCAGGTATCGTTCATGCTTCTTAAATTTGATTTTAATCCATTTTGCATATATAAACTATCAAATAAAAGCCAGTAATGCTGTGATTGAAATTCAGCCCCCATATGCATCTGGGGGATAACTTTTTATTTCTTCCTACAGGTTCCCTGCTGACAAGTGCGAAACAAAGCACGCCCGTGAAAAGTGGATTGGAGGTGAAAATACTTGATGGTAAGAAAGAAAGTCACCAGAGTGGTCACAAATGTATCTCAGGGTGAGGTCAGGGGTAAAACAGGAAGAGAATGTTGAAGAGAAGGACACCACACATTTACTTAAATGACTATACATTTACTGTGACTATAAGAAGAACAGAAAATATTAATGATATGACAAGGAAAGAAAGGAATGATATAATTGAGCAGTGTGAGGTTCAAGGCATGGTAGACAGAAAGGTCCCTAAAGATGTCCATGGTCTAAAACCCCAAAACTGGTAGTATGTTACATAACATAGCAAAGGGGACTTTGCTGATTGAATTAATGTTAAGGGCCTTATAATAAGGAAACTTTTGTGGACTGTCCACATGGGTCCAATCTAATCACAATAGTTCTTAAAAGCAAAGAAGTTTCTGCAGCTGAAAGTAGGAGAGATGAGGCAGGAAGGGAAGTTAGAGCAGTTCAAAGTGTGAGAAGGACTCAACCCACTACTGCTGACTTTGAACATGAAGGGCCACAAACCAGGAAATGTGCAGGCCTCTCGAACAACCCCTGACCAACAGCTGGTGAGAAAACAGGGACCTCCATCCTACAACCACTTGAAATTGAATTCTGCCAGTGTCCTAAGTGAACCTGTAAGCAGATTCTCCTCCAGAGCCTCTGGTCTGTCTGAGACCTGGATTTTGTTCTCGTGAGACCAAAGCAGAGAAGTAAGTCCAAGCACCTTGGCACTTCTGACCCACAGAACTGTGAGGTAATAAATGTGTGTCACTGTAAGCTGCTAAATTTGTGGTACTCTCATATGGCAGCAATAGAAACACATAAGAAAAAGGCAATGGGTTTTTGCAGGAGAGATGACAAACTCAAATCTAGAATGGACATGGGGAGAGAGGCAGTAGTGGTAATGACTCTGGACTTGGATGAAATGGTGTTCAAATTCAGCTGTCACTTACTAGCTGAGTGGTTTTGTTACTTAGGAGACCACACCTTTTTAACAGTTGATTTCCTCCTCTACAAACTGGAAATAACAACAGCATCTCCTGCACTAGCTCATAGTGAGGCTTAAATGAGATAATGGATGTATGAGCACTTAACAGTGCCTGGCAGAGAAATGGCACTGAGGAGAGTGGCTTCTCCTAAAACATACAAAGCAATCTTTTGCCCCTCAAATTCAAGGACAGGTGACAATGGACAGGCTTTACTTGAGAGGATTTGCAAAGTAGAATCCTCAAGGGAAAAGCCAGGTTCCAGCCAAGGCCTGGAGATGGAGACATTGTGCTCAGAAAAGGGTCTGGAGCAAGTGGGGAGCCAAAAGTAACTCAGAGCAGCCATCTCACATTAAAATATGCATAAAGATCACCCAGGGACAGAGGATTCTGGACAGATGGCAGAGTAGGAAGCAGTGGGAATTTATCTCCCCACCCAGACAACAGTTGCACTGGCAGAATCTTTCTGGTATAACTATTTTGGAACTCTAGAGTCTATCGAAGGCTTCAACTTTCAGGGGAAGGCTTGGGTGATAAATTGTGTTTAATTTTGGTCAATTTCAGCTCTTAGCATGGTACCAGCTACCCATCCCCCACTCATTCCAGGAACCATGGGCAGTCTTAGTTGTTGTACCTCCCCCCTGTTTTTATAAGCCCCTCCCTCTCTGGCTGAAGTGACCTCCAGGTGATTTAAAGGAAGGGCCCCCTTCACCATTTCTTTCATTTTACTCTCTTTTCCCCTCTTGGGAGACAAACATTAAAGACTGGGACATTTTAAAACAACTGCACAAATGGAAATATTAGGAAGTGACATGTGCTGTGCATGTCCAGGGAAAGGTTCAGAAAAGACCTATGAAGACCTTAAGTTTACACCGCAGGCTGTTCCTCAGCACAGAGACACCCTACAACAATGCAAAAAAGACAATAAATAAAAACAAGAACAAAAAGCCCAGCAAACCCTGAGGGAGGGGTAGAATCTGATCTCCAGAGTTACCACATTATAATATATTATATATTATTATATTCAAACACCCAGTATTCATCCAAAAAATCAGAAAGCATATAAAGAAGCAGGAAAGAATGGTCCATTCAAAGGCAACAAATAAATCAACAAAAGCTGTCCCTGAAAAAGGCCTAATGGCAGATATACTACACAAAGACTTTAAGACAACTGCCTTAAAGATGTTTAAGGAACAAAAGGAAGATGTGGAGAAAATCAAGAAAACAAAGTACGAGCAAAATGGAAATTTCAATAAAGATATAGAAAACCTAAGAAAGAAACCAACAAGAAACTGTGAAAAGAAAAAAAAAAGAAACTGTGGGGTTGAAAAGTACAATAACTGAAATAAAAATTTCACTACAGGGATTCAAAGACAGATTTGAATAGGCAGAGAAAGAATCAGCAAACTTGAAGATAGGCCAATGGAAATTATTGTTTCTGAGGAACAGAGAAAAAAAGATTGAAAAGAAGTGAACAGAGTCAAAGGGACCTATGGGACACCAAGTGGACCAACATACTCACTGAGGAGTCCCACAAGGAGAAGAGAGAGAAAAGGTAGATAGGATATTTGAAGAAATAATGGCTGAAAACTTCCAAAATTTGAGGAAAGATATAAATATTCAAGAAGCTTAATGTGCTCCAAGTAAGATGAATTCAAAGGGACCCACACTGAGACATATTGTATGCAATTTTCAAAAGTCAAAGAGAGAATCTTGAAAGCAAGAGAGAAACAACTCATCACGTACAAATGGTCATCAATAAGATTATCATCAGATTTCTCATCAGAAACTTTGGAGGCCATAGGTAGTGAGCTGATATATTCAAAGTGTTAAAAGAAAAAAATGGTCAACCAAGAATCTATCTGGCAAAACGGTACTTCAAAAGTGAGGGCAAAATTAACACATCTTTGACGGGAGATGTATTACGGTCACAGGAGTTAGTTTCTGCAAAAATCCCCCAGTCGATAATGTGTTAAGACATTCCTAGCTAAATAAAAGCTGAAGGAATTTGTTACCACTAAAACTATCCTGCAAGAAATGATGAAGGTAGTTCTGCAGGGTGAAATGAAAGGCTACTAGAAAGTAAAACAAAGCTATATGAAGAAATAAAAATCCCAATTATGGTAAATACATGAGCAATTATGAAAGCTAGTATAATTGGAACATGGTTTGTAGCTCAACTTTTTGTTTTCTGCATGATTTAAAAAACTAATATATTTTTTAAAAAGCAATTGTTAGCCTAAAATCTAATATTATTGTAATTTTGGTTTTGTAATTGTAAATTTTGTTTTCTACATAATTTAGGAGACTAATGCATTTTTAAAAATTATTAGTTTGTGTTTCTGGGCATATAATGTATCAAGATAAGAAAATCAATCAATATAATGCACCATATAAACAGAATGAAGGAAAAAACCCCACATGATTATCTCAATTGATACAGAAAAAGCATTTGACAAAATTCAACATTCTTTCATGATAAAAACAACCAACAAAACAGGAATAGAAGGAGGCTACCTCAAGATAATAAAAACCATCTGTGAAAAATCCACAGCAAACATCTGACTGAATGGTGAAAGACTGAAAGAAAAAGATGTCCACTTTCACCACTTCTACTCAACTAGTACTGGAATGCTAGCGAGTTTAATTAGTCAAGGAAAAGAAATAAAAGGCACCAAATTGCAAAGGAAGAAGTAAAATTACCTCTATTCACCTATTATATGATTTATATGTAGAAAACTCTAAAGATTCCACAAAAAAACTATTAAAGCTAATAAATGAATTCAGCAAAGTAGCAGGATACAAAGTTAGCACATAAAAATCAGTTGCATATCGATACACTAACAATGAACAATCTGAAAAACAAATGACAAAAACAACTCCATTTATCATAGCATCAAAAATAATAAAATACTTAGGAATTAACTTAACCACTGAGGTGAAAGTCTTGTATGATGAAAACCATAAAGCATTGTTGAAAGAAATTTTAAAAGATACAAAAAATTGGAAACACATCCAATGTTAATGGATTGGAAAACTTCATATTGTTAGATTGTCAAAACTACTCAGAGATCTACAGATTCAATGCAATCCATATCAAAATCCCATTGACATTTTTTGCAGAAATATAAACTCATCCTAAAATTCACACAGAATCTCAAGGGACCCTAAATAGCCAAAACAATCTTGAAAAAGTACAAAACTGCAGGGCTCATACTTCCTCATCTCACAACCTACTGCAAAGCTGCAGTAATCAAAAGAGTGTGGTACTGCCATAATGGCAACCACAGAGATCAGTGGAATGGAATGGAGTGGAGTGGAGTGGAATGGAATGGAATGGAATAGAACAGAATAGAGAGCCCAGAAATAAACCCTTGCATATACGGCCAAATGATCTTTGACAGAGCTGCCAAGATCAGGCAATGGGAAAGGACAGTCTTTTCAACAAATGATTCTGGGAAAAGTGGATATCCACATGCAAAAGAATGAAGTTGGACACTTACCTAATACCATAAAAAAAATTAATTTTAAATGGATCAAACACTTGAATGTAAGACCTAAAACTATAAAACCGAAGAAAACATAGGGCAAAATCTTCATGACTTTGGATTTGGAAAAGTTTTCTTGCATATGACACTAACAGCACAGGCAACCAAAGAAAAAATAGACAAATTGGACTTCATGAAAAATTTAAAAATTTGTGTAACAGAAGTTGATATCAATAGAGTAAAAAGGGAACTCAAAGAATGAGGTAAAATATTTGCAAATCAATTATCTGATAAAGGATTAATATCCAGAATATATAGAGAACTCCTAAAATTCAACAACAAAAATACTTTATTCAAAACTGGGCAGGACTTCCCTGGTGGCTCAGTGGTTTAGAATCCGCCTGCCAATGCAGGGGACATGGGTTCGAGCCCTGGTCTGGGAAGATCCCACATGCCGCGGAGCAGTTAAGCCCCTGCGGCACAACTACTGAAGCCCGTGCGCCTAGAGCCCGTGCTCCGCAACAAGAGAAGCCACCACAATGAGAACCCCGTGTACCGCAACGAAGAGTAGCCCCCGCTCACCACAACTAGAGAAAGCCCGCGTGCAGCAATGAAGACCCAACGCAGCCAAAAATAAATAAAATAAATAAATTAGAAAAAAAAAAAAGCTGGGCGAAGGACCTGAAAAGATATTTCTTCAAAGAAGGTATACAAATGGCCAATAAGTACATGAAAAAATGGTCAAAATTACTGATCTTTAGGAAAATGCAAATCAAAACTACACTGAGATACCCTTATACCCATTAGTATGACTACTATCAAAAAAATAAAAATAAGTGTTGGTAAGAATGCAGTGAAATTGGAACCCTTGTGTGCTGTAGGTAGGAACATACAATGGGTACAGCTGCTATGGAAAATGGTATGGCAGTTCCTCAAAAAATTATAAATAGAATTACTATATGATCCAGCAAGTGTAATTCTGGGTATATACCCAAAAGAACTAAAAGCAAGATCTTAAAGAGGTATTTGTACATTCATGTTTATAGCAGCATGATTCACAATAGGTAAAATGTGGAACGAATGGACAAGCAAAATATGGTATATGCACACATTGTAATATTATTCAGCATTAAAACGGAAGGAAATTCTAACATACGATACAACATGGATGAACATTGAGGACATTATGCTAATAAATAGGCCAGTCACAAAAAGACAAATGCTATACAATTCCACTTATATGAGTGAGATAGAGTTGTCAAAAGCATAGAGACAGAAAGTAGAATGGTGAGTGCCAGTTGCTAGGGGAGGGAGAAAAGAGGAATTATTTAATGGATATAGTGTGTCAGTTTTGGAAGACGAAAAGAGCTATGGAGATGTATGGTGGTGATAGTTGCACAGCATTATAAAAGTATTTAATACACTTGAATTGTACACTTAAAAATGGCTAAGGTAGTAAATTTTATGGTATATGTATCACAATAAAAAAAGTAGAAACAAAAAGATCATGTGGAGATCTGGGTACAAAGCAGATTCCGGTTCAGCAGGTGGGGTGGGGCCCAAGATTCTGCATTTCCAACAAGTTCTCAGGTGATGCAGGTGCTGCTGGTCCATGGACCACACTATGAGTAGCAAGGAATTAGAGCCCATGAGAGAAGAACGCTCACCATCTCCCGTAACACTGCTGGATGGTCATGAGAGATGAAGCGAATGAAAAGCAATGAGAAGGGTTTGCTGGGCTGGTGAAAGCGGGACTGAATGAGCAGGCTCAGCTCGGCTGTGCGGGGAAGGCCTCCCCGCTTTGTCCGTGCTGTTCCCGGTGCTGGGCGTGGCCCACTTAGACACAGCTGTGTGTGTCTGTGTATTGTCAGCACCTGCAGGCAGACAACTCCTCAGTCTTCGCTGTTTCCTCACGGTCTCTTTTAGGAAGCCCACACTAGTGAGAAAACTCCGGAAGCGGGTCCTGCGGAAAGGTTAAACCCAGTCTTCCTTCTCCGTGCTCCAGAGTTGAGGTGGAGAGCAGAGTGGAGACAGGTAGGACATTTTTCAACAATATTCTTTTAAAAAAGTAAGGTCTTGGCTGTGTATGACTTATGCTTCCCTTCCTTTTCAGTCATTTCATTTTTCAAGGTACTTTCACATCTCTTGTTCTCACGGTTTTTTTGTTATTAAACTCTAAAGGTGTTCACATGCAGTACCTAGGTATGGTGTTTTGCATTCTCATCTGAAATGAAATGTTGGTGTCCCTGCAGTCTTAGAACACAAGGTAGTGAATGTTTTCTCCTCTATCTTTCTGTTGTTTTTCACATAAGGACACGCTGTGCTCATTACAGCCTCAGAGTAATCAAGTTCTGCAGGCCTCTCATGGCCTCCAGCCTGACTAAGTAGTCAGGAGAGTGGACTGACTTCCTGTGAAGGTTCCTGGTTAGTGCCTATGCTTAAAAGATTGGCTGTGAGGGATTAAGCTTTTTTTTTGGATTAATTTTGGTTTTTTTTCTTTTTCTTTTTTTTTTTTTGCTGGGTGTAAAATGTATTGAACTGTTATTATAGTAAATATTTTATGTAAACTATTCTCACGTTCCTGTAAAGCAGGGCAAAGTGATAGTAAAAGTACAAGTAGGCAAGGTATATATTAACATTTTAATATATTCATCACTGTCGATGTTTTTGTTATCAGTTTCAAGACGGACTGATAGAGTTACTGACTGAACTTTATGATCTAAATCTCAGGGATGCAATGCCTGAGTGAATTTGGGTTTAAGTGATTTAATGAAAAATGAATTTTTAAGGAAAATGATGGCAGGTAATAAATGAGCTACTTCCCACCTGCTTCTGATATACAACCCAATGGTAGTTCTATTCAGTTAAGCAAAAGATAGATCACTTTAGCCACACCAGAAATAACCTTCCCTGAACTTTGTGAATGGCAATTGGAGAAAGTAGCCCAAGGTCCCTTGAAGTTCCTCACAAAGATTTTGTCTAAAGTGAGATTTTAAAAGTGGAAGGGACTTGGATATTTAAAAACAGAGATGCTTATTAATATGAAGGAGTTAGACTGCAAGAAATTTCCAGATTAACTCGTGCTTAGTCAAAGTGAAAATTAAGAATTTTGACTCTTGGTGATGCTACTGCTTAAAAGGAAGGTTTGGTACGTTTCTTTTTTATGTCCAGGGGTTCATTGCCTTGGACACTTCACTTGTGTAATTGGGGGCAGCCAAGTCTTTGAAACACAATGGCTGAGGAAAGGGTTCAGCTGTCTTTACCTGATACGAGTTATGTCAAGATGTATTCAGTCAGCTACCAAATGTTTCAGTGCTTATTGTATCTCAGGCACTCAACTAATCACTACTGAAGCAATGGTGAACAAATCGCCCATGCCCTCTATGGTTATAGTTCTGTTTGGGGAGCTGGATGATAAACATATACGGGTGTGAATATTGATGGGGTAAATGCCATGAAAGAAATAGAGAGAGGGGCGTGATAGGGAATAATGGAGGAGAGAAGCTCTTCTGGCTAAGAGCTAGGAGGGCACTGAGATGGTGGACGCACTGCGGAGCTGGAGTTCTCAGAGACCCCTCTCCAGCCCTGCCTCCATCTCTTCACTCTGGGCACCCACTTTGAAGAGATTGCCAGCAGAATAAAAAACCAGAGTTTTGGGATCTCCCCAAGGTGTCAGTTATTGAGCCAGTGACACCTTCACACAGTGGGTCTCAAACTTGGTTGAACTTGGCAATCACATAGGGAGTTTGAAAAATAACTGATAACTGACTCCCACCCCCAAAGCGTCTGCTATAATTGGCATGGCGGGCTGCCTGGAGAGTTTGAAAAGCTCCCCAGGTGTTGCTCCTGTAAAGCATGGTTGGGGAACTCTTCGGGCAGAGATTCTCAAGCACTCAAGTGCATCAGCATCACCTGGAGGGCTTATTAAACCACGGATTGCTGGACCCACCGGCAGATTTCTGATTTAGTGGGTGTGGGATGGAGCTCAAGAATTTAGTGTTCTCACAAGCTCCCAGGTGATGCTGCTGCTCGTCCAAGTACTGCATTTTGAGAGCTCTTCCTATAGTGCATAAAATCAGGTTACTTGCTGGAAGAGTGGCATCTAGTTGAGTAAAATTAAAATCCTGACACTCAACACAGTGTGCTTCCTCCTCACCCCTCTCCCCTTGGAGAGAAGCACAGTACCAGTTAAAAGTCCCCACTTCTATTTTCAAAATATTAATTTTACTTCCTGTTCTTCCACCATTCTTTGCGACATAAGAAAGTAGAGAACAAAGACTGTTCCCCCGGTGTGAGACCATTTTGCCTTTTGTGTCTTAGTACCCAGCAGTTAGTTTAATCAGAATTTAATTGCCCAGGTAGAAATCAGGTAATTTTGTAGCAGAGTTTATTAAATTCCTCTCCTGGTGTTCCCTACCACTTTCCTTTGCAACTTTTCCATCTCAGGTGATGTTATAAAATATCTAGGCTTCATGCTACCCTTGGAAATCTCAGCCAGGTAATCCTCCCTAAGTGGTGTTTTCTGTGAACTTGTTAACGTATGACTTAAATAGTGATGAATGGTAGAGACTTACATGAAGAGGAAGAAACCAGCTATGAGGACTGAAGAGCCTATGGGGGAAGAAATTAAGCTTTCTTCACCTTTTGAAGATGGAAAAATGATTTAAAAGTTCTGTTTGAGAACTCTGTTCCGGGTGATATACCAGCTCAAGGAAAATAATCAACTTCTGGGCTCCTTACCTGAAATCTGGGGATGCATCACGTACCTGGATCCAGGGGCTCACACAGTCTCTTACCACCCTCAGGCTTGGCTTTTTCTGTGTTGTCTTCAATCGCCCATTAGACTCTTCCACAGGGGTGGCAAAGATGGTGCCCACCAGCCTCTGCTTTTATTCTACCAGTTACATCCCAGGGGAAAGCAGGTGCCTTTGTCTCAGTGACTCCAGCAAAATTCTCAAGGCTGAGTCAGGTGGCACACTCTGTTCCTTAACTAGTCACTGTATGCTGTTGACATGGAGGGCATCCTGACTGAGATGAGGACTAAGGTTGCCGCTAAAGTAGAGATGAAGGGAGGCAAAAGGCATTCAAGGCTGGCATAGGGGGAGAGGAAAAGAAAGAGTGTAACACATGGGGAATATTCACGATACTTAACCTCGATAGCATGGGAACTGTCCAATGGGAACAAAGGTCTGTGGGGCTCTGGGGGACCCAGCAGAGAGAGTTGCTGGATCAGGGGATATCCTGGGGCTCTCGGGGTAGGGATAGGAGAAGCTAGGAGTGACAGCAATTTACCAGCCACTATGCAAGTATTTCAATCTTTTACCAACCAGTGTTGCTGTTATTGTGTATAACACCAAATACCAACTCTGGTACATAGTCAAAATAAGAGTCCATGCTGTAGGGCAGAAAGAACCCAAGAACACTCTCAGAAATCCTTTTGAATAACTGTGCAGTAAAAGTACCTTGAACTTGGAGACCACTTATTTTTTACTTTTAAAGTTCATTTGCATATTAAGTGTGTTTTTAAAAGTGAGTGAGTGAACAAACATCACCTGAGCGCAGGAAGCCAGCAGTGGACTACTGAATGTGTAGAAGAAATTCAAGTCTCACATTCACCCAAATTTTGTATTCTATTTTTTACTATGTATTTACTCTCCTTACTGAAATAATATTTTAAGTGTTACACTAGGAATAATGTAGTTTTATACTTGTAGGTTATTGGCAAAATGTTGTTTTATTGAATCTACCCATTTGTGACAATTGAGTCAAATTAGAGCAAATTAAACATCACCCAACACAACAGGTTCAGTGTTCAGACAATTTTCTTCTGTGTCTTGGTGCCACGTCTTTCAAGAGTCCAGAATCGTGTAATTATATAAGTATAGACGACGACTGTATTTTTTATTGTATTATAAACTTCAGTAAGTTTGAGTTTCAAAAACTCATCACCGAAGAGCAGTGCTCCCAAGTAGTGCCCACAGGTGATCAAGCACAATTTTCAGGCTCCAGTGGCCATTCTAAACACATTTTCAAGGGGTACTTGTATTATTGGTAGATTGAAGGGTCTCTGTTGTGGTCAACCTCTTTGATCACCTCTGGGAAATACTCATCAAAGGAATTTTTGGGTGAAGAAAAATGGTGAATGGTAGAGGCCTTATTTTACCACGAATACTATAATTTTATATAACTAATTTACATAAAGGAACTGGATTTTGTGGTAAGAACACACATCAAACTAGTTTGTGGGCATCAAAAAAGTCCCAAGTGGCTGCTCTGCTGGATACTTTTAGTTCTGTCACTGCCACTGATTCGAGTTTAATCTGTTCTCATGGAAGTGGTTTGTCTAATACGGGTTGACGCTATGACCATTGACTTCCTTGAATTCCAAAGTACATTTTCCAATCAGTCACTGCAAATTAATATTTTGAGTCTTTGAGCTTGTTCTTCCTTATACATACGCATACACTCGAAAGAAAAACAAAACAAAAAATGACTGGCACAGAAAAGCAGTATTTTGCCTGTTGTGTAAGGATTGAGTAAGGTTTGTGAGGCTTTGTAAAGCAATGTACTGGAGTGATTTTTATTCTCTAACTTTGTAAGAAATGACACATTTATTTCACTAAACCAATATTCAACTCCTCTGAGTGCCTAGTTTCCCGGGCTAGTGGGAAATTTAGTTTTAATCATTATTGGGGTTCCTTGTCCCTTAGAGCTATCTAAAGGTCCCAGAATCTTATATTTTCCACTTTGAGACCCTGTGGGCACCAAAGTTTTTCTGTATGAATATCTGTCCTTTTATCTTCTTCACCCGACTGCAAAGAATCTCTTCCATTTCGTGGGGGAATCTTTCCTCCTCTCCTTATCTCTATCCTCTCTTTTCTGCTGGCTCAGTTAACATAATCACCCTCAACATTTCCTTTTTTTTGCGGGGTGGGGGACAAAAGTGAGCTGCTGTTGCCACTCGCCAACACATCTACTCCTGAGGTAAAGGAATAAAAATGTCAGACTTCTTAAATGGGCAGGGCTTCATGCAGAAAGAGCAAAATCAAATTAATAACTTTCAGAAATTATTCTGAGTATAAAAATTCAAAATTCTTTTTCCCCTGAATATTCTTGCAAAATCAAAACTCTGAGTAGCTGTGCTGTGTATTTTGGTTTGCTTTATGTAGCCTTAGGATTCCAAATTCTTCCCCAGGGCCCATGTATTATACCTGGAGAAATAGGGGCATAAATTCTCATTTGATTCTTCAAAACCATATGGGTTGGTAGCCATTATCTCCCTTTCACAGGTGAGAAAACTGAGGCTGAAATAATTTGGGACCTATGCTAGGTTAGTGATTGATTCATTCGGCAAATTCTTTGAGTATTATGTGCCAGACACTGTTCTAGCTACTAGGGATACATTTGTGAAGTAGAATGACCAGCTCTCTTCTCGTGGGGAGCTTCTATTGCAGTTGGGAGGGTAGAAAACAGGGGAAAAGCAAGCAGTGAATAAATAATTTCATATTATGGTAATATGAATAGTTAAGAATTATTGAGTTGTCAGTTTTTGCCAGTCCCAGGTATAAATGCTTAACATGTATTATCATCTAATCCTTAAAAAAAAAAAAATCCTTTGCAGTAGGGAATGTTTTACTGTTTTAGATGAGGAAACTAAGGGAGGCCCAGAGAGGTTAAGTGACTTGTACATAGTAAGCAATGGATTCAATCCCATGACTATATCATGCTGAAAGTAAAAGAGGTCGTGGGGTGGCGGAGGGATGGAGGGGGGTCCTTTCATAAGGTTGTGACTGGCCTCTCTGGAGTTACATGTGAGCTGAGAGCTGAAATGAACGGTGAAGATAGCAATGAAAACATTTGAGAGGAGGAGTGTTCCTGTGCAAAGCCCCTGGGGTAGGGTGGGACCAGTTGAGAGGTCCATGTCTGTTGGAGCCCTAAATTCAGTGATCTCTCTGCCTTATAAAGAGGAAATCTCTAACTGTGGGGCCTCTAGCAAATCAAAAACGAAGCCTTTGTTACAAAAGGGCAGCAATGGCTAACAGAGGTTTCTAACCTGCTTTCTGAGCACCCAGTAGGTGTTAAGATTTCCTCAACAGCCTCGTTCAATTCTCAGTTTAGGTGGCTAGCTGAGGACACCAGGAGTATCCAGAAGTTCACATTTTCTCTCAGTAATCGCCTTCATAAACATGGGCCAATTTTTCTGATCCTTTCTAGCTCTTAGTTTTGAATCAGAATGATATTTTAGAAATAGCTGTTCCTAGTCTGTTGCTGAAGAACTTTCCTTTCTGTGTTTTGAAGTTTGGAGAACAGATTTATATTTTGTCTCCTAGATTTATCCTGGTTAGCTAAAGTTGTCAGCAGCCACCTGACCTCTTCACCTTTGTGAGAAGTCTTTCAAGTATAGTAACAGTGTGATGGATGGTCTTCTCCCTAGATGGAGGATTGGTGTTTGTCAAAGTGCTACGTTTCTGAAAGCACAGGAGCGAGATTTCCCAACCTGGGAGGTTAGGCATCCCCAAAAGATATTTTGGTTCCAAGGTTGAGCGGTGATATCCATGGACTGGGTCATTTCACTTCCTAAATTGTTTATCCCGGAGGTAACCAGAATTACCTATTTCCCAGCTGTGCCAAGTAATTGAAGAGTATTCAATTATTTCTTCAGTCACCAGTGTATGGAGAGAATATTGTATAATGTCTGCTGAGCCCTATTCCTAGTTCTGCCTTGAACCAGCAAGGTAACCATCACTAAGTGAACTTGCATCTCTGAAACCATTTCTACATCTATGAAATGAAGGGTTATGGAATGGGAGAAACTGAAGTAGTTAAGGTCCAGTTTACTGACTCCTTGAATATTTCAATACCTGGCTGCTTAACATACTTTGCATTCCAGAGAATGGGAATGACACCAGGCAAAGCAATGCTTTTGTTACTAGTTATGCCCTTGGCCCCCAAACCGCGTGGAATTGTAGTTGTAGCTCCTCGGTTGCCTCCTGCCCTGTTGACCTGACAGGTGCTGCTTTCACGCATGCTCATGCCTAGCTGGGTCTACAAGCAACGCAAGTCTAAGAAGTCAGCTGGTGACTTTCCCCCAAGTTCACGTTGATGCTTAGTCCTCTGACCTTACCACTCTAGTGCCAAGAACAGCCCTGCTAGGAAGAGCACATCTTCCTATGAGACAAATCACGCCCAAGAAAAGAAGTCCTGGAGCATGAGGGGATGTATCTCAACGCCCAGAATCTCTCAGCCCCTGAGGGATACTTTTTGTTTCTTTGTTTTTGTTTTTTTGGGTGGGGGGCAGGTTCTGATAGCTCAAAAGCAGAGGCACAGCCTTCTTATCTTGCCACAGGAAAACAAAATACCAGGAGTGGACCTTCTCAACTAACTTGTTACTCCAGTAAATACCTAAAGGGAATTTCCCCCAAGTAGGCCTATTTATGTATTTCTGCAAAAGTTCTAATACCCTAGAAAATACAGCCTCATGAATGCCTCTGAACTTGATCAATCAATGCCCATAGTCCTGTCATTGTGTTGGTGGAAAACATAAATGACTGAGGGTAGGAATAGAGAAGGGCTGTGTCCTACCAGAGACAAAAAGTGGGTCAAACTATTTGCTGTCTAAGGCATCTTCCACTGGCAACTTGTGACTTAAGCTAAAGGTCACAAACCAAGACATGCAGGTGGCCTCTAGAGCCTGGGAATGGCCCTTAGTCAGCAAGGAAATGGGGACCTCAGTTCTGCATCGCAAGGAGCTTAATTCTGCAGCAACCTGAATGAGCAGGGACACAGATTCTTCCCCCAAACGTCCAGAAAGAAATATAGCTCTGCCAATAGCCTGATCTTTAGCATGGTGAGATCCATACCAACTTCTGACCTGTGGAACTCTAAGATTATAAATTTGTGTTGTTTTAAGCCACTAAGTTTGTGGTAGTATATTACAGCAGCAAAGGAAAACTACTACCTTCAGAGAAGAGGACATCAAAACACTTATTTAATCATTAAGAAGGGAAATAATAGCAACAAAAATGTGGTAAGCCATCATGGTGTCTGAGTTAATTTCCTTTTCTGTCAGGGAAGGCAGGTCGAGGAGTTGATGCACGAGTGAGATTTCAGCACTCAGCGTGAATGTCTGCTCTGAATCCCATTGACAAAGGTGCATTGAGGCATCATCACCAGACATATTCTCTCCTTCTTCTTTCCCTCTGGAGCTGGGTAAACATCTCCTTACTTGTGTGTCTCTAACCCTGCTGAGCCAAACCTAAGTAGGATTTCTTTAAACAGTGTCAGCAACAATTTTGCCTTTGGGAAGTAATTCTTTGAAGTTATGGTTTGCTTCTGAAAGCATTAATGCATAATAGAGGACATCAACATTTGAATTTTACCACTTTTGAGTAGAGTTGAAGAGGTTATTAGCCCTAGCCCCCAAAATATCAATTTGAAGTAAAATTACAGTGGGGGCATGAGTTACAAAGAAATGAAATGTCCAGTTCATCATGCTGATTCAGAAGAAAAGTGTACAGGATTTCTACAGTTTGCTTTGGACCTAGTGGAAAGACCTCATTGTTACTTCCTAAAACAGCCTGCTATCTGATAAGTGGTGCCGTTGATGTCACTTTGTAAGCATTTTGTTTATTTCTGGAAGTAGAAGCAGTAGGAAAAACAGCTAAGCCCTTTAGAGAATGAAGACTTGAAATGGAAAGTTCAGTTCAGTCCTTAGTGGCAGGCTTCCTCTAAAAGTTGTTTGAAGATGTCTCTCACTTATAAATAAACAACTTGGAATCTGATCCTACTGTTGACTGACTTTCCACGAGGAACTTCAACTGCTCACATTCTGTAGGGGATTAATAAAACCAACTGCTGGGATCCAAGTTGTCAGTTTCCTCTTTGGAAGTCTGACTGCTGATTTTCTACTCTTCCCCCTGTGAGTGATGTACAGGATGAGTGACAAAGGATGGGAGCGCTGTGGTGACTGCTTCCCTGCAATGACAGACATGGCATGGCTGGGCTCCAGGGCTCCTTATCACACTTGCTGAGGCCCAGCAGCCAGGTCTCAGGATGCGATAGAGACAAGCCATTTTTTCTGTGCTACGATAGGACAACAAGGCAAAGGAGAATAATTATTTAATAACCATAGTGCTTAATAAAAAGTAGAGCATCATAGAATTAGCAGGGAGCTTGGAAGTTTTCAAGTCCAGCCCATAGTACAAGGAAGAAAACTCTTCAGAGTATTCCCGAAAGGTAAGATTGAACTTCACAGGGACAGAGGCTTGTCACCCTTCAGAAAACTGTATTAGAAATCAAATGAGGATGTTTCATCTGAGTTATATGTTGGATTTTAGTTGATTAAAAGCTGTGACTTCCAGTGTCCTGAATACTTGTGACAATTTGTATAAGTGAGATATCAACCTTGTGTTTTAGCCAGTCTGCATTCTTGTAAGCATTATTTTAGCTCACCATAAAGACTACAAGGTTTCAGCAGTTACAGTTTATCAAAAGTATTGTGGGTGCTCATTGGGGACAATTTTGCTCCTCATGTGACATTTGGCAGTGTTTGGAGACAGTTTTTACAACTAGTGTGGGGATGCTACTAGCGTCTAGTAGATAAGAGATTAAAGATGGCCCGAAATGTGAATAGTGACAAGCTTGAGAAATTGTGCTTTAAGGTCATATTCCCCTAATTTGGGAGAAAGGAAAATTCAATTCTATACAGCTATTCTGCTGTATAATATTAAGCAAAAAGTTTGACCTTTCTAAACCCAGGGGGTTTCTCATTTGAAAATAAGCTGTTGAATCGGGTTCAATTCAGTGCATCAAAATATAGGTGCCTATTATGTACCTATCACCATGCTAACCTGAAACATAGAAAAGTTCCTTCCCCTTCAGAAAGGTGTGATGATCTGAGTCAGCTGTAGTCACTATAATGCTGTGTAATAAATCACATGAAATTTGACTGACTCACAACGCCATCATACATTCTCAATTGTGAATTTTCAGATTGGCTGGGCTTCGTCAGATGTGGGTTTGGCTTGTCTCCTCGCTAGGGTCCTGTTCTGATGCTCCATGTGACTTTCATCCTTCTAGAGCAGGGTCCTCTCATAGAGATGGCAGAAAGCACAGAGCAGCAAATAGAAACATCCAATACCTATTAAGACCTGAGCTCAAAACTGTGTAACTATCCTTCTCAAGTACATTATTTTGGCCAAAGCGTGTTGTATGGCTAAAACCAGAATCAAAGAGGTAATGAAATATGCTCTACTTCTAGTGGGAAAAAATTGAAAAATCACATGTCAAAGGGCATGAACATAAGAAAATGTGAGAATTAGGAACAATAATGCTATCTATACAGAGAGAACTTCTAACTTAAATGTGCAGTAGTTTTAAGGCTATTTTTTGTCTGTCATCTCTTGAGATTTTTGATTTATTAAGTTGAATTCAATAATTTCTCTTCATTTAAAGTTAAACTTAAGCAAAATATCCAATTTGCCTTCCAAGATCCACCTAAACTTCCTCTGCAACCATTTCTTTTCATACAAAGACCTTCCAGCCAATTTTCTGTCCCCAACTTTATTTGGCCTGATTATTACTTCCACCATGGAGGCTTGCTACAGAAAGGGGTAGAACTTGACTGCTGCAGAAGATAATTTATGATTCCCTGGCTGTGGAAGGAAAAAGAACAGATGGTGAGCATCATCAGTACCATACAGTGTGTCAGCTGAGTGATATGTCAGATGTTCTTCCTCCCAGTTAGTCTTCCTTGAATTTGAGCACCCTTCTATTTCATAAATGGTTCTGTAAAATGTTTTGAAGAATCCTCTAATACTCTGACCATGGGCTAGACGCTTTACAATCTTTACCTCTTTGCCTAATGCCGATGCTAAATCTAAGTACACAGATCTGATTTTAAAATATGTATCGTTTTATCATAAATGGGTGTTAGATTTTGTCACAAGCATTTTCTGCATCTATTGAGATGATCATATGGTTTTTGGTCTTCAGTTAGTTAATGTGGTGTATCACATTGATTGATTTGCATATATTGAAGAACGCTTGCATCCCTGGGATAAATCCCACTTGATCATGGTGTATGATCCTTTTAATGTACTGTTGGATTTGGTTTGCTGGTATTTTGTTGAGGATTTTTGCATCTATGTTCATCAGTGATATTGGCCTGTAATTTTCTTTCTTTGTGACATCTTTGTCTGGTTTGGGTATCAGGGTGATGGTGACATCATAGAATGAGTTTAGGAGTGTTCCTTAAATAAATTTTAAAAATACGTATCGTATAAATGTTTGTTTTGTAAATGCATATAGTATCTCCAGAAGGGAACTCGTGAATTGGTTAATGGTTGTACCAGAAAGAAGGGTTGAGTGGCTATGAGATACAGGAAAGAAGAAGAATTTGTTTTATGAATCCTCTCTTTTACCTCATATATTTTGTATTATGAGCATATATTACCTCTTCAAAATATTCTAATAAAATGAAGGAGGACACTAATATCCACATTTTACAATTAGGAAAACTGAGTAAGTTATTTTCCTATTGGGAACTTCAAGCCTGTAATCCTAGAAAAGTTTCAGAGCTGACATTTGAATACAAGTCTCTGTAACTCTACAAAAGCTGAAGTTTTTATCCTGCTGTAAAGTGAGTTCTCAAAGTTTTTTTGAAGATGGATAGATGTGCACAGTTTTGACTTACTGTTTAGGAGACGTGCATTTTAGTCAATAATGTCTCCATTAACAACATCATCAAGTTTCTGCTTGCCAGGAGTTCTGTTTGACAGGCTCTACAAAGCCTATTAAGCAGGCTAGATTATGATGATCTCCCACCTCAGTGTGGAGTCATCAAGGCATAAAAGTCAGCACAGTATATGAAGTCATCCACTCAGCAAAGCTGAGAAGTCTAGTTTACCAACTCTTGAATTTTTATCCTCTTTGCCTATGAAAACAACTAGTAATGACATTTGCCTATTAAAACAACTAGTAATGACAACTATTGATCACTTGCGTCTTGTGGGGATGAAATTTCCTAAAGAATTCTACTAAGCCCAGCTAACCCCTGAAGACTCTTTATTTTTCCTAACAGTAGGAAATGAGCGTTTGAGAACTCAAAAGAAAGATGTCACTAAAGGACAAAAGTTCCCCAGAGTTCATGAACTGATTTTGCACCAAATATCCATGCAATCTACTTTGCCCAGAAACACGTTATGAGGTAAAGATTATTAAGTAAACTAAGTTAGAGGAATGGGCAGTGATTTGTCCTCCTGAGAGCATTTGCCCTGCTGTGGAACAGGCATTTATAAAGCCAGTTATCTTTCATAACGGTTGTTGATTGGTTTTCAAGAGGAACTTCTATCAACACTTGCAGTTTTCCTTTAAACCCCTGGAGGTTTGGGGCATTTTGTTCATGTTTGTTTTTTTGCTTTAATCCATCTTTATGGATGAGAGAGGACATGATATCATGGATAAATCATGGACTGCGAATTGGGCCCCTGGGACTTATATCCCTGTTCTTCATCCAGGCTGCCGTGTGACTCTCACTAAGTCTTTTCTCCCTTCACCTCAGTTTCCCAGGTCAAAGAAGAACCAGACTATTCTCTGTAAGATCTCTTCTATCCAGCGTATGATAATCTCATGATTTCTTTTTCAGGATATGGTAACTAAAGACCATGTTTCTTGCCTGAACTAAAGTTGTCTGTTCGCATTTTCTTTGGGATTTTATTTCCCTGCGCTGTGTGTCTCCTCCTTTTCCCTGCTTCCTCCTAAGTATATACTCTACAGCAAAGGCTGTTGGTATCATCCAGCTACCAACTAGGGCAGGAGGGTACAGTAGAAAAAACAGCAGATTTGGAGTCCGTCAGGAGCTGGTTTTATTTCCTCATGTTTCATGCGTTGCTTGATCTTAAATAAATCACTCCACTTCATGAACAGGATGGCAGAATGACCTAGATAATCTAGGTAATTTCTCCTCAGCTTTAAAAGAGTTATTCTAAACCCTGCTCAAGTAGCAGTATACACTGTTGCTTCCCCTGAACCCCTTACACAAGCCTAGGTAATTTTATAGAGTGCATGTTTTTCTCTCTTGATTTCAATTTATATATCAAATAGCAAAAAAAGGAAACCCACCATGTAGTTCCTCCACCCTGAAATGTTAACTTTTTTCACTGTCCCGTGGATTCTGGTTTGGGTTGGGCTAGGGATCTGATTCACTGTAATATTCAGTGGGAGAGGAAACTTTTGTTTAGAACCTTCTACCTAGCCCTGTCAAATCACTGTATGAGCATCTCGTTTATTGTAAGGAGAATATATTTTTTGTCAATAAGGTGAACCCATCTCTAGCTTTGCCTCCTTTAAGAACACAGTAAGACAGAACAGCAATTTTGCAAAAATTTTTTGAGATCCACAGTAATACATTGTGATTTATTCATGCACAAATATGTACACAACTGAAATATTTTACAAAACAATGAATATTGTTATACGTACAATTCCTATATATATAGAATATATATTCATATATATATATATTTATACATATATATGTATATATATTCTAATTTCTTTTAAAAATACCCACACAAGTCATAACCTACTAAACTGATTTCACAGCCCTCTAATGGATCTTGACCTGCTGTTTTGGAAAACAGTCACAGCCAATTTACCATTTAGTCGGGATGGCCTAGGGACCCGAAACCATCCTGGCTAAGCTTTCAGCAAAGAAGTAAATAGTATCTTTTAAATAGTATATACTTGATTGAGTGTGGTACAGCGAAGAATTTCTGAAATGGTGGTACCCCATCATCCTCACGCATAGGGAAGTTGTGTCAAAGCCGTGCAGTATCTTATTAGGGTTGTCACTCTGCTCTATGATACATGTTTTCAAGGTGTTTCTTGTTGTAAGAATGACATATCATGTAACAACAAGAAAATTCACCATCCTGAAAGAGCTTCATTGCTTAGGTGGCTTGAGGCCCTCCAGGCACACTGCCCCATATCCCTATGTTATGGCAACTCCACGTGGAGACACATACAGCACTGGTCCAGAGAGAAGATGACTGACGTTCTGACAAACTAGCTGGGAGACAGTTAGGCAAATCATTTAATCCCACTGCAGATTAGTACCCAGTGGTAAAACAAAGCAGCTGGAATAAGGTCTTTCACTGAAGCCCTTTGGCATACATGTTTATCAACTTGAAGCTTTCAGCTGGCTTCTAGAAACCAACCATATTTCCCTCCCTCCCTCCCTCCCTCCCTCCCTCCCTCCCTCCCTCCCTCCCTCCCTCCCTCCCTCCCTTCCTTCCTTCCTTCCTTCCTTCCTTCCTTCCTTCCTCCCTCCCTCCCTCCCTCCCTCCCTCCCTCCCTCCCTCCCTCCTTCCGTCTCTCTCTATTCAGATAAAATTGGTATATAACATTATAAAAGTTTCAGGTAGCATGGATATATATATACACTACCAAACGTAAAAGAGATAGCTAGTGGGAAGCAGCCACATAGCACAGGGAGATCAGCTCGGTGCTTTGTGACCACCTAGAGGGGTGGGATAGGGAGGGTGGGAGGGAGGGAGACACAAGAGGGAAGAGATATGGGAATATATGTATATGTATAACTGATTCACTTTGTTATAAAGCAGAAACTAACACACCATTGTAAAGCAATTATACTCGAATAAAGATGGTAAAAAAAAAGTTTCAGGTGTACATCATTATGATTTGACACCCATGTTCATTACAAAATGATCATCACCAAAAGTGTAGTTATCCATCCTTCACCATACAGTTGACCCCCTTCACCCATTTTGCTCACCCCCTAACTCCCTTCCCCTGTGGTAACTATCAGTCTATTCTGTGTCTATGAGTTTGTTTTTGTTTTGTTTATTTGTTGATTTTAGATTTCACATATAAACAAAATCATATGATTTTTGTCTTTAAGCTTCTGACTTACTTCATTTAAGATAATACCCTTTAGGTCCATCCATGTAGTCCCAAATAGCATGACTTCATTCTTTTTACAGATGAGTAGCACTCCATTGTGTATATGTAACAAAAAGCTTTAGCCATTTATTGGTGAACATTTAGGTTCCTTACATATCTTGTCTACTGTAAATAATGATGGAATGAACACAGGGTTGCAAATATCTTTTCAAATTAGTGTTTTTGTTTTTTTCAGATGTTTACCCAGGAGTGACATTGCTGGACCATATGGTAGTTGTGTTTTTAATTTTTTGAGGAACCTCCATACTCTTTTCCATAGTGGCTGTACCAGTTTACATTCCCACCAACAATACACCAATGTTCCCTTTTCTCCACATCTTCACCAACACTAGTTATTTGTTTTCTTTGAAAGGTGTGAAGTGATATCTCATTGTGGTTTTGATTTGCATTTCCCTGATGATTAGTGATGTTGAGCATCTTTTCATGTATCTGTTGACCTTCTCTAAGTCTTCTATGTAAAGATGTCTATACTGGTCCTCTGTTGTTTGTGTTTTTGATATTGAGTTGTATGAGTTCTTTGTATATTTTGGATAGTAACCCCTTATCAGATACTTAGTTTGCAAGTATCTTCTCCCACTCAGTAGGCTGCCTTTTCATTTTGTCAGTAATTTCCTTTGCTGTGCAAAAGCCTTTTAGTTTGATGTAATCCCATTTGTTTACTTTTGCTTTTGGTTCCCTTACTTAGGAGACAGATCCAAAAAATATTGCTAAGACATATCAGAGAACATACTCCCTATATTTTCTTCTATGAATTTTATGGTTTCAAGTCTTACATTCAAGTCTTTAATCCATTTTGAGTTTATCTTTGTGTACAGTGAGAGAAAGTAGTCCAGTTTGGTTCTTTCACATATAGCTGTCTAGTTTTCTTGACACCATTTATTGAAGAGGCTGCCTTTTCCCCATTGTATATTTTTGTTGTAGATTAATTGCCCATGCAAATATAGATTTATTTCTGAGTTATCTATTCTGTTCCATTGACCTGTGTGTCTGTATTATGCCAGTACCACACTGTTTCGATTACTGTAGCTTTGAAGTATAGTTTGAAATCAGGGAGCATGATACCTTCAGCTTTGGTCTTCTTTCTCAAGATAGTTTTGGCTCTTTTGAGTCTTTTGTGGTTCCATACAGATTAAAATTATTTGTTCTACTTATGTGAAAAATGCCATTGGAATTTTTTTTTAACATCTTTATTGGAGTATAATTGCTTTAGGGATTGCATCTGTAGATTGCTTTGGATAGTGTGGACATTTTAACAGTATTAATTCTTCCCATCCATAAGTGCAGAATATCTTTCCATTTATTTGTGTCTTCATTAATTTACTTCATCAGTCTTTTAGAGTTTTCACTGTACAGGTCTGTCACTTCCTTGTTTAAATTTATTCCTCGGGATTTTATTCTTTTTGATGCATTTGTAAATGAGACTGTTAATTTATCTTCCTGATAGTTCATTATTAGTGTATAGAAATGTGAGCAATTTCTGTATATTGATTGTGTATTCTGAGACCATAGTGAATTCATTTATCAGTTCTAACAGTCTAACAGTTTATTAATTTTCAGTGATATCTTTAGACTTTTCTCTATAAAGTATCATGACATCTGCAAATAGTGACAATTTTGCTTCTTTATTTCCAGTGTGGATACCTTTTGTTTCTTTTTCTTGCCTAATTGCTCTGGCCAGGACTTCCAAAACTATGTTGAATAAAAGTTGAATAAAACTATGTTGAGTAAAACTATGTTGAATAAGAGTGGGCATTCCTATCTTGTTCCTGGCCTTAGAGGAGAATATTTCAGCTTTTCGCTGTTGAGTATGATGTTAACTGTGGGGTTGTCATATATAGCCTCTATTATGTTGAGGTGTGTTCCCTCTGTACCCACTTTGTTGGGAGTTTTTATCATATTTGGATGTTGAATGTTGTCAAATGCTTTTTCTGCATCTTTTGAGATGATCTTATGATTTTTATCCCTCATCTATGTTCATTGAGCATACTGTCTGTAATTTTCTTTTTGTGTGGTGTCCTTGTATGGTTTTGGTATGAGGCCAGGTAATGCTGACGTCATTAAATGGAGTAAGTTTGTGTGAGAGGGCTTCAAAAGCAGAGTCTCTGTTTCCTGGAGCCACTGGCTCTCCCAGATCTAAGTCCAAGTGGTCTTCAAAGCCAGTTGTTTTGGGGTCTTGACTTTCTGGTGCAGGTCCCTTGACGTGGGGTGCCCAATGTGGGACTTGAACCCCTTGCTCCTCAGGGAGGAGCTCCATTTTTGTGATGTCCTTTCCACTTGTCAGCACGCAGCGGGTGGGAGCCCTGGCAAGGCTGTGTCTCTGTCCCTCCCACCTGTCTCAACAAGGCTTTTTTTTTTGTTGAAGAGCTCTTCTACTAGTCTTGAGGTCTTATTTTAGAGAGAATTGTTATGTAGGTAGTTTGTAGTTTTGGTGTGTCTGTGGGAGGAGGTGAGCTCAGGATATCCCGCCCCTATCTTGAAATCTCTCACCAGCCATCTTTTGAGATCTCTCTTAAGCCAAAATTCTCATCATTTTTGTACATGGAAGTTATTTCCTTTGCCTCTGTTGTTAAGATTTCGGACAGAAGAAATCTTTTCAGATAGATTAGTATTTGCAAAAATGAAGTAGAGGATTCAGGATATGCATAGTGATTTTAAAACTGTAGAAGCACAATGAGCCAGGATTATAGTAGTTGTTAAAAAAAATTAAAGTGAAAAATTAGATGACACTTTTTGCCTTGCTTTTTACCCTGGCAATATACCAGTCATAAGTCTATAAGAAATAGTTTAATTACATCTGTAATGTCTTTATTATCTCTAAGAAATTATTTACAACCCTCATGTTAGACAGTTAACACCAAAAACTAATGTCCTTTTTCTGCCTTGCCTGCTCATGGCATAGTTAATACTTTCCCCTCAGTTTGGAGAATTGTATATCTAATTAAGAGAGATCAGAAGGTAATGAAAACAAAACTATAAATCTGAAAATGGGATCAATCTCTACAAATCTTACCCACTCACCCTGTGATCTCAGTGGTAACTTCTATGAGACCAGGATCTCTATTTTATGCACAGTGTACTTCAAACTTGCCTAGCACATAGGGGTAAATTGGACATTGTTGACCCTAAAAAGGAAATTAAAAACCAATTGTGCCTTACATTCCTTACCTAAAAGTAGGCGTAGTTCTTCATAATCATACCTAAATTTCTAATAAAGAGGTTGTCAAATGAGATAATGAATGGGTGAAGTCCTTTGAAAAGGAATGGAGCTTTGCAAAAAGTCGTGTAAGCAGGCTTGGAGCCTTTTCTAATAACCTCAACCCCATAGCCAAAGACACAGGCTTGTCTGTCGGGTACTTAGTGCTGTGCCCCAGAAAGTGAGAGAATTTCTCTGGCTACCATATCTTGCTTCCATTTTGAGCCCCCTCAACTCAGATTTTGTGACCCGGTTTCTTTCCTGAAGTCTGTGTCTCCCTCCCTCAGCCCTTTGTCTTGGTAAGACATTAGGTCTGGTACAAGTTGAATTCCAGTTCCTCCCCCCCTTCACCTATTAACAGTTTATCTCTGACAACACTCCCTTCCTCTTTAGCCTGTGCTTCATTACAGCTGCACCCAGGCCAGCACCCCAGACTCCCACAAAGTATAATAAATTGTTATTAAACTGGGTCCTCCACCAAAACTCTAGGGGTAATGTTTAAAATCTATTTGTCAGTGCAGAGACATTGCACAGAAGACAATACAAAGAATAATATCAATTCCACTGGGCCTTTCTTGCAGTGCTGGTCTAGCAGCTCTAGATATTGAATCAACACGCATGACAACTTGCGGGGCCTCCTGTTGTTTCTGTTAACCATAAAGGTCTGATTGACCTGGAACTTGAGCACTGACTTTAGGGGTAGGACACAAAAGATTCATTTACCTCTGAATACTTTTTGACACCACTTTTTCTGGCACTGTTACATTTTTGCCACTAAAAGATCCCACAGGTCTTGAAATAAGAAGTTAAGGATTCTGCCTTTCACCTTTTGTAGCCAAGTGCCTTCATTTGATTTTAAGCTTAAGACATGCAATGATGATTCTTTCTTGGCAGCAACGTTACAAAAATTTATTTTTGACCTGTTCCACTAATTATGTGTGTCATAACTTAAAAGTACAGGCCTTAAAGTGGTTTTGCTTTTCTATGGATGCCTTGCCTGAGCCTTGGTTTTATCATCCATAAAATAAGGATACAGACTACCCCAAAATTTACAGAGGGTTTGCTGTACTAGGTCCTTGCTCAGCACTTTACAACAAAGGTAATTCTAGCTAGAATTAGAAGGACTTGTCTCGTGAGGTCATTATTGCCCCTGCTGACTGAAGGGACAGGGATGACATGGGCTAGGAGGCAGGGTTTGGCTTACCTCTTTAACACTATTATCAAGTCTCCTGACTCTCAGAGCAAAGATGTATGATCTTCAAGTAGCAAGGGTGGACTTTTTAAAGAAACAAGGGCGATAGGGAGAGGTAGGGAAAGCAGTCGTTATTTTCCATTTATAATTGTGTTCGGGGGGCCGATTCTCATTCCTTCCCTCATCCCTGTCCAAATGCGCATTCCTACTTCTTCCATGCCCTCCAAACACAGTCCTGGTACAACAGTGAGCATCATTTGAGAGGCCCATACAACACAGAGTTTTTTCCTGAAGCTCCAGTATTGATGGGTGAAAACACACAACCCTCATATTTTTTGGAATTATCTGGTTTTGATCTGAACCAGAAACTAAAACTGACCCGACCTATTTGTTGACCTTTTTCTTCTTGAACACATAGGAACCTGTATTTATATTTTTATTAAAGGTGGAAATCTCTCCTCAGAGTAAATCGAATGCAGCATTAACCTGATTATCCTGGACTTTGAAAGTTTTCTCAGAGCTTTGAAGTTTAAGTGCAAATCGACACACAGACTGTAGCCGGCTCCGCTCCAGGAAAGCTATTTCCTGGAGGAAGAAGCATCACATGTATTAAGAGGAAGATGATGCTCACAGTACTAACATAGCAAGGCGACTTAAGGGATCCAAAGCTCTCTTACTGCTGCTTGCTTTCTGCAATGAACAGTACAGTAGTTCACAATAAAATACATTGCTCTATGGAGAATCCTTTGATAATGATGTGGTCCACAGTATATGTAGATATCTACAGAGGTGTGGTCACAACCTCAGGATGTAACCCTTATTTGAAAATGGGGTCTTTGCAGATGTAATTAGTTAAGCTAAGTTGAGGTCAGACTGTATTAGGGTGGGCCCTAAATCCTAATGACTGATGGTATTTTAAGAGGAAGAAAGGCACACAGAGATATAAATCGGGAGGAAGGCCATGTGAAGATGGTGGCAGAGTTTGCAGTGATGCCCCTGCAAGGCAAAGGATGCCGAGGATTGCCTGAAGCCACCAGAAGCTAGGAAGTGACAAGGATGGTTGCTTCCCTAGAGCCTTCAGAGGGAGTATGGCCCTCACAACATCTGGATTTTGGACTTTTAACCTCCAGAACTATTAGAGAATAAGTTTCCATTGTTTTAGTAGTAATTTGCTATAGCACCACTAGGAAAATAATATACATCAAATGCAGCCTTTAAACAAATTTCGTAAGTCCACACTGAGTCTGAACCTGACTCCCCTAATTATGAGCCAGAGTCCTTGGGCCATTCCTACTCTCTCCCACAGCTCACCACCTCACCTATAATGGGGACTGTGGTAGGGATCTCAAGGGTGCTCTGGAGAGCAAAGGAATGACATGTGAAAGGCTCTTAGTGAAATGCTGGGCATGAAATCAGTACCCAACGCAGTACTTACAGTAGCAGCAGCAGTAGTAGTTGCTGTTACTGTTCATTGTGACAATAATGCAGATGCAAAAGGACCAGAGATTGTAATTACATCCTCTCGCTAGGATTAAGGTGAGAGTTGTACCTCTCCTAGAGACCTTAAAACCTTCTCCCTGAGTGATAAAGTCAACAACAACAAAAAGAAAGCAGGCCTTTGTCGTTCTAACATGTTAATCTGAATCATTTGTCACAATCCATCTCAAATTCTGAATTCACTCTTATTTTCTGATACTTGCTGTATGACATTGATATTTACTTTTGTTCTCAGGATTTTGATTTGTCCCTGACTTGTGACATAATTTCTGTGGTTATAACATCTAGCTGCCCACGTGTACTATACTGAGATGATCCCTTTGGTAGGTAGGTTTCATTTCTATGCATGTCATACCAATAGCAGGTGGTAGAGGACGTCAGAAAGGCAATTAGAACTTACTATCAGAAATAAGGCAGCAGCTCAAGGAAGCAGCTGTGGAAACAGACTGTAGGGAAGGTGACTGCAGTTTTTGGGGGGATAACCTGTAACCAGTAGGTAGGTGTTGTGAAATACTATTCCAGATCCCTTGGGCTTCAGGTAAACTGAAGACAAAGTAGATGGATTAAATAAATGGATTTCTATGGACATATTGAGATGTCATTTCATCATATAGTGTAATTTACAGAATCAGTTTGAATGGACTCAAGAAATCATTTAGCCCAGAAATTCTTAACTAATTAAATTTAGGTATCCTTTCTGTACTGTAATGTAATGCTCACAATATATGCACATAAAATTAAACATACAATTTTTCATAGACTTACTGAACTTGGAGATCTGACCTCACAAAAAGAGCCCCTGACTAGACCCAATTATGTTTAGTATGTTTAAATGAGGCAGTAGAAGTGTAGGCAGGATACATAACCTGCCCAAGATGGCATGGAGAATAATCAACAGTGCGAAGACTAAAACTTAAATCCCGCTAATTCTGACTATCCAGAATATTGATAGAGAAAGAAAAAAAGATGGTGTTTGATGTCAGTTAAGAGATTAGACTGAATGAACCAGAAGAGCAGTTTTAGGTGGTAGAGGGAGGGAATTCAAGGCTTAGGTTCTGAAGTAGATAGTGATGCGGTAAATAAATTGTCCTGACAGTTCTTGAAGGAATGGTCCTTGTAGTTCCTGCAGACCAGTAGGAATAGCCAAGCATGCATACTACTAGAAGTCCTCATTTAAATTCCTGCATAATCTAAGGCATGAGAACTTAGTGTTTTGGGAGAAAGGCATACTATGAAAATAGAAATGGTTTCTCATCTTGCTTTTTTCATTAACTCCTCGACTATCTTTAAGCAAATCGCTTAACCAAGTCATCTGTGAAATAAGAGGCGTTTTACTGAGGAAACCTATGGTGCCTCCTAGTTTGAACACTAATGACATAATGATCTCTCTACTGTGATTTAAAGAGATCGGAAGCTGTGCTTGTCTTTTCCTGTTGGTCCATGTGAGGACTGTTTTGTCTGGGAGATTGTGATTTTTGCAGCAAGTACGATGCCAGCTGGGCTGAATTTCTCCCCTTGCTGGAGCTTGCTTTCCAGAAGTGTGAGTGTCATCACCTTGCTCGATTATGACTCTTCATAGAGGTGCAACAAGATACAGCAGTTTGATTTCCGGGCTGGGGCTCCTTCTGTATTTAGGATCCCAAGAGGACGCATAAAAGAAGGATTCTTGACACATTAGTCCATATAGATGGGAAGAATTAATGGCTCAAACCTTGCAGAGTAAAACTGAAAAGAAAACATCAAGGTGATCTATAGTCATTTCTCTCCAAAGTACAAGTGTCTTATTGGAATAGAATCCACTACTGTGATATCATAAATTGCTGATGGAGGAACCTGTGTTTAGTGACTTTGGATCCAGAAAGAGGCTCTTAAGGGAAGGCAAAACAGAACTGTTGGCTGCTCATTTGATATTAATGAAGTGTCAAGTTCATAAGCTACATACAGAAATTCTCCCACCATGAACTCTTTCTATGATGACCTGGAAGCACAGATATAGTACAACCCTAAAAGCAAGGGCATAAGAGATGAGTTTATCATATTTGTCTTCATATAAACTAAAATCTGTTTCAGTTTTATATATATATATATATACATATATATATATATATATACACACATAAATGTATCCATTCTTACTCTTACCTCTTAGGAGAGGCCTTTCTGCTTCAGCTGTCATTGACTCAGAGATACCCTGAATGTTTAAAGCCTGGTGGGACTTTTGAAATCATCAGGCCCACCTGCCTATTTCCCAGTTGACGGAGTGGAGCCAGGGGAAGTTCAGTAACTTGCTCAAGGTCACCAGGAAGTGGCAAAGCTAGGACTCCAACTTGGGTGCCATTCCTGGGTTCTGTCACCCATGTCTGGCTCTCCCTTGCTTTATATCTGTTATGCCACCAGCTCTTTGTTGCCATCACTTTGGGGTTTTTTTTTTCATGTTCACTTGTTTGCCTTAATGTGACGTTTTCTGGGCTCTGCGCCCAGCTTAGTTTAAATTTTATTATTTGTTTAACACCCCAGATTCTGTTTGAAAAAGGATTTCCATATTATTGTTACTGAGTTCATTCTTTATTTTAAGTGCATGGGGCAAATAAAAATCTGAATTTCAGCCCAAGGAAGCTTGCGTAATATGAGTTTATACAATGAGATAACAGTACCCTATTGGTGTGAAAAGGCAAAGAATATAATTAAGTGCTAGTCATCTTTGAGAACTCCCACCTGACCCTTCATTTGTCAAATCAAACGTTTTCTCTAAGACCTTCCTGACCCCCCTTGTAGAGATGTCACCTCTCCTCTGTGTCCTCACAATACTCTGCTCAATTATAGCACTGGCCACGTGGTTGTAATTATCTCTCTTCACGTAAAGAGGCCCATGCCATTTGCTGCAGTGGCTTCCCACCGTAGTGAGGATAAAATAGATCCTCTTAACCATGCCATGCAAGGCTCTCTGCCGTTTGCTGTCTGTCCACCTCTCTAGCTTAATTTAGTGCCCCTGCCTTTCATACAGCGTTCTGTCCACACTGACCTGTAGTTTCTATCACAACCCTTTTTCCTTTAATAGCACTTACGTTAATTTCTATACGTTTATTTCAATGATTACTTACTGATGCTCAAGAAGAAGGTGATTCTTGAAAGACCATACCCAACAAGATGGGTCAAGATGCTGTGTCCATGGCTAGGGCAGAGGTGGAAGGAGATTGTGCAGCGGCACAGGTGGGAGCCTGGTGGAATCCTGTCTGATAGCTTCTCTTGACTTCATGAAGTACAAGACCAAACGTTAAAGAGAGGACATGAGGATGGGGGAGAATGATTGAATGTTTACTCAGATGTGACTCAGTTTCTTCATCCATAAAATAGATGTATAATAGGACCTCACTCACGGGATTTTATAAAAATTAAGTAAAGAATAGGTAGATTTTATCCATCTGTTAATCATCTATGTGTATATAAGTTTTTAGAGCATTATGCATATATATATAAGGGGATGAGGGGCACAGTATTGCATAGTACTGTGTATGTTATGGGTTGAATTAGAATCCCCTAAAATTTATACGTTGGGGGCTTCCCTGGTGGCACAGTGGTTTAGAGTCCGCCTGCCGATGCAGGGGACACGGGTTCGTGCCCCAGTCCGGGAAGGTCCCACATGCCGCAGAGCAGCTGGACCCATGAGCCATGGTTGCTGAGCCTGCACGTCTGGAGCCTGTGCTCCACAACGGGAGAGGCCACAACAGTGAGAGGGCTGCATACCACACACACAAAAATAAAAAATCAGAGGGATAATATTCTGTGACACATGAAAATTATATGGAATTCTAATTTCAGTGTTGGTAAAGTTTTATTGGAACACAGCCATACTTGCCAGTTTACATATTATCTGTTCTTGCCATAAGGAGCTGACACTGTGACAGAGACCATATGTGCCTCTCTCGTCGCTTCCCACTGCTGCTTGACTCACTATAAGTTGCAGTGACGCAGTTAGAATTTAACAGTGTTTCAAGTGTCATACAGCTAATATGTAGAATTTCATGACCTAAATATAATAATAAACGTGATATCTCCACAGATGCAAATGAAATCTTATTTGGAGGTAATACTTACATATTCAGGACCAAAGACTCCTGGAAAAAAATAGAGTGGCAGAAAAATAATTTTCTATCATTTGATCATTTTCTAGAACAACCAAAATCAAAGGATAAAATATCACTTTACCATAATGTTGATTTCTAGACTGTCGTTTCAGAGATATGTAACTTACTTACTAGAGAATGAGGAACTCTTTGGACATTTTCAGTTGATTGGAGGGAGACTTCTGGACACATTAATGAACGCATGCACTGACTCTTAAGATGCAAACACTTGAATGACATTTTTCACCATGCTGAGTCTCACTGAATACATTTATATCTGATGCAAAACAAAGATTTTTCCATTTCTGCCAAATTAAAAATAAGCTCCAGCAGTTGCTACCATGGCATTTTTATTGGACTTTTCATCCTGTAGTCAGCATTTGTTATTTTATTTGCACTCTGTGGTTTTCATGGAAACCACTCCTAATCTCTCCTGAGTCACGTGGTGTCTGCCTTTCAGGTGTAATTCAATTAACACCCTGCTAATTCATCAGTGGATTGTATAATTGTTAAATAATTTTGATCGGAAATCCTCCCCTCCTCTCTCACCTAAGCAAGGCAGTCAGAACCATTTATTGGCTTTAACACATCAGTTTCTCTATGTGCTTACTCTTAAGAGGATTTAATACTCTGATGGGGAAAAAATAAAATTTCAACAGAATACTTAATCAAAACATGCTCAGATTGAATGATTAGAAATTCCCAGTTAATTACTAGGAAGGAAAATAATTAAATTACAATTCAACTTTTACATAGGTTACTGGAGTGAATGCTAAGAAGGACCCTTTCAATCATTTTTCCATTGAAAGAAAACAGGGATATTGAGAGATGTAATTTTCCTTTTTTTACCCTTTCCGAATTATATCATTTAAATTGTTGAATGTCTCAGTTGCTTATACAAACAACTCTGTGTAATGTTAATTGGCTTCTGAGAGGAAGGCTCAACTTATATATATACTAGAAACTTAGGGAATTTCTAAGTAAATATTCAGGTTAAAATTTATAGACATCTTGATTTCCTGGTTATATTGTGTTATCTCAGAGTACTTTAGAACTTTTAGCGGAATTTGGTCACTCTGATGGGGACTTTAAGACACTACCTGCTCCGTAGCTACCAGGATAATCATAGCTCAGAACTACAGTTAAACTGTTTAAAATAGCAAAGAAGTTTTATTACTTTAAACCTAGGTATGAGGTAAGTCAGCAAAATCTCTTCATATATTTTTTAATCTTGCTGTGCAATTATTTCATAATAAATGATTAAAAGATGAAATGGGGAAATAAAGGTAGATGTAGATGAAAGTAAATGCTTTCCTATTGAATTTAAGATAAATGTGGGAGAGAAATTCTCAGAACTCTAGACCAGGGCCAGCCTCAAACATGAATCTCAGGGCCAGTCTTCTGTCATGGGGTATAGAGATGTAAGACAGATGCCCCGAATCCCAGCATTAGAATGTTACCTTCTACTGAAGCTTACTCCCTGCCGACCAATCTCTTTGAAGTGTTAATGTTGCTAGGAGATATAATACTTTAGGTTTTCCTTGTCAAAATGGGTGAGTTGGGAACTCTGGCCATGTAGGTGGAGGGACTGGGAAAAAGGAGAAGAGGAGGATTGGGGAACATTGATAAGGAATTGCATTTTTGTAGTCTGATGACATAATTCAGCTATATTCTTAGATCCCCTTTGTTAAGGCCACCAGCAAGGTTAGTGGTATGAGTTAGTATGCAGTATATCCTAACAGTATGGTTCTCAAACTGGAGCATGCTGTGGAGTCACCAGGAGGGCCTCTTAGTTATAAAGCCCCTTTCCAGAATTTCTGAGTCAGCAGGTTGGGGGGAGACTCAAGAATCTGAGAGTTTCCCAGGTGATTCTGCTGCTCCTGGTCCAGAGGCCACACCTGGAGAACTACTGTTAAGTAAGCAACTGACATGCATTTGGGGGAAAAGCAGGAGGGTGCACAGTCTGCTGAAAAAGTAAGGATTGTTGCTGGTATCACGTAGGCCCTCAGATTTTTTTCATTGCATGAAGGTTAAATTGAAAGAAAATGGGAAGGTTGTGTTTGAGAGAATATTAGCAACTTACAGAAAATGTTTATGCTTTACAAGCAGGAGAATTATATTCTTCATGTTTTGTGCCCATTTAACCGACTAATAGCAAAATAATTTCTATATTCCTGCCAGTATGTACTATCAAAACATGGTCCTTATTAATTTCACTATCCCAATTTCAATCCGTGAGTGAAGAGACCAAGGTTCATAGTAAACTAACAACCATGATATATTCAAAAATTCTCCACCCAGTAATAGGCCTTAGCTTGCTTAGTTAACTCTGTCTACTGTACAGCCTTCAATGAATGGGACATCAGAAGGGCTTCAAGAAGAGGTGAAACTCAAATTTTGAAAATCACTTAGAGATTAATTTAGTGATTGATTCTCAGAGTTTGTGTGAATCAGAACTACCTGAAGCAATAAGAAAAAATACAGAGCTCATTGAATTAGTATGGTTCCTGGAGCTCTTGCTTTTTACCAAGTTCCTTAGATGGGTATGTGGCAAGATTTGATACCCTCTGGTTGGGAACTGTGCTTCTCAAACTATCTATAATGAAGCACCAGATTTTTAAAAAATGTTCAAACATCATAAACTGATACTTTTGTAAAATACAATAAAATTAACTACTAAAAAATGAAACTTAAAGACAAATACAAGATAGAGGCCCCAGGGAATGATAGATTAAGATTCTACCAGATGGTTCCTACCACAGAAATCAATTATAAAATGCAGAAGCAGTGAAGAGTAAATAGAAGCAGACAGATTCTGGTGAGGAGTATGTGGTTGCAGGAGGGAAAATAGGGAGCTATCTGAAGTGAGTTCCCCAGTTTTGTAGCTTTTCCCCTCATGCAAAGGGTAATTGTGTTTTCATGATTCTTGTTTGTGAAAGTTACATGACTATATCCAACTTCCAAAATTCATCAAACTACACCTAAAATGAGTGTACATATTATTGTATGTAAACGATCCCTCAATAAAGGTGTTACATTCCATACAATAAAATGGACTTAACTTTAAAAATGAAACATTATACTCCAAGGAAGTTAGAAAATGATAAAGAAATTGAATAGTTTTTCAGAAACACAAATTGGTTTTTGTTATATTTATCTTCCAAAATGAAAATAGAATAAAATATCAACATAAGAAGATATCTCATCGAACATCCTGGTTTTCACAGTTTAGGTAACTGAACATTGGAATTTTTACAAACTGATCAGTGTTGTGATGAGAGCTAATGTAATACTTGGCTTAGTTTTAAGAACTTTTCAAAACTGATGAATGTAGGTAAATAAAATATTCATAATTCATCATTAATGTCAACTAAATTAGTAATAAAAATACAAGCCTCAATATTTTATTTTTATATTCAGTAGGCATAAATTTACATTCAAATATTTATACACATTTCTGAACACCTATTTCTGTCTCTGTCTGGTCTAGAGAACTGAAGTCTACCATTTGTCCCAAACAGTAACCAATGGTGAATTAATAACCTCTGCTTTGGGGCATTGCACGTAATTCAGTGTAATTGGCCAGTATCCAGTTTGTTGCTACAAAGCTAAGGCTACCAAATAATTTTTGTGATGCATTTTATGACTTATTTGAGTACATATTTGTCTCCATTAATAAACTGTAAATTGCTTGAAGCAGACCAATTACCTACTCAACTGTCCCTCTTAAAGAATTTAGCACAGTCTTAAAAATAGTAGCCACTCAGTATATTTGTAGAGCTTAACGTTTGTTGAAAGAACACCAGCTGTGTTTTAGATCTTCATGCCATCACTGATGAAACTGACTTAGACTTAAAGCAAAGTGATATTTTCAACATGACAGAAGATTTTGATGGAGACAGACCAAAACAGAGTCATAGTTTTGACATTAATTATCAAAGGGAATAGCAAAGAAAGCAAACCTTATTTGATAATACCTGTGAACTCTGATGTTATGAGACAGTGAAATATAAAATTGAACTCTATGGGCTATTGCCACAGTATATTTGATTCAGTATCATGGATAAGAAACCAAGACTATGTCAAACAATAGCCTATAAAAGTAACTTCTGTAACTCTTTAACAGAATAGTAAATTCTTGTCAGCAAACCAGAATTTTGCTGCTTGGAACATGTCCATACATCAGCTTGCTCTTTATTCAGAAGATATATACTTCAGGAATATACACCAAGAAACTCAATAAAGAATATAATTCAGATAGAGCTAAATCAAATTTGAAAATTGAAGGAACATTCAAGGGAAGTCTGGAAATTCACACATTGGGAGCTATCTTATAAACAGGATGTACTTTCAATAATATAATATGATAATATTGATTATGTTATTTAAAGCAAGATTAGTAATCCCTGACAAAATACAATTTTATTGATTCCATTTGGCATCAGAAGACAAATTGAGGTCTATGACCAAGATGGGATTGTTAACTGGGCAAGTACCCTGGAGCCAGCTGGAATAGGTTTCCTGGAGAATGGGAAAATCAGGGAAGAGAATGAGAGATAATCCCTTATAGGGAGGTATGGGGAGGCCAGAGAAGGAGGAAGGTCGTGTAAAGGCAAGCAGAGAAAACTAGAGATAGACTGTGGCAGAAGACATCAGGACAGTAGCCCTGACTTATGTAAAGACCCAGGAGCAGGTAAATGCTTCATTCTTGGTTCATATCCCAGCTTTACTTATCAGTTTGTATAACCCTGGGCAAGTTGCTTAACGCCTCGGTGTCTTAGCTTTATTATGTATAAAATATACCTTTTTAAGGTGAGGATTAAATAGGATAATACCTGTAAAATATTTTAGAAGAGTGTCTGTCTCATGATACACACCCGCTGAATGTTAGCTTCTCGTACTGGTGATGTTTATTTCTTTGCTTCAATTTCATTTTATTGTGATTGGGCACATGTTATGTTCTAGGCATATTCACTAAACAAATAAAATGAACCATCATGCCCTTTAAATTTTTGGCAAATGGTATAAAGGAAATAAATTGGATGCTGGGAGAGGAGATGAGTGGCATGAAGTCATCTAGGAGCTCATCTAGAAAAGAACAACTTCCTCTCTCCAGGCATAAATGGGGGGAAACTATAGAGAAGAAATGGATGTTTAGACATTTAATTGAAAGATAATAGAGACTTTTGTGGGAGGGAAGAGGCATTGTTCCAGACACGTGTAACTTGGGATCAGAAAAAATAGGGCAACAGGCTACTTTACGAACCCTCTCATTTGGAAGTATTTGAGCAGTGTAGGGGCAGAATGGGTCAGATGTTTTATAGAAGGGATTCTGGCATTGAATCAAACATTGAATTCTCTCTCTTGCATCTTTGGTAATCTTGGAGTCTGTGTTCTCCTTGTACTTCATTTATCTGCTGTCTTCGTAACTATACCTCGTTGAATTATTTTTGGTAGGTTTTATAGTGGTTACTATATATATATATATATATATATATATATATATATATAATATACATATCCTTCCACCATCAACTCAGATCTAATATTGTATCACTGCACATGAAATGAAAAGAACTTTGCTACCGTTTAGCCATATTTACCCATTTCTCCTCATTCCTTTTTCTCTATTTGTCATATGTATTTAGTTCCTCTAGATATATTTTAAACCCCAAAATACAGTTTCACAATTTTTGCTGTAAGTCGCATCATATTTTTTTAATTAGAAGGAAAAAAGATAATCTTTTATATTTACCCACACAGTTAACATTTTTAGTACTCTTAGTGCGTTTCTAAAGATCCAAGGAGCATTTGTCTTCAGCCTAAAGAAGTTCATTTAGCGTTTTTTGTGATGCACATTGACTAATGACAGAACTTAATTTTCATTTAACTGAAACTCTTTTGCTTTTATTCTCGAAGAATATTTTTGCTAGATACAGAATTCTGAGCATATAGTGTTTTTCTTTTCCTTCTAGCACTTTAAAGATGTCATTCTACTGTCTTCTGGACTTAATTTTTCTGATAAGAAGTCATTAGTAAGTAATATTGTTGTTCGTGTAAAAGTGTTGTGTTTCTCTGGCTGGTGTGAGGTTCTGAAATCTTTAGATTTCAGTAATTTGATTAAGATGTGCCTACGTGTGGTTTTCTTTGCATGTATCCCTCTTAGGATTTGCAGTGCTTCTTGAAATCTGTAAATTTATGTCTTTCACCAAATTTTGGACAAATTTTGCCTTTATTTTTTAAAGTATTTATTTATGGCTGCGTTGGGTCCTCGTTGCTGCGCTCGGGCTTTCTCTGGTTGCAGTGAGCAGGGACTACTCCTCGTTGTGGTATGCAGGTTTTTCATTGTAGTGGCTTCTTGCTGCAGAGCACGGGCTCTAGGTGTGCAGGCTTCAGTAGTTGTGGCACGTAGGCTCAGTAGTTGTGGCATGTGGGCTCAGTAGTTGTAGCACGTGGGCTCTAGAGCTTAGGCTCAGTAGTTGCGGCACACAGGCTTAGTTGCTCCATGGCATGTGGGACCTTCCCGGACCAGGGCTCAAACTCATGCCCCCTGCATTGGCAGGAGGATTCTTAACCACTGCGCCACCAGGGAAAACCCCTGAAGTATTTTTTGTATCCCTTTCTTTATCTTCTGGAATCCAATTACCTTTATATTAGACCATTTTATTTTGTCCCATAGGTCTCTGAGGCTCTGTTTTTTTCAACCCTTTCTCCTTGCTCTTCTTGTGATTAGATGTTTTCTATATATTTATCTTCAAGGGTACTGATGCCTATTTCACCTCAATATGGTATTTAACCTCACTGAATTAACTCTTTATTTTCACGTATTGTATTTTTAGCGCTCAAATTTCCATTCAGTTCTTTTGTATACTTGCTATTTCTCTGCTGAGATTCTTATTTGTTTATTTACTAAGTGCATATTTTCCTTTATAACCTTTAGCATAGTTATATTAGTTACCTTTTAAGTAACTTGCTCATATTTTTGCTCACTTTGCACATATTTTTCAATTTTATTGATATGAAAGTATATAAAACAAGCATAAGTAGATTGTATTTACTATGTTGCTTGATTTATATCTTTTAAATATTTATATACATGGTATGTGGCCTTTTTTTCTCTTTTCTGAGGCCTCGAATAAAGGGGTTATAGAAAATAAGGTTGAAGGCATTAGCCAGATGGTAGATGAATAAAACTTTAGGTATCCTAGGTTTGAATATTATTTTAAGACTGTGTTGACTTATAATAAATTTGGAGCTGTATGGTACCATATTTTATAAAGAATGATTTAGTAGAAAGTATGAAGGAAAGATCTGAGGAAGATACGACTAGAGAAGGAGCACAGGCAAGGCTTGATGTGTAAAATAAGAAAGGCTCTAAGTGGTGACAATGTAAATGTAAATTTTAAAAAGAACAAGAAAACACATTGAAGGAAGACTTACATGTGTCCCTTGGAAATATGTTACGAACTTGGACAGTTAGGGCTGAAGATACTGACATTAAATGAGAAAGTGGATTTTTTCAAACCACCGCCTTATGGTAAAGGCATGACATTTGCAAAGAAAGTCCTTGAAGTAAGTGCTAGTCTCACTTTTCAGCTCTCTGTGAAATTGTAAGCACATCATTCAAATTCTTCAAGCATTAGTGTTTTTTTTCCCAGCCTTATTGAGATATAATTGACGTATAACATCGTTTAAGATGTACAAAGTAATGATTTGATATATGTATATATTGCAAAATGATTACAAGTTTAGTTAACATCCATCATCTCTCAGAGTTATATATTTTTTCTTGCAATGAGAACTTTTGACATTTACTCTCTGAGAAACTTTCATATATATAGTACAGTATGGTTAACTATAGTCACCATTCTGTATAACGCATTCCCAGAACTTATTTATTTTTAGAATTTTGTAACTTTTGACCAGCTTCGCCCATTACCGCTACCCCTATCCCCTACCTCTGGCAACCACCAATCTGTTCTCTGTTACTGTGAGTTCAGGATTTTTGTGGGAGGTTTTGTTTTTTGTTTGGTTGGTTGTTTTTTGCGGTACGAGGGCCTCTCACTGTTGTGGCCTCTGCCGTTGCGGAGCACAGGCTCTGGACGCGCAGGCTCAGCGGCCATGGCTCACGGGCCCAGCCGCTCCGCGGCATGTGGGATCTTCCCGGACCGGGACACGAACCCATGTTCCCCTGCATTGGCAGGTGGACTCTCAACCACTGTGCCACCAGGGAAGCCCTTTTGTGGGGGGTTTTATGTTTTGCTTTTGTTTGTTTTTTTTTTTTTTTTTTTTTACAGATTCCACGTATAAATGAGATCATATGGTATTTGTCTTTCTTTGTCTGATTTACTTCAATTATCATAAAGCCTTCAAGGTCCATCCATGTTATCACAAATGGCAAGTTTTCCTTTTTTATAGCTCAGTAGTATACCATTGTATGTACATCATATTTTCTTTGTTTATTCATTCAACAATGGCCACTTAGGTTGCTTCCATGTCTTGGCTATTGTAAATAATGCTGCAGTGAACAGGGAGAGGATATATCATTTTAACTTAGTGTTTTTTATACTTTTTAAGTATGATGTTAGCTGAGTATGATGTTAGGTGTGGGTTTGCCATATATGGTCTTTATTATGTTGAGGTATGTTTCCTCTATGCCCACTTTCTGAAGAGTGTTTATCATAAATGGATGTGGAACTTTTTTTCCAAAAAGAAAGAAACACCTTATTTATTTATTTATACTTTTTAACACCTTTATTGGAGTATAGTTGCTTTACAGTGTTGTGTTAGTTTCTGCTGTATAACAAATTGAATCAGCTATATGTATCCCCATACATGTATCCCCATATCCCCTCCCTCTTGCATCTCCCTCCCACCCCCCATCCCACTCCCCTATCCCACCCCTCTAGGTGGTCACAAAGCACCGAGCTGATCTCCCTGTGCTATGCGGCTGCTTCCCACTAGCTAACTGTTTTACATTTGGTAGTGTATATACATCAATGCTACTCTCTCACTTCGTCCCAGCTTACCCTTTTCCCTCCCCACCATATTTATTAGTTTAACATTTCTCCTCATTGGATGTGGAGTATTATCAAAAGCTTTTTCTGCATCTATTGAGATGACGATTTTTTTCATTCTTCATTATGTTAATGTAGTATATCATATTGATTGATTTGCAGATATTGGAAAACCCTTGCATCCTGGAATAAACCCCACCTCATCATAGAGTATGATCCTTTTAATGTATTTTTGGAGACAGTTTGCTTACTTTTTTTTCAGGATTTTTGTGTCTATGTTTATCAGTGATATTGGCCTGTAATTTTCTTTTTTTGTGATATCTTTGTCTGGTTTTGGTATCAGAGTGATGGTGGTGTCATGGAATGAGTTTTTTTTTGTTTTGTTTTGTTTTGTTTTGTTTTTTTTGGAATGAGTTTTTATTTTCGTTGCATAAATATGCAGAAGTGGAATTTGTTGATCATATAGTAGTTTTAATTTTTTGAGAAACCTCCATTCTGTTTTCCATAATGGCTACACCAATTTGCATTTCCACCAAGAGTGCACAAATGTTCCCTTTTCTACACATCCTTACCAACGTTTGTTATTTCTTGTCTTCTTGATCATAACCATTCTAACAGGGGTGAGGTGATATCTATTGTTTCGATTTGCATTTCCCTGTTGATTAGTGACATTGAGCACATTTTCATGTATCTGTTGGCCATTTGAATATCTTCCTTGGAAAAATGACTATTCAGGTCCTTTGCTCATTTTTTGATTGGATTGTGTGTGTGTGTGTGTGTGTGTGTGTGTGTGTGTGCGCGTGCGTGTGCGCGCGCACGCTATTGAGTTGTATGCATTCCCTGTATATTTTGGATATTAACCCCTTATTAGTTAGGTGGTTTGCAGATATTTTCTCCCATTCTGTAGGTTGCCGTTTCATCTTGTTGATCATTTATTTTACGGTGCAGAGGTTTTTTAGTCTGATATAGTTTCACTTGTTTTTGTTGCTTGTGCTTTTGGTATTAGCTACTTTTAAATGGTTTTCTGCTAACTGAATATCTCAAGCTCAATCTAGATTAATTTCCTTTTCCTTGATTATATGCCACGTTTTCTTGTTTCTGTGTGTATCTAAATTTTGGATTTTATCTTTGATTTTGTCAGTATGTTGTAGAAACTCTGTATTCTTTTATGTTCTTCTGATGCATATTGAAACACAATTTAGCAGTCGACATGACTCAACTCAAATTCTAAATGCCTGTCTCCTTTGTGATTTTAGTAGCTAGAATCTGTGCAGCTCTTTTTCTCTTAGTTGGGCTCCTTGGAGTCTGTTCCACTCATGGGGTCAGCCAGAGACTTGGGCAGAATTTTTGCCCAGAATAGGGGATTTTTTCCCTCTCTGACTATATTTCTTTAGTAGCATTCTCACTACCTTGCTGTGGGCACTTCGGACTTGATCCTCTGGTTCTTCATGCCAGTAAAACTGCAGGTTTATATCTGAGTTGTAGTACCTCACATGGTATTGACGGGCGCCTGTCCTCTGATAGGAAAGATGTAAAAACAGGATCCTCACTGTGTCATTACCTTCTTCCAAGTTTATATTCCCTCCTGCTCCCCGCAGCCTTCTCCAACACAGAGTTTGCCTTTTCTTTGTTGTTCTCTAGTGCCTTCAGGTAATTTTGTTCAGAATTTATAGTTTTTCTCTGGGGTCTGATAGAAACTACACCACTGTAACTGGAAGCAGTATTCTCTCAATATACTTGAAAGGATGAGGATAACATTGCTTTATAGTACTGGTTTTCATTAATCCACAAATCTGTGATTGTAACAAGATTTCCTTCATTATATTGTTACTGAATTTACTCAGAATAGAATAAATATGTATCCATAATCCAGATTGATCAAGATCAAAATGAAAGAGCAAAGCATATGTAGTGATACTGCATTTGACACTAACTCTACTACTTTCCAAATTTGTCATTTGTTTTCATGTTATTGACCATATTTTCTCATAAGATAATTACAGCCAAAGTATTATAATGAAAGTGGTATATAATGTGGCACTAGCATAAACTTCAGCAGGCAAGAATAATGTGAAATAGTTTAGCATCAGTTACTCTGCTTTTATTAAGAAAATGCATCTTCTTTTAGGATTTTTTTGAGCTTAAAATGGCATCCTAAGAAAATAAATCAAGCTTGAAGATATTCATTGGTTTCCTCAGGAACATAGTATAGAAATTTACCTAAACAAGTGAAGGGACTCAGAAAATAATTTTTCTATTTACCTGATTAAATCAGTAATTCTATATCACTAGAAAATAGCAGGACAGCTCCCAAGCTATATTTAATTTGGAGGTGGCCATTTTGTGGAAAATCCAATCAGTCTTTTTCTCTGCCCTACTTACAATGATGATAGCTAAGATTTGGAAATAGTGCAAGAATGGAGAATCTTACGTTACAAATGTTCTCTCCTGAAACTCCCCAGCTAACTCAGGGACTAGAGATTGGTTTAGAGGTCACCATATCTTTCCTTGTTTTTGTTTTTTTTTTAAATACCTTAATGCATAAACCTAGAACAAAGTCCATGACAGACGCTTTTCTTTTATATTCTATTTGACTCCATAAACTTATTGTGGAATGAGGTAGAATAGAAAATATGAAAAACACCACATAGATTTCTCCTCTTAAGTAAATGGTGATATGTGGCCCCACTGAAATAGCAAAATAAACGAGACTGTGAAGGTAAGGAAATTAGAGCTATTCCTTTTATCTTAAACAAATGCTGTTTGAGGGAAAGCAAAGGGTTTGCTTTTTTTCCCCTTGTTTTTCAACTTCTCAGTATAATTTGGTGTGTCCTTAGGACTGATTATTTCAGAATTGCACAAATAGATTTGTAATAAGAATGTCATTACAAAAAAATTCATTGTAATCTGGATAATTTTTGGTCTCCAGGTCTCCATATTGACTAGCTTAATGACTTCATATTGATTTTTGCATGTGTGTTGCTGTATTTAAAACATGATAATCTGTTGTTTTATTGATCATCTTTTTTCATTAAAGATGTGAAATTACTTTCCAGGCAAGTTATAGACATAGAGAGATGTTTTCAGTATGCTCATGTAAATGCTAAAATCTTAAAGACTGTACTAAGTAAGATTTAGAATTTCCCATGAGGACATGTTTGCTGTTGTTTTTCTTGTTTATTTGCAGAGCCACCAAACTAAATGATATTATCAAAAGTCTTTTGGGGGAATCCATCTTCATGACAACTGCCCCTTAGGAAAAGATACTGACAACCAAATGAACAGGTTTTTCTTGGGGAGCAGTCACCACATTACACAGTGAAAATATTTAATTACATGATATACTTACCATTTGATGTTTAGTTAAATAGTTGTGAAACATCAGGAAGCAAGCCAGACGCAGTGTATCATGTGGTTAGGGGTGCACACTCTGAGTTACGTTTGTTCAGTACCGGCTCCGTCACTAACTGAAGGGCAGTAGGCAAGTCCCCCAGCCTCCCTGTACTTTTGCTTATTCATCTGTGAAATGGGGTTAATATGAACATTACCCACCTCACAATGCCATTGTGAGGATTAAATAAATTAATATATGTGGAGAGCATAAAACGTGGTGATAATCAATAAACGTTGGCTCTCATTATTAGAGGCAAGTCCAAAAGATAGCTATGGAAAAATAATACTGTTCTCTTAAGGGTCAGTTACCTTTCCAAGGATTAAGCTTGGGACCTGCCACTCTGTCAGTTATTTCTAAATATGAGCCAGAATTAACTAGTAGTCAGAATGCATCAGTTTCACCTGGGTCACAAAAAAAATCACACAGGTTTACCTATGTTATCTTGGTTGGATTTCTTTTGTTTACTTTCCATATCACTGTAGATTCTCCTTAGTTTTGACGTGAGATTCAGATATGGGTGCTTAGGGGGAAAAAATGAGCTTTTTTCTTTGTCTTTTTCTCTTTAATACATTCCATATGTCCTGGAAAATAAAGGACAGTGACCCTAGGTAACTCAGACAGCTCAGTGGTATGAAACACTGATTTTAAAATTGTCATATGGGATTCAAGGAACAATATTGTACTTTTAAAAATCTTTTCTTTTAAAGAACAAATTGATCACCAGGTAAAAGACAAAACTGATAAAAAGTAATTCTGAAGTTCTACCTGAAAGGATCTGCAATTGTTTAATGTTTAACCACCCCCCCCCCGTCCCCCCAAAAAGAAGCTATGTGCCAGGTACAGTTAGGAATTGAGAAGAAGGAGACCAAGAAGCTGTATTGATGCAAAGACTCTTTCTGAATTGGCTGGATTTCTCTAGGGCCACTTCATTACTTGGCATCCCACATTGCTTATGTATTCAACGTGTACTGTGTGATTTCACACTCATTGATGTGTTCATTTGTTCTCAAGACTATGAAGAGAGAGCTCATCACAGAGGAAAAACCATGAATGAGCTGTGGAATCCAAAAGATTTTAGTTCTGCTTCTAGTTCTAAAACGTTTTAGTGTAGTTGTTTAGTCCTAGTCTCTTATTTACAATTTGAGAAAATAATTCCTATCTCCCCCAGATGGGAGGTCTCAATGAAATAACAAATGGATAGACATGTGTCTCATGCAGAGTAGATACTCAACAATTGGGCATCATTGTTTTATCCCATTATCCTAGAGGCTGGCAAATTTTTCCCATAAAGTACAGATTGTAAATATTTTGGGCTTTCTGGGCCAAATGGTCTTTGTTGTAACTTACTGATCTCTACTGTTACAGCATAAAATCAGCCTTAGATACCGTATAAACAAATTGGTTGTGTTGCAATAAAACTTTACAGATTTTGAATCTTGCATTTCATATCATTTTCACATGTCATAGAATAGTACTCTTCTTTTGATTTTTTTTTAACCATTTAAAATTTAAAAATGATTCTTCTTCAGGCAGTATAAAAACAAGTGGCAGGATGTAGTTTGCCGACCCTTGCATTACTCAGAAAATTATAAAGAGACTACAAAATGAAATTCAGGAGAATTGTAAGAGTGGTATATTTTTGTGACTGTGGAAATTAAAAGATGCATTTGGGGAAATAATGAGAAATAAGACTGGATTAGAGAGATCTATAGCTGAGATGAGTTTTTGATTAAACATGTAGAAAAGTAGAAAACTGTTCAAAGCTTTGAGTGAAGGCCTCTCCTTACAGTATCTGGGGGAAAGAGATCTGGCACATGGCAAAAGAGACCTCAGCAAAGCGAGCCAGCTACTATTGTTATTGGGGTGTGAGGAGGTGAGCAGTGGGAACAGACAAGGAGAGAGCTTTCTTCAAAGTACCTTTTTTAACTTAATTTTCCTCCAGAAGATGGTGTAGAGGAGGTATTCAATTATTGTTGCCTTTTCACTCGCTGACAGTCCATCTGGGTAGGTTGTAACCATGGTGTGGGCTGCAGCTAAAGCCCTCTTCTAATTCAAAGTATTTGTTCATTTCTTCATTGAGTCCCACTGACATGTCTGGTATCTTGCTAAGTTCCGAGATGCAAAAATATATAAAGTGTGTGTCCTGTAAAGACCTCACGCAGTGGTTAAGAGTATGGGCCCTAGAATTTGACCAGCCGGGATTGGAATTTCAGCTGGGTTACCCTCAAGTGGTGCAAGCAAGGACTGGTGCACTTCTCTAGCTCATGTTGCTATTCTCTAATATAAAGCCAGTGATGATGTAGCTGCTGTCATCGAGGCTTGGGCAAGATGTTGGACAGGGAGGTGGTGAAGTGGATCAGAAGGCCTTATGCTGCCTGGGAAGTGAGGGCAGCATTTCCAGCAGATACACAGGCACCCTTCAAGGAGGATGAGTGGAAGATAACCAGGCAGACTGACCAGGGGGTAGAATGGAGCGAGCTCTTGATGAGGGCAGCAGATTTATTGTTTAAACAATTAAAGATATTTTCCCATTTATATAATATACAAATAAAATGTGGTTAAGGTTTTGCATTTTATTAAATTATGCAGAACCGATCTCTTCAAAAGTTCGAAGTCAGAATTACTTCAAAGATAAAGTAGTGCCTCATAAATTTTTATTTCCACTAGGCTTCCAACAAGTCTATTATAATACTGGCTAAGTGTCCACAGGTAAGAGACTGCTTGCTAGAGAAATAATGTGTGATGAGATAGCCTCTTACTTATCTCTGATGTTTCTCCAAAGATATTGGTAATTCTCCCAAAACACTGATGAAACAGATTTTCATCTCAGATTTTTGTTTATCAATATTAGACAACACATTCAAATTCGCTAAATATTGGCATCTCTATTTCCATAAAAGGTCTATGAAGATATATGGAATCTAAAAAAAAAAAAAAAAAATGATCATGGGGCTTCCCTGGTGGCACAGTGGTTGAGAGTCCACCTGCTGATGCAGGGGACACGGGTTCATGCCCCGGTCCAGGAAGATCCCACGTGCCGCGGAGCGGCTGGGCCGGTGAGCCATGGCCACTGGGCCTGAGTGTCCGGAGCCTGTGCTCTGCAACGGGAGAGGCCACAACAGTGAGAGGCCCGCGTACCACAAAAAAATAAAGAAATAAATAAAAAATTGATCATGAGGAACCTAGGAGCAGGACGGGAATAAAGATGCAGACCTACTAGAGAATGGACTTGAGGACATGCGGAGGGGGAAGGGTAAGCTGGGACAAACTGAGAGAGTGGCATGGACATATATACACTACCAAATGTAAAACTGATAGCTAGTGGGAAGCAGCCACATAGCACAGGGAGATCAGATCAGTGCTTTGTGACCACCTAGAGGGGTGGGATAGGGAGGGTGGGAGGGAGGGAGATGCAAGAGGGAAGAGATATGGGGATATATGTATATGTACAGCTGATTCTCTTTGTTATAAAGCAGAAACTAACATACCATTTTAAGCAATTATACTCCAATAAAGATGTTAAAAAAAAAGAAAAAAGGTCTGTGACCTCAAACATGGAGGGCAGATTTCAGATATCTTAATCATACACTGTAGCACTAGAATCTGAGCATAAACTATATTTTCCAAGCTTATGAGACACTGTGTCCTTTTTCTGTCATTCTCCCAATTAATGGAACAATGCAGTGGGAACATTGTACTATAGACACAAACACACCTATGTTCAAATCCAGACTATTTTTTATAAGCTGAGAGCTTAAACAAGTCTTTTAAACTACTTAACAGTCAGGTTCATCTTATACAGCCACTGTGTGTGAAATGCCTCCAGGGCGTGGTTTATAGTACATTTAGTTTTTTCCTAAAAGGTGAACATTGTCATCGTCATCCTCATTATCATCATTTACTGTTACAAATAGTAATGTCATTTCTCTTTGAGTCATTAGAAGTTCATCCTGGCCCCTGGGGACCTGGTTAGAGAATTCTAATTTACAGATTCCCTGGCACATACGCTTTTCAAACATTTTCTCAATCTCTGAGCATCTTGTCTGATGCTACATGGGAGTGGACGAAGGAATGAGCAAAGACAATCTCCTTTCTTGTGTCCAGCTGCCAAATAATAGTTTTCTATAAAAAATGTTTAGGTTATACCTAAGTTCCTATAAATATTCCCGTATTCTGGAAGAAGGAATTCAAGGGAGAGGTGAGAACCAACATGATAATTATTTTATTTTTCTAATCTTCCAAATTAGACCATCCATTAGAGCATTTTATCATTTGAAAATAAGGACCACTGCCCTAGATGAAAACCTCACAGCTGTTCCTAAAATAGCTTCTCAGTGTGTCTCTGTCATCTCTCCTCCCTCTGCCAATCCATCCCGCACACACCTGCCAGAACAGTCTTCCATAATCATCCTTTTCTTTGTATCTCCTTCCTGTTCTGGAATCTACAGTGCCCCCCTGTTATTGTTCTGTATCTTAATTCAGATTTCCAATGTCATCATCAGCTTCTCCTATTCCTTCCTTTCCTACTTTATGTCTAATTATTCCTTCATAAAACAAATCAGTTCTAAATAAGCCAGTTTGCCATGCCCAGTAAAATTCCTGAACCCACCCTTTCCTACAACTTTATAACTGCCATAACTTTCACTTCGCCTATTCCCAGAATCAAATTATTTATTAGTCTTCCACAGAATATGAACCAGAACTCAGGCCCAAGAGTATTTTTTAGTTCCTGCGTCTTTCTATCGTTTTTTCATACCTGGATCCTCTGATATTTCCCTGAAAGGTCCTCATTAAGATGTAGATTAATTAATTAATCCTTCCCCTAGAGGATTGGTGTGGGATTTTTGAGGTGGTGAATCTTTGTATCTTAATCAATTTCAACTTTGTATGCAGAGTGTCTAGTACCATCACCCATTTTCAGTAAATGTTTATTGGAAAGAAGCAGGGACAAATTGATGGCATTAAATGCCTTTTGCCAGCCATACACCAGCTTCAGGACCAGAGTCACGGTAACAATGACTAAGCTTCTAAGTTACCTCCTTAGAGCCCTACTTCCATAAGGATCTGTCAGGCCCACAGAAGCTTCTGGGAGGCTATGAAAGTCACTTTACTTACCTTCACTGTGTACCATGCTGATTCTGCTGTTAGAACTAAAGCATGCCTTGCTTCTCCTCCTTTCTCCTCCCGTACGCACATCCCAAGAATGGAGTCCTGCCACGATTTCTAGCTCCGCGTTGGGATTCCAGAACACACAGCTAGTGCTTGCTCATGTCCATCCCCATTGCTAGATCAGACCCCCTGGCCCTAGCTTGCTGAATGCAGTAGCGCTAGATTTTCTGCCTTCTTGTCCAATACTCATTGACAGAAAATAACTTTTTGCACTGTTATAAACACTCTTTTCCCAAAGTAATTAATCTTTGAGAAGTCGAAAGAATTCAGAGATGACATCATTGAAAATAAAAGTTTTGACTGTTGGTTTGGAGTGTAAATCCAAACTTGATTTTCTTATAATGATCTCGTAAATTACCTTCCTTTAAAATGTCCATCACATCAGCTAGATGTCTGGGAGATATAGAGCCCTGGGCACTGATTCATCGACAAGGATCCTCTACTTTATGAAACTTTGAAAGCACATCTGCCCTTGAACTCTTAGGTTTCTTCCCCAGAAGCAGACCTCCATCGTCCCTTTGTTGTGCTGAACTTGCTTTCTCATAAAAGATAAGGGGGAAATTATTCATTCATCCAACAAATACTTACTGAGTACCTACTATGTGTAGAACTGTATTGGCTCCGTTAGGGAAAACTCCCACTGGGTCTCAACCAGAAGGCTGCCAGCTATTTAAACGGCTTTTATGTTTTTAGATCCAAATTATGATGTTTTAACTAGCTGTGGCCTTGGACTCTGGTAGCCCCTACAGACGGATTAGTTTCTTTGACCATTGTCCTTCTTCCCCAAGTGGGTCAAGGAGTCCTGGTTTTCCATCCATCCACACTGGCTCCATGTTGCCTCAAGACCTATAAGTAACAAAGATTCCTTTATTCACTTGCTGATCTGAAACTATACTTGATGTTTCCAAATCACAGAACCGTAGACTTGCAAACCTGGAAGTTGCACTCTCATGGGACAGTCCCTGAAATTGATATCAGTGAAGGACAGTGATTTGGCCAAGGACAAGCAGCCTTCTAAAACCTTATCTATATGTTCCTTTGCCAAACATCAGATAATTATTTTCTGAATGTAACTTAATTTAGAAATACTTGTTTTCAGAAGGCATGGTAAAAATTGTCAAGATATTTCGAGTAGGATTTTTTAAGTGTGGCTAGAAAGACAGTGAGTGTATTAAAGTGTTATATTTAATAATGCATGACATCATGATGTCTTTTTTCAAGCATTGTACTGATTCAAAATATTTAAATCACAAAGGCATTTTTGGGAGGGGTGAGAAAAATCTTTGTGGCTAGTGATAAATATCTCTCCAAGAAAATATTCTTTGATCACATATTTACTGGGTGCTTCAATTTGTGCCAAACAATGTTACAGGTACTGAACCGTGTCACCTGGTAATTAAAACTCTTGGTTTTGAGTCAGGCAGAACTGGAGACAAATCCCAGTTTGCTGATTGTATGATTCTCAGTAAGTTACTCGACCTCTCTAACTTCAAACTCCTCAAGTGAATGGTGAGAGTAATTATATATTTACCAACTAGTTTTGGAGACTCATGCATGCAGAGTGCTCAGATTCATTCCTGAGATTTAATGAACGTTCAAGTGGTAGCTTAAAAAAAAAGTCCATACCAAAAGGAAGTACTCAAGTTTCTGTTGAAAGTGTTTTGTCACTTTCACATTGGCTCAAGTTTGTAGCACGGCTGGCTCATCCTACTTTACAGCACTGCTTGCACATGTCGGTAGTCAAAAATTGTGATTTGTTCCTTTAAAAGTATTCTCAGGTTGGTATATGGCTGCCAGCGCAACCAGACAGCAAGCTTCCTAAGGGCCAGTACTACGTTTCTTGGTTGTTTCTTCCTTTGTGTCTCCTTCCCTCCCTCTCTTCTTTTTAGTAGTTGGTACTTAATAAATGCTTGTTGCTTGTCTAACTGGCTGTTTATAGTAAAATAATTCCTTAACACTTCCCAGCCTTTCCACAGAAATCTAGGTGACCGTCAAATGCAGATATAAGAGAACTCAAATAAGAAATGGTAGGAACCCCTTGAATTACTTCCACAGTTGGAGGAAAAGGCATTCCTGAAGGAAAATCCTTTTAAAATGACATGTTTAATCTTGCACAAGCCATTTTAAGTTCCCCCAAACCATGTTTATCTAGGTACTGACTGCTTTTCATGTGGGAATTTAACGTGCAGTCAAGCAGTGGACAGGATGTCAGCTCCTCTACACGGCTTTGGCATTATGAATGCTGTCGTGTTTGCCGGGAAAAATTTTGGTAAACTGTGAACTGGATTTTAATTGTGATAAGATACTCTCTCAAAAAAAAAAAAAAATCACTGCACAGGGAAGAATACAGAAGTTTCCCTCCTACACTTGGGTCTTTAATTAATCACAGTGACAAATTCTCAGCAGAAAGATGCCTGTATTTATCAGCCACTTAAAATGCGTGCTCATCCTGGTGGCCACAAGGTGAAATCACTTCGGGATCTGGGAAGAGTGAAGGGTGAGATGTGTACGAAGTCTTACAAGTCATCCGGAAGCTGGAAATGAAACATTTTTATTTGCATTTGTACCTTAAATATGTCATTAACTGGTTGAAATTTTATACTTGGCACTGAGATTTGGGGAACAACTAACTATCAGTTTTTAGGAAGTTGCTTATCAAGGGCCTCGACTAAAATTTGGAGACTAGTGGCCAGCATATGTGTTTAATTTGAAAAATTGGCCTATATTGGGCTTCCTAACATTTTAAAATAGTTCTTCCCCACCAAAATCCCATATAAATCCAGAGGTTTTGTTTCTGCTTTAAAAATGGAGAACTTGCAAAATGGGGCCTGAGTTGCTCTATGGCATCAAGGGCCACGAGCTAAGTAGCATCTGCCCCCTTTAACTGGGGCATCAGTGTTCCAGTTTTTCAGTCTTCACTGTATCCTATTGTATACCTGATGCCATGTTCACATGCCTTTTATCTGTGAACCTGTGCTGATTTTTTTTTTGTAAACTAAATTCCACCAATGTCTGAAAATGTTTCAAAACAAAATATAGACCAAGAGAGTTGTTTGTGTCAAGAAAAATGGAGGAGAACATATTTTTTGGTTAAAGAAAATAACCTTCCCAGGTGTTTTAAAGAACAAAGTATACATGTGTTAAAAATTGCATTAGTCTGTTTCGTTTATTTCTTCCTTGTCCCTGTATAGTCAACCCCTGGAATAATTTTTTTTATTGGTTTTAGTTATTTGACTAAGACAGATTATTTTGCTATTACATAGAAAACTACTATGTAGAGGTAATAAGTTAGCATTAGCAATGCTCAGCAGACTTTATTCTCTGCTGTATTCTTTTTCTTACTCTTGTTCTGTTTAGGTCCCTGGGAGATAACATCTACTCCTATGGATTCAGCTAACTGATACTGATGCCTCCTAAGTCCTATCCACATTTCTCTACTGATTGTCTCCTTGACATCTCCATCCTAATGCCCCACTACCACTGGCTCAGCGTGGCCACAACAAACCTCTTCCTGTGTGTCCCATCAACGCACATCCCTAACCTGTCTCCCGCACTAGCTTCCTGCTTTAGTCAATAGGGTTATCTTCCATCAGTTTCCTAAGGCAGAAGACTAGGCTTCTTTCTTAACTTCTCCCTCTTCTACTTCATGCAGAAAGTTACTAAAATATGTAGACGTACCTCTTTAATATCTTTGGGATTCATCCCACTCTTTCCAAACCATTGTCTGAGTTAACACTGTAATTATTTCCACCTAGATTATATAACATCTCCTAAATGACCTTTCTGCTCTAATATCACCCACCTCTGATGCCTTTCCTTCCCTGCAACTTGGATGATCTTGTTAAAATGTAAATCTGATCCTGTTAGTCTCCAAATCCTTCTTTGCTCTTTAAATTATAAGTAGAGTCTCAATGTCATGAAATGGCACCTGAGGGTCACTATTACATGTCCTCTGTCTGCCTCTCCTGACTCACCTTTCAATACCGTGTCCCAGTTACCTGCATTTGCACTGTACTAAATGACTTGCCCTAACCCAGGCAAGCTGTACTTTCTGTAGCTTCTTCTAGTGGAAAATGTTGGTCCCCTCCTTTTCACCTGGCTAATTCTCACTTCCCCTGCAGAACTCAGCTGAAATATTAACCTCTCCAGGAAGTTCTGCCGACTCTCAGCTCTACACACAAATTTTGGGCAGAGTTAGCTCTTTCTTTCGTGCTCTCACAGTTCTATGTGCTGCATCGTAGTTGCATTTTCATTGAGTGTCCTCTCCTTTGTTCCTACCACTGTAACCAGGCTAGGTGCTCATTAAAGGTAAGATTGCCTGCCTTACTTGTCTTTGTAGCTTAACACACACCTGGTACGTAGTAAGTACTTAGTAACAGTTCATTGAATGAATGAGTGTTGGAGGAATGTTGACATTAAAGAATATAAAAGGTGAAATTCGGATCTACAATTTATTTAACCACTCAACAAATAAGTGTTGAAGATTTTGAATGTTTTAAAAATCTCTTACAGACCCACTCTCAGCAGCATTTGCCATTTTACTTTGAGCAGCCTCCCCTAACTATTTTGAACATTTTATTAAGAGAAATTGGGGGCATGTATCTTGCTAGTTAGGTACCATTGAGATCCACAGCCACAGAAAGAATCTCTGACTCTAACCAGCTATATCATGCTTGAATTAAGAAGGTGTCCTTGGTTTATGTGTGGATTAAAAAAACAAGAGATTGGGAATATTCTGGAGGGCAGAATAGAAATACCAAGGTGGCAACAAACCAAAGGTATAGACAGAATCTGACAGGATAAGCTCCAGCCTAGACTTTGGATCTTGAGCCTAAAATACCAACTATAAAATGAAGAGTGAAGAAGAAATAGTACATTAAAGTGCAGCAGTGCATCAAAGGGGTTTTGTGGCCTTGACAGTTAACTCAAAAGACAGCTGTGTGATGTGGCTGTACAAGATAGTAGTACACTCTTGGTGACTTGGATACAAGCATGGTTTTAGGAATGAGAGAGAGAAAGTATCATTCTTTGCTGTTCTAGAGTGTGAGGGAGTAATCCTCATACCAGAGCTGAGCTTCTGAAGTAGGTTTTATGCAAGAGAACTTAAAAATGAGGTATAAAGCAGCAAGAACACTTCAGAAGCATATGAGCATTAAATCTTACCTTAGGAGGGGTGACTGAAGAAAAGAGAGATGCTTAAGTTAAGAAAGGGAAGACTTAGGGGCACATGATAGTTGAAGGATATGTGGAAGTTAGAGAGGGGCAGAAAGTTTTTTTTAATAGCAGGAACAAAAACCAATGTATGTGTGTGCCTCTGCATGTCTTTTAAACAAAAACATCTTGGTTTAGGCAATTTCACCAGTTTGAAATCACAGGATGTAGGACGTTTTACTCACAAAATATCCCAGTGGCCTTATGCAAATTGATCCCTTACCCATCAGTGACCAATGCAGCCTACTCTGGGGGTCTTGTAGGGACCGACGTTTGTCATGATATGACAACTCTTAATTATTCTCACTTTTTAGTGAATCTTCCTTTAAAAAGGATGGGTCTGTCCGAGGTGACACTGCATGCCTCACGAGCAGGGAAATGCCGTGACAGCTTCTGAATGATCCAAAGATGGAATGAATGACCTTGGAAGGCAATGAATCATTTCTAGGAGGATTCCTGAAAAGTTCAGCTGGAATATTTTAGGGTGGTTCAAGCATCAGCAGTTACTTGGACTTGGACTTCTAAGATCCCGTTGGTTACAAAAGCCCTGCCAAAGCCCAGCACGTGTAATGCCCCATGCCTGAAAAAACACTTGCACTTCAGACCATGTGCCCCGACTGACCACCTCATATGAGAAGAGATGTCTTTTCCAATTTCTAGAACAGAAAAAGCATGTCTTATCAGTTTGTTGTCCAGTTAATTTTTTTCCATTAAATGGAAACTGGGGTTTAACACTAGAGGCGATGTGGTGTAACAGCTAGGTATGAAAACAGGGAAGCTTGCTTTGAATTCTGGCTCCATCCATGCATATAAGTTTTGCATTAACTTGCCTGGCTTCAGATTCCTCATCCACATAATGGGTAAGGTAATGGCCACCGCATGGGTTACTGTTTAGGATTAAATGAAATAATGCATATGGCATACTTAGCAATACACCTATCATCCAGCAGGCACTTCGTCAATGATAGCTGCTACTATCAGACTGTAATAACACCTTTTAGCTCTACAAATGTTACTAATACTGTTGACTTACCTCTGTTTTTTCATTTACTACGTGTTTCTTTGCGGTCTCCAGCCCAATAGCGTTTTTACTCGATAGAGAGAGACTGCTCTTAGGTTGGATCTTTCAAAAGGAACATGGCTCATGCAAACACTTGGTGGTGCTCATGAATTAACAGGGAAACTGTTTAGTTTGTGAAATTTAAAATTTCTTTTATGAGCCTCCTGTAGAAAAATAAATTCCTTTTGTTCTATAAGGAAAAGTAGGTTAAGAAATTGGTTGTTAGTGGAGGTAAGCAGAATGAGAAACAAGACTTTCTACTTAATTTTTTAATCATTAAAGCATACAGTTAGATAGTAAATGTGACTTTGCACATGGGAAGTAGTACAAAAAACCGCATCCCACTAGTTCTTACCAGATTGCTATGACAGTGCATTATCAGCTGCTTCTGTCAACAGACACGAGTGAGAACTCTCAGCTGTCATTAAAAACGTAATGTTTAGAGTGTTGAAGTGGGCGTGCAGGAGGGCTCAGGTGGCTACCTAGTTCATGAGCTTCCAGGAAGCTAAGCTGAGAATGGGGAACGCGGTCTCATTTGAAGTTGCTATTCCCTTCAAATAGTAAGCATGACTTCCAGTGATAGGGTATCTCCAAGAATCAGAAAATTACTTCTTTCAGAAAGAACCCATACATTATTTGATTAGCAAGCACAGTCGTTTCCTTTATCACAAGTGGCAATATTCATACATGTTTTGAAAGTACAAGCTTAGAAGTCTTCAATCCTGTAGATTGACTTCCTTGTTTCATTGGGGTTTGTTTTTATATATCTTTATTGGAATATAATTGCTTTACGATATTGTGTTAGTTTCTGCTGTACAACAAAGTGAATCAGCCATACGTATACATATATCCCCACATCCCCTCCCTCTTGCGTCTCTCTCCCACCCTCCCTATCCCACCCCTCTAGGTGGTCGCATAGCACCGAGCTGATCTCCCTGTGCTATGCAGCCACTCCCCACTAGCCATCCATTTTATATTTGGTAGTGTATATATGTCCATGCCACTCTCTCACTGCGTCCCAGCTTCCTCTCCCCACCCCCCCGACCCCCGTGTCCTCAAGTCCGTTCTCTATGTCTACGTCTTTATTCCTGCCCTGCCACTAGGTTCATCAGCACCCTTTTTTTTAGATTCCATATATGTGTGTTACCATGTGGTATTTGTTTCTCTCTTTCTGACTTAACTTCACTCTGTATGACGGATGCATCTGTCATATTCTTTGTCTTACCTCGTCTTCATAGCTTCCTTCTTCCCTCCCCATCCCTGAGACTGCCTTAAAAGGATACACTGTGCTGTGTTGCATCCGAAGAGCTTGTCAGAGAGAATAGTTCTATCATTTGCAGAATGTGTTCATGAGGCCGTGACAGATTTGCCCGCATCCTTCCGGTACAGCGCCTGAGATGTGATATATTCAGAACACCCTTTCCTTTCCCAGATTCCCTCTTCCTCACCCCCTTATTTTAGAATTCTCATTAGCCTTAGGGATTACCAAATCTGAAAACTTCGGTTTAGGAAGTGACCTTATTGGGGGGAGCTTTGAATCCTTCAGTTTTTCCCTTTTAACAGAAAACGTTATTTCCCATGGAAATCTATCATGTAAGCAGAGTAGTTAAGATGTTTTAAAAGAAACATGATACTAAAATCAGTCAAACTTTATAAGCCATCAGTTACTAAAGACATCTAATAATGTACAGTGTTCTCAATCATAAACATTTCACACTTTTCAAAGGATGTTTATTTGCATTCAAGTTATGAATAGGAGTAAAAAAGATGTCAACTACCGAACAAGGCTGACAGTTCACAAACATCATGTCTCAATTTGGAAACAGAGATCTGGTCCATGCTATGCTCTTCCCACACCTCTCACCCGCCATGCTGTGACCCCCTGCCAGGTGTGCACAGACCCAGGCTGGCCTATTTTGATTTAATGCCACCCTCTGTTTCCTTGTTTATGCTGTCTCTGGTAACCAGTTCTTCAGATTCTGGTTGACCATATCCACCAATGGAAGCCTCAGTACCTCAAGAGAAAGTTGATTTGATGGGGGTAGCTCCAACAAGTGGAATGCTTTATTTCTCTCTTTTATTTTTTGGACTGTCCATGCTTTATTTTATTGTATTTCTTCCAGTTTTATTGAGATATAATTGACATACAGCACTATACACATTGAAGGTATAGAGCATAATGATTTGACTTACGTACACCATGAAATGTTGACCACAATAAGCTTAATGAACATCCACCATCTCACATAGATATAAAATTAAAGAAATAGAAACAAATTTTTTCTTCTTGTGATAATGACTGTTAGGATTGACTCTCTTAACAATCTTCATATATAACACTCAGCAGTAACAATTATATTTACTATGTGGTACATTACATTCCTAGTACTTAGTTATCTTTTAACTGAAATTTTGTACCTTTTGACCACCTTCATCCAATTCCCCCTCCCCTCGTCCTCTGCCTCTGGTAACCACAAATCTTATCTCTTTTTCTATGAGTTTGCTTGTTTGTTTTTGAAGTACAATTGACCTACAACACTATGTTAGCTCTTATTATATAAGAGTGATTTCATGCTTCTGTACGTTTCAGACCACGATAAGACTTGTTACCATCTATCACCTTACAAAGATATTAATAATTTTTGACTGTATTCCCTACTCTGTATGCTTCATATCCATGACTCATTTATTTTGCTACTGAATTTTATATCTCTTAATCTCTCTCACCTATTTCTTTCCTCCCCCCACCCAGTTCCACTCTCGCAACTGCCTGTTGTGTCCTCTGTTATCTATAACTCTTTCTGTTTGTTATGTTTGTTCATTTGTTTTGTTTTTAGGTTCCACATATAAATGAAATCGTACAGTATTGTCTTTCTCTGACTTATTTCACTTAGCATAATACCCTCCAGTCCATCCATGTTATTGCAAATGGCATTATTTTATTCTTCTCTATGGCTGAGTAATATTCCATTGTATATCTACACTGTATCTTCTTTATCCATTCATCTATTTATGGATCCTTAGGCTACTTCCATGTGTTGGCTCTTGTAAATAATGCTGTAATGAATACAGGGGTGCATATATATTTTCTAATTAGGGTTTTTGTTTTCTTCAGATAGATATATAGGAGTGGAATTGCTAGATCATATAGTAGTTCCATTTTTAATTTTTTGAGGAATTTTATACTGTTTTGCATACCACCTAAACCAATTTAAACTTCACTTTATTTTGAACAAAATTCTAGCCCTGCATAGCTCCCTTTGAGTCATACACGACACATGGGTCCCTCTTCCATGTTACCATCTTCTCCATGAAAATCAACCATTGAGGGAGTACTTACTGAGTGGGAGGTGAATCTGTATTAAATAATTATCTCATTTTAACCATAACACTACCCTGCAAGGTAAATATTTTTATTCCTGTGTTGCAGATGAGGATTCTAAGGCTGATCAAGTTTAAGTAATGTGACCGATGTCATCCTTTTAGTAGTGGTGGAGTTGGTATTCAAACCTATGGTTGTATGAACTCTAAGATAGTTCTTCTAATTCAGAGTCTTAATCTGAGATCTATGAATAGTTTGGGGATCTGTAAATGGGCTTCACGTCTCCCTCGGCCCCTTGATATTGAATCCCAAATTTGGTTTGTTACAGGCATGTTACGGTAAAACAAGTGATAGACCTCCCTCATCAGATTTTCAATTAGGCATGTAACCTCAAACAGTATTAGTACCCATATTTTGCATTCCCTCCTTTTATTTTGCTCATTTACATAAAAACTCTGTACTTTTGTTCACATATTAGTTTTGCCTCCTTCATTCTGTATTTTTTTTCTTTCTCTCCTTCTTATGTCTAAGTGTAGAACTTAAACCCTATTTCTACTATATTTAGTCTTACTAAGTTCACCTTTTTCATATCAGCTCATTTCAAGCTCTTGGGATCCTGATTCTGCTATCTAGTATTTTTATTACCCATCTCTATTTCATGCCATCTGTCAATTTATATCAAAAAACTAAAAACCAAAAAAAAAAAAAAAAAGACACTTTTCAACAAAAAAGTGGGCTATTGCTATGAGGCTTAGAGGCTATGGGCTATTGCTAACCTCTAAGGATCCAGGATGGAAATACTATCTCTTGCTCTCAGGCCTCTGACAAAATTATTCCTTGGAAATAGCCTCTTGATGGTATTAACCTCTTTAGCTTTCTTTTGTCAAGGGTGAAAGTGCGTGTACCCGGGACCAGGATGGATGGAGACAAGTGGGCACTTCAGACAGTCTAACCATATGGGGATACTCCTTCAAGTTGATGTTCTCCAAAGATGTACTTAACGTTTATTTAAGAGACACCAAAAGAATTGGCTTTTCTATTGACAGGTTATATACATTTCTGGCCAACTTTTTAACTTGGTTGAAATTATTTGTCTTTCAGGGTTTTTTTTCAATCACCAATAACTGGATATTAGCAGTCACCCATAATCACAAAGAAAAGAAGTAACTTACTTAGGTAAACATGTTACATTTTGTTCAAATTATAACCCCAAATTCTAATTTTCTGGTCTTCAGGTTGAGAAATCATTTTCTACCTTTCACAATTCTTGTTCTCTCTTCCAATTGATATTTAAGTTTTTGAAACAGAGTGTTTCTTAGGGCCATATTCCAAGGGTTGAAATTTAGATAATGAACTAAATCACTTTTTTTAGATTAAAAACCAAAAAAGAAAACACTTTACCATGTCTTAGTTTTAAAACGTCAACTGACTCTCAGCTGGCCTGTCTCAAGGCTACTGGAGCAGCCTGTAATTGCCACGTGCAATTTGCAATCATGCTTTGCAAGTAACTCAACAGAGCAAGTTCAGCACCGGGAGAAGTGTTTTCACAATTTCCAATTGAGAATGTTGCCGACTTTTGCCATTTATTTTAGTGGTCTCATGTGGAAGCCTGAGTTAACTAGGATCGTATTTACAGTTTATCCTAGGGATGTTTTAATGTGCCTGATGTCCCAGGCGGCTGTCCAGCTGACTCCCTCCTTAATTTAGCTCTATAGACAAGAACGCAATAAAGACTAAGCAAATATAGCAATCAGACATCCCAGGCACATAGTAAACGCAGACAATCTCCAGAAAGGAGTTTTGACTAGGCTAGTTTGAGTAAATTCTTTGTTTCTTTGGAGAAAAAAAATGTGATTCATCATGTCCTCAACTTCTGGCTCTTTTCCTGAATTCATAGTGTTATTGTAGGAAATGATTTATCAACCTGATTAGGTCAGAAACAGAGTTTACATATTTCCTGAAATTTTTTCAGCTTACCCATGTAAGTTACCTCTTTGGAGACTGCTGGGTACACACTGCTTCCTTCCCTCTATGACTTTCACATGACATGCTTCAGGAATTGAGAGGAGGCAAACATGAAGACCTTTCTCTGCCATGCTTTGGAGTTTAAATATTGCCCTGAGGAATTTTAAGCAGAAATGTGATGTATTTAGGAAAATGACAGTGGAGTAAATTGGTTGGAAAGAGAAGGTCCCCAGGGCCAGGAGACCAGCTCCTAGAGCAGTACTCCAGATGAGGAAGAATGTGAAAGTGAGCTAGGGCAATGGGGAGGAGAGAGTTGATTTCTGAAAGAAACTCCCACAGCTTCTCTCAATTAATGGTCAGTCCCCACACAGTGAGAATCATGGAAGAGGACATGGACAGCGAGGATAATAGGAGAAAGATTTTAATTATGCTTCACTGTTTTTCTGACTGTGCGATAGGGACTAAAATGAGTTTCCCCAGTTTTACCCTGGGAAACTGACACACTCCTTGATTTGACTCCGTACCCCGGGTGATGACAGGAGCAGCTCGCCACCATCAGACATCAGGGTCCAAACCGAATTACTAGCCAACACGAGTAATAACTTTATTCTCCTACACCTGAGCCCATGAGAAGAAAACTCATGTTTATTCTGCCATGGTTTAATGATATTTAAATGAATGAAATGGTTTTTATAAATGAATATATTACAAGGTTCATGTTCAAGAATTGTCGTTAAACCATAATGGACTTTACAGTTTATTAGTTTCACAACTGTCACCTTGTTATTAAAAACACAGGTAAAGCAACTTTACAAAGGATTCTGTTATCATCCACTGAATGAAACACTGAATTTGTTGAGCTGGAGTTTTAGGCATTCCCATGTCACCCTCGTAAATCAACTTTATATTGAGGTCATACGCATAACCAATATGATGTTTTAGACTCTTCAGGATTCCAGGTTCATGTAAGGATAAAATTCTAAATTAAACATCGAGAAATGCCCTTTAGAAAAGCAGCATGGCCAGAGAGAAGTATGGTGACTACATACAGAAGGCAGTTGTGTCCCCAGCGTGCCCTATTTGTGAGTGTCTTTTGGGAACCACGGTTTGGTATTTCTCCTCCCAAGTATGTGGAACAGCCGTGTTCTGCATTTTAATCATTTCAATAAGGCTAAGGAAGGGACTATGCATTGGCTTGTCAATATTCTTCTCCTTTTTCAAAATTCCTAAGACCAGGTCATATTCAGATGAACACGAATCAGCGCGAAAATGTTATGTTTCTGTAAATCTTTAAATATTACATTAGAAAAAAATTGTCTACTTTAGTTATTGAGAGGCTTTACTTTAAGACATTTAATAAACATTTGGCACGTGAAGATGTCAAAATTGTAAGGACTATAATTTCAAATACACACTGGAATTGGCATTAAAGCAATGAAATTCTCTGCTAAATGTTCAACTGTCTGTATTTTTTTAAAGAAGGTAATTCTGGAAACAAATTTAGTGAAAATCCATGATTCACTTTTCTCATGACATTAACAGATTTTTACTTCGCGTTGCCCACACCTATGTGTTCAGCATCAGGGCCTTTGCCCTATTCATGGTCCCACTGCCTCTCATCTACTTACCCCATCAGTCATTCATTAAGAATGTCCATTCAATATAAATATGTTTACAAGTCCTAGATGCCAGGCACTGTATCAGGAACTGGAAGGGAGCTGTAAGTTAAAACTGTCATCCAACTGGGGGGGGACGCATATTACACAATGACTGCAATTGTAATGAGACATGTGAAGGGAAAAATACTCCAGGCTCAGCAACTATAATGGGGTCCCCAGTTGTTCTGGAGAGAAAGGGAAGGCTTCCCAAGGAAGTTATTAACTGTTGCTCAAAGACCAAAAGAGTTGAGTTGAGCAAAAAAGGGGTAGTAAAAGCATGCAAGCAGCAGAAGCAGTGTGTGTGTGTGTTGGGGGGATGTGCCCGAGGCTCTGAGATGTAGAACTTGGCTAGTTGGAAGAACAGAAAAATGCAGAGGGACCAAGCACAGAGAATAATGGAGGAGATGGCATGGGAGGTCAAGATCTAGCCTTCTCCTGTCCTTCTTCAGTCTTGTTAAGGCTCTTAAGAATTTTTAGCCACATTGGTATTCATTGGTATTGGATAATTAGGTTAAAGGAATATCATTTGGCCTTCTATGGTACATGCCTTATTAGTCTACTGATTGTAGAGCTACAAGGAAGCTCACAATCAATTTCTCTTTAGAGATACTGAATGATTTCTATTCAGCCTGCTGTGATTTCTATTGGAAACCAGATTAGTAAACCATTGGCTACTTTTGTGTCTAATGAGGCAATGTTAAAATAACCCGGGCACTGTGGTCCAGGAAAGAGTTAGACTTTTTAAAAGTGGTGACTAGGCTTTAAATATAAACATACGCACACAGCATCAAGAAGGGGTTGTTTGTTGTACTGCAGGCAGAGGTAGGGGAAAGGGTTGGAAAAGTCTCCGATGGAATGTGGGATGCAGTTTTGTTCATGAAAAATATGGCCATTTTCTCATTTGCCCAGAGCTGTGAGAGTAGGGGCTCTTGGAAAGGAGCCTTGGCAGAAGGCTTACAGAAAAGCGTCTGCGCTTCCCTCGGGGATGATTGCTTGTCTTTGGTCTTTCCCACGCAGAGAGCCCCACCCCTACTCTACCTTCCTCTGCCTGGTGAATCTTTACTCAAACCATCTGTTTTTCAAATTTTTTAACCATCAGTGTAACTGAGATTTGAGTTCAATTACAATCCCCAATAATCAGCTGTACTTCCTTGAGGCCATATGTTTGGGCAAGATGCTTGAAGAAGAAGCATGTGCTGCATTGGCCCACCACACTCCAGAACCCCATCTGGGCATCGTTGGAATGCAAACCGTTGAACTCGAATGGACTCGTCTTACCATCTGGTTGCACTTTTGGTGCCTGAGCCCTGAGTGTATTATTCCTCCATATTTGAGTTAACTCAGAATAACCAATTTTTTTATTTTAAAAGGAGCCAGAAACTTTTCAATGCATATACTTAGTTTAATTATTTTGCCTGTTTAATTCAACTAACTTTTAAAAGGACATGACTGTATTCCTCTCTCTAGAGTATAAATATCAGATTGTGTGTTAAGCCTCTTGGCAAAAGATGCATGTTTTGCTCTTGGTTTATCAGAGCTAATTTTAATCTGTGTGAAAAAGTCTCAATTTACCATGCCTTTCAAGTTCAATAATGTTTAGCTAAAGAATGAAAAATAATTTCCTTATTTACCAAGTTTTATTTTTATTATTCATATAGAATAGTTTGTCTTGGAATATTTTGAAAGAGAGATTTCTTTCTCAATGCATGACCCATCTTTTAAAAATGTGATCCTGTCAGCACATATTCATGGGGATGCAGGTGTTTTCAGGAGTTGAAGTAGGGTAGGTTTGAAGGTTAAGTCTTAAACTGTTTTGCTCCCCAGTGCATGCTGGGAAACCTGGTAGGCGTAGAAATCCAAGCCCTCTTTCTACCCTCCTGCCATAGGCCTGTTCTTGGATAAGGCAGAGAATAGAGATGCTGAGCTCCGTCAGCCCCACTGTCTCCAGCTCCTCTGCGTGTGTTTCTGGTCCACATTTAGGCTGAGTAGTGAGGTTGTGGTGGTATTAACTACTACTGACCGAGTATTACCATGTGCCAGGCACTGTCCAAAGCACTTTAGATACATTGAATTAACTTAATCTTTTAAAAAAGTTTGTGAGTTAGGTATCTTTATTACCGCCCTTTTACAGATGAGAATAACGAAGAGTTTCAGTGACAGAGGCTGAGAACTCCCTCTCCCTTATTTCCTGTATTTCCACCGCATCCTCCCTTGAAACCGTTTCAGGAGCATTTTGTCCTGCTGGCCATGTGTCATGGGAATAGACACAAGCTCAGTTTCCACTTCCTTGGTGGGAGACAAAGATTTGTTCCCTTCTCACCTGCCTCTCTTCAGGGAGCCCTTCACAAGCTGCTCTGGCTTCCTCTGTACTCTGCAAGTCAGATAATCTGGTTCACTTCGTGTTAGGATTTGTGTTTAGTGTATTATGCTGCTTAGTGTTTTTCTCTTCATCATAAAGTTGACTTCAGGTTTATTGTAAAATTATATAAAGATAAAAGATGTGTATAATGACCATCCTCAGATGCTATAAAAAGAAATCTCTATTTACTAATTTCATTCAACGGCCATTTATTAACCAACTTCTCTGGTTAGAATGTAAGTTTATGGAATGCAGGAATGAGGTATCAACTGCCCTGGGTTGTCCAGGGCTGAAGGGCTTCCTGAAATGTGAGACTTGTAGTGCTAAAACTGGGAAAGTTCTGGGCAAACGGGAAGGAGTTGGTCACCTTTTGCAAGAATCAGGTCTAATTAGGTTTACTTTTATATTAGCTGCTTGGCCAAATTGCTTGATGCATAACAAGTGGCTAATAAATATTAATTGAATAATGAATGGATGCTAGGCTTTGTTCTAGGGCTTAAGAGTAGAAAGACTTAAATCCAGCAGAAGGCATTGCAGACAGAGAGAATAGTATAAGTCAAGTTCTGCAGGTGGGAAACCTTAGTATATGGTTGTGTAAGCCCAGAAAACCCCATGCAGGAGGAAACAGAGCAACAGGGAGGCGTGTGCTATAAATGAGAAAGGTATGCGTGATCCAGATCATGGAGGGCCTTCTGTTTAACATGAAGGAGTTTGGTTTTTATTTTTCGTAAGAAGGAGCAGCACTAGATTTTTAATCAGGAGGATGATACGGTTATATTCCCACAAAGGTAGCTTTGTAGGCAAGATGGAAGGTAGATTAGAAGGATGGAGAGAAGAGAGTGAATGTGATGGGTGGAGGGAGCAAAAGCGGTTAGGAAGCTATTGCAAAATGCTCGCAGAAGATACTGAGAGTTTTAACGAGGTTGGTAAAGATGGTGATGGAGAAAGGGCAAACAGGAGGAAGGTATAGGTTTGAGACCCAGGCAGTAGTGAAATTAATTGAGCTTGCTCACCTACTGTCCAGATGGAGACAGAATGAGTAAGTTGCCTGAGGTGATGTCCAGGTTTCTTTCTTGTATGGCTGGTGGTGTGATGGCACCACTCAGCAAGAACAGGAATGGGGATGAGGAGAAGGTCTGGAGAGAAGGTGAACTTCCATCCGTTTGGAACTGATTGAGTTTGAGTTGACTGTGCAACAGTCAGATTAAGGTATTTGATGGGGTAACTGAATCATCAAAGAAGCATGAAGATGTGTTCAGGCTATGAAATATTACCCCCAAAATGACAATACCATTGATGTTTATTTCCTAATGTAAAGATACACGTTTTTCAATGGGAAATATTTATGTTTTTCTGCATTTTTAACTAACAAGGTGAGCATAACAGAATCTTATTTCCATATTCAGAAGGAATCATCATTAATATCTCGGGAAGCATCATTGTAGATTGATCCACCCATCCGTCTCTCTCTTTCCATCTTACTGAGACCACAGGAAGTTTCCTTAACCTCTCCCTGTGCCTCTGTTTCCTCATGTATTAGATGGTTATTGGTATCCACCTATAGAATGAGGAGTCAATGAGTTAAATGTTAAGCCCTCAGAAGAGTGTCTGGCTTATAGGAAGCACCATCAAAGCACCATTGAATATAACATAGCCATCTTTTAAAAATAAATGGGTTGTATTTCATGCTGTTTTGTAATCTCCTTTGTTGTATATTATCATTCATTAATGTTCACCAACTCTTAGTTAATGAAAAATATCTTTCTACCCCATTTCTTAGCACTTTAGTCCAAAATTAATTTTCATTGCTAAAAGTCAAAACAAAAATGAAAACCAAACAAAAATAGAAAACAACCATTATGACAACAAAGCATGTAACTAGGTCAGTAATTGAAAATGCTTTGACTTGGCCTTCAACCAGTAGTGACAGTTACAAGAGAGAATTTGGTACATCTAGATCATTTTACTTTGTGGTGAGTAAAAGAAATCACCCCAAAGAGTTTTGCTTTTTGGGCCTTTTCTTCTGTCCTTTGCTCTTCTGCCTCCACATTAATCATTTTTCTAACCTTTACTGCCTCACTGATCACCTGTCAGGCGAGATTTCTACCTCTCATCCTGGCAGTATCCGTGTGGTGCTAGCTTTTCATTCATCTTCACTATGTGCTATTAAGATCTAAACTGGTGCCTGTGCCTAAATAGGGCAATTTATACCTTTAACCCCAAACACTTCTTTTTATTTTTCAATAAAGACCAAAAAAAAAAGAATCCAAATGACTGAAATTCTTTATCAGGGGCACTTGAAAAATCAATTTTTCTCAGGACTGGCAGCGAGAGCACAGAGAATTTTGTTACTGTATGGGAATTCTAACAAACTCTTCTGTCATCCTCTGGAAGTGGCTTGGTTTAAAAAAAAAAAAAAAGGTCATGTTATGATAACCTTTGGAAAGTCAAGTGATTGAAGTGCAGACATTCTGAGAGAAAATATAACCTCTAAAGTATAGGATGTGGGTAAAGCAATTTTTAAATTATGTGGTGAGGAGGAAAAGAAATTAACATTTCTTTTATAGCATTTGATGTATCTTTGCAGGCATGCTGTTCCTTCTGTTAACTGGGGAATATCTCTCTTAGCACAATTTATATTGCTACTTTGCATTTATGTAGCATATTTTGGGCCCTGGGCATTTTACAAGCATTAAGTGTAAATAGTGTGCCTGTAAGCTAGGTAACTGAATATTCTGATATCATAAATGGGGAAGCACCAGTATAGAGAGCTGTATTACTCTGGGCTCTAAGTCACTGTGAGGAACTGACATTACAGCTCTGAGTAGTTTTCCATGTTGAGAAACAATTAACCTGGCCTAAAAGTTTAAATTGTTTCTGCCTGCTTAGAATTTGGTCTTCTGTAAGCAGTAGCCTGGGTTTTCTGGAGACTTCTCCCACTTTCTGACCTCATATTTCGGGTGAGTTTGATCCCCTGACTCTAAGGGTGAGAATATGACCCAAGTGTGACTGCTTGGTGTAGTCCATTTTCTTGACTACTCTAATGAGAGCAATCCTGGAATAATGGATAACCATGGTTTGAGCAGTTAGACCTCTTGCCACTGGTGCTGTAGGCCTGGTGCTGCAGAGGGCAAGCAGTGAAAAGCATTCTAAATGAAAGCAAAAGTGGTAAGCAGAATCAAATATGGTAGGTCTTGAGGCTATCTGTTGACTCCTGGATCAAATTGTACCTGAAGACAGAGCCCTGGAATTTTTAGGTACATGAGTTTATGAATTTATCTATATTTCACCTAATAAAGGTAAATTTTCTTTATCAGTGGAGAATCGTTATACAAGGTTATTAGAGTCTTTAAAAATTGATCTTTTAGGTTAGAACATAAAATAATTCTTAAAGCTTTTGTACCCTGATGTGCATTTCAGCAAAGTATCAAGAGTTATCCGTAGGCAATTCCCTGGCAGTCCAGTGGTTAGGACTCTGAGCTCTCACTGACAAGGGCCTGGGCTCGATCCCTGGTTGGGGAACTAAAATCCCATAAGTGTGGCCAAAAAAATAAAAATATAAAGGTAGTGACAGCAAGAGCTTGCCATTATATATACACATTAAAAAAAATGTTATTCATAAGGAGAAATTCTGTTAATTAACAGAAGATAGCTTGGATATAGTAAAAAGTAGAATATTTTTTATTGATTTCTGAAAGATATAGAAAATACATCTCGAGTATATTTTTATAAGTATATTAATATAAGTATATATTGTGTTAGCTTTTTTTAAAGAATTCATTTTGAGAGATTCATATTGATTTTAATCATGTTGCTCCCAGTGATGTAGCGTATCAATTGCTGCAATGTCAGAACTGGAGCTTTCACTGTCAGTGTGTTTTAGCCTAGACTGTGTTTTTCCGTGAGTGTTTTTTAGATGGACTATTATTTTATAAGGAGGTGATGTAAATTCATGTGTTGCTTAGTTATAGGCAGGTATTTGGCAGAAGTACCCCAAATATTTGTGTTTTAAAGGTCAAGGCTGAACAGAGACAGGGACAAAGAATAAGCTCTGATTATTTCCATGAGGTAACTTCCCCCCTGGATGGGGGTGTTTCTGGGCTTTCCATCAATGTCTCCTCAAGAAACCTAAGAGGGATGGAGAGTTCATGTTTCTCATTAATCCTAATCAAGTATAGGACTTATTAGGCTAATGATTGACCCTGAACAGCATGAAAGGTATGAGAATTGAGTTTTCCATTTTCGTCATTGACTGAATTTTGGTCTTGAGTAGGCTTCTTCTCTTCTTTTTTTCTCTTCTGTGTGAAAATTACAAAAGTGTACTGTTAGCTACATGCAGGTCCCTCAGCATCCCCCAGTCAGCTGTGTACATCAGTCCTACTCTCTCCTGAAAGTCAAGGAAAGGGTGCTGGGATGGGGAGAAGGGGGCCAGCAGAGGACTAATATACCTTTATAATGCCGGGACCGATATCAGAACAGACAGCTTGCAAAGGAGGTTTTATAACTGTAAAGGAAGCAAAGATGAAAGACCATACTTTTAGAGTAGTAACTTAAAGTGATTTGAAATGCAATAAAGTGGAGTCAGAAAAAGTCTTCCCTATAGGTATAAGGATGGCAAGCCTTTGGATGCAGTAGTGGCAGCATTGGGCAGAGGTTGGGGGGAGTAACTAATGTAACTACCACTGACTGGCTGCTGATTACGTGTAAGACATTGATATTTTCAAGGTGCTATCTCATTCCATTCTCACCGCAGTGCCATGCGGCATATATAGATACTTCATCATACCCATATTACAGGTGCAAAACTGAGGTGTAGCCAGATTTAATTCATGATAGCAAGATTGGCTCATAATCATAGTCTACGCTCCAGTTCATACCGTCGGTACGTGGCTGAGTGACAACAAACACTGACTGGTCTGTCTGCCTGTTTTCTGAACCACTCTGCTTCACAGCCTCAGTCCACTTAAGGAAGTTTAGGAATACCACTGCTTCTAAAAGAATGGCAGTCAGTGGAATTGTAGACTGAGTAGTAGCTCACTGAGCAACCTGGATGAGAAAAAAGAAAATCAGAAATGTTCCACCTATTGTCATTTCAATCACAGAAATTGATGTTTCCTTTTTGTAGCCTTTGTTTCGTATTCATACAGACTAGATTTCTTGTGCCCCCTTTTACTACGTGTGTTGTGGAAGAATCGGGGAGATAGATGGTCCTGTACGCAGGACTGTGGTGCAGGCTCTGTGCGTCACGCAGGGGAGCTTTGACAAGTTACTGCAGCTCTCCATACCTCATTGTTCTCATCCACAAAATGAGGGCCTTAAATATACACAGCTCTTTTGTTCAAACAAGCTGTGCTTTGATATTCTCACACCGTAATGAGGGCACTGAGTCTTTCTTCCTCTGTGTTTCTTCAGATATGAGCTTTATTAAGTTTTGGCTGGATTCATTGTAGTAATTAAACTGAACTCACAGTACCTCTGGACCCATGTCTATAGTTGGCATCCATGCTGATTTGTTACTGCACGGCTGGGCTTTACCAGTTGTAAATATTTACTGTTATTTTAAAAAACTTATCCCTTATTTCCAGTTTTTCAGCCATTGGTTTTGTTGTTATTGCTGTGCTATTGCTGTGTTAAAATTTGCCATTTTAACATTTTCTTTCTTTTTTTTTTTTTTTTTTTGCGGTACGCGGGCCTCTCACTGCTGCAGCCTCTCCCGCTGCGGAGCACAGGCCCCGGACGCGCAGGCTCAGCGGCCATGGCTCACGGGCCCAGCCGCTCCGCGGCATGTGGGATCCTCCCGGACCGGGGCACGAACCCGTGTCCCCTGCATCGGCAGGCGGACTCTCAACCACTGAGCCACTTGGGAAGCCTTAACATTTTCGAAGTGTATTATATTAGTGGCATTAATTACATTCACAGTATTATGAAACCGTCATCACTATGTCCAAATCTTTTTCATCACTCTAAACAGAAACTCTGTACCCATTGAGCAGTAAAGTTCCCATCACCACAACCCTCAAGTCGGGTAATCTCTACTCTACTTCCTGTCTCTACAAACTTGCCTTCTGTGGACATTTCATATAAGTGTTTTCATACAAATTTGTCCTTTTGTGTCTGGCTTGTTTCACTTAGCGTAATTTTTAAGGTTCATCCATGGTGTAGCATATATTAGAATTTCATTCCTTTTTTAGGCTGCATAATATTCCATTGTATGCATATATCGTGTTTTCTTTACTTCTTCACCTGTTGGTGGATGCTTGGGCTGCTTCTACCTTTTGGCTGTCGTGTGCTGCTATGCACACGTCCGGATATGTATTTGTTTGAGTCCATGTTTTCAGTTCTTTGTAGTGTATACCTAAGAGTGGAATTGCTGGGTCATAAGGTAATTTTATTTTTAATTTTTTGAGGAACTGCTAAATTGTTTTCCACAGCAGCCACACCATTTTATATTTTCACCAACAATGTATGAATATTCTAATCTCTCCAAGGCTTTGCACACACTTGTTAATTTCCATATTTAAAAAATTACAGCCATTGCAGTAGGTATCAAGTGGTATTTCATTGTGGTTTTGATTTGCATTTCCCTAATGACTAATGAGGAGCATTTTTTTCAAGTGATTCTTGGTGATTTATATATGTTCTTTGGAGGAACGTCTACTTAAGGCCTTTGCCCATTTTTGAATTGGGTTGTTAGTCTTTTTGCTGTTGAGTTGTAGGAGTTCTTTACATACCCTGGATATTACAACCCTTATCAGCTGTATGATTTGCAAATATTTTCTCCCAATCTGTAGGTTATCCTTTTATGTTGTTGATTATGTTCTTTAATGCACAAAATTTTGTTAATTTTGATGAGGTCTCATTTATCTTTTTTGTTTCTTTTGCTTCTAATTCTTTTGGTGCCACTGCCAAATCCAAGGTTATAAATATTTAACATTTTTTTCTAACAACTTTAAGGTTTTAACTCTTATATTTAGATCATTGTCATATTTTGACTAAATTTTTATATATGGTATGGGTGAGGGGCCCAACTTAATTCTTCTGCATGTTGAAATCCATTTGTCCCAGCATCATTTGTTGAATGGACTTGGCACCCTTGTCAAAAATCAGTTGGCCAAAGATGTATGGGTTTATTTCTGGACTCTGAGTTTTATTCTATTGGTCAATACGTCTATTCTTATGCCAGTACTACACCTTTCTGATTCCTGTAGCTTTGTATCAGTGATTGCTTTTTGTTGCTTTGTATCAGTGATTGTACTTACTCTTGGACTTTTGCTACCCCATCTCACATTTGCTATTTCTAATCTATGTGACTTAAAAACACCAGTCAACCGAGTTTATAATACCTGCATATGACTAGAGTTATGGAGCCTCTCTTAAAGAATAAACTGGATTTGGTATACTGGCTCTGTGATGTACAGCCTAGGCCAGTGACCTGTTCGCTCTCTGACTCTCTCTCACCAGAACTTCAGATAATTCATTAGGTAAAAGCAGAAGTGTTCAGTTTGAAGGGCAAGGAGGTAAAATCCCATGGGCCCAGTCTCCCCTGAATCCATGCGTTCTAAAAACGGTTAGGGCAGGGGCAACACCATTAAAAAACCTTTAGCATCAAGGAATTTCTAGTTTATTTTTCTATTAAGATTTGTAGGATTATAGTTTTCTAAAATTCACCCTCTGGATAATCTGCAAATTATGCTAACTGAAAAAAAAAAACGCTGCATTATTATTGATTTCTTCCCTTTATTACTAGCTTTAGGGAAAAAAAGATGTTTACATATATATTTACAAATAATTATAATCTAGGATTTGCATACACCACAGAGTTGCCTTCTACTGAAGCATCTTAAAATAGTTAGCAATTCCTGTTTGACTGTGAAGCCAGTCTCGCCCCATGGATCACCTTGAGCGTCACGTGTTAAATGAGAGTACAGACCACCTAACACATAGCCATGGCTCAAATTCATCCTTCCCGAGGACGTGCACTTTAAGTATCACTGGATATACAAAATGACAGACCAGTAGTTTGTGCTATCACACAACAGGACCAAAATTACCGTTGTTTCAAATCATGTTACGGGATGCTCCATATATTCACTAAGGTGACCCAGGAGTGTTGATTTGAATTTACTTTAGCCTCACTTACTGTCACTTAACAGAGTAAATGAGAACTGATGGCTCTTCAAACAGTAATAGTAAATTACAGTTAGAGTGAACACAAATGCCTCATTATGTCTAGTCAAGGTCTATTTCCCTTTTATAGAGCTAACTGGTGGAAAGCATTGTTTTTAATTTACGAATGAATATGCATAGGAATCTTAGTTCTCCTGTTTACATAAACCTGATAGACAGTTAATCTTCAGCAAAGTACCTAGAGAAGGCTTAGAAAATGTAAACCATAGCTAAAGTAAAAAACATAGTTCCAAAATATCAAATGCTTTAAACACCAAAATGCCACTTTTATTAGCCTTATATTATCTCACTTGTAAACACTCAAAACCAGTAACAGTTTAATGAGATTATAAAGCAAACATGCACTTGGATTAAATATATTAATAAAGCAATTCATACTGGTTAATTAAACACTGGAAACGTGTTTAAATGTTTGGACTCTAATAAGGCATTCTTTAGGGCGTTCATAAACTTAGCTTAAACTTTTCTTGAAATTTGTGCTGTTAGGTTAACACAGTTTAGAAAGGATTTGTCTATAAGAATGGTGCATGAGAGAACTTTGGGGGCGATAGAAATTTCACTTACTTTGATTGCTATGTTGAGTAGGCAGTTGTGCACATTTATTAAAACTCACTGAATTATATATTTAAGATTGGAGTGTTTCACTTTAAGTGTGTATGTATATATATGTGTGTATCTATCTTTACACACACACACACACACACACACACACACACACACACACACACACACACACACACACACACACACACACACACACACACACACACACACACACACACACACACACACACGTAGAGTCCTGAAAATGTCTTTGGAGCCAGCCATCCCTGTAGCTAGATTCACTGTCCTACAATTTGGGTACACATATCTATAAACTCCCTTAGGTGTAAATCAGTTTGCATAGTGTCTTTGTCACTCACAGTCAAAAGAATCCTAATGCTTCTACCTGAAACCCTTTTGGTTTGGGGAGAGGAGTTACTGTCCTTGTCTCCATGAATGTGAATAAGACCCATTTACTCCCATGCCCCAGGTGGAGATGAACTTGGTCGCCTCACTCAGAAGCTGGATTGTGTGAGAATGGGGAAGAAAGGGTGTGGGGAAGAAGCCTGATATTTTGAAGCAGAGCTATGCTGACTAGCAGTGTTAGTAGCGACTTTGTGTTTGATAAATCCTGTCTCTCAGAGAATTGAGGTGACACCCTTTACACCAATACATACTTCACTTTCAGAGGATATTTCTTTCACCCAAGATCACTGGACTACTCATACAATTCTAAGCTTTAGAATGATGGTATGGGACTTTCTTCGTGCCATTCCAACCAGAGACAGACCTTAAGACTATCATTAGCAGTGTCTTCCTCCATGTAGTTGGGAACATACTTTGATGCCATAGCTGTTGCCACTTTTCATTTTCTTTTAAAAGGCTTGCTCTTACTCCATGTGCAATAAGAAGAGAAAAGACCAACAATCTCTATACAGGAAAAGCACTCAGCAACAATTCAATCTTGTACTTTAGTCAGTTCACATATCCACAGACTCTTTAGTACTTAGGCTGGAGCTTATAAGGACAGGAAAGTGATCAGCAGTTGCCTTGGTTTCACAACTCAAATACTTGCAATACCAATATTAGAAGCAAGATTTAGCATAACTAAAGTTGAATAGATAATATTTGATTTCTACCCAGAAGAAGCAAACCAAATTGTAACAAGTGTCTGCTTATTATGAGCACAGGGTCCTTAATCATCACAACAACTCTACAAGAGTTTGATTATTACCCAGAGTTTCATAGACTGTAGGCCCCATAAGAGCAGAGAACATGTTCATTTTGTCCGAAGTAGCATCAAGTATCATTTGTTAACTGATAGTGTCAGAGAAGTTAATTAATTTATCTGAGGGTCATGGTATAGCGTCAACTTTAGGAGAGTCTTCTGTTTCAGTTAAGGTTAAGTTTAAGGTTTTAAAGTAAGAGAAGATTGCCTTTGGCCTCATCAACCTCCCCATCTTTCACTTCTTCTGTCTTTACGTGCCTTCTCTTTCAGATCAAGGACTTGGAGGCTTAGTTGTTGCTGTGGGCCAAAGACAGGCAAGGTCACTGGAGACAGGTTGAAACAGCAAATTACCAGCACTCTCCCAGAACAAATAGAGTCCTTAGACAGAAAACACTGTGGTCAGAAAACAGAAAGGAATTTCTAGAACAAGGGAGGTATCCAGGTAGAAAAATAAGTAAGATGAACCAAAATTATAGCCACATAGAAGAAGGTCAGACTAAATAGGAACTAGGAATCCAGAGAAAACATAATACTCATTAAGGACTTTGTCCCTAAAGGCAGAATATCTGCATTCGCATACTATTCCTGTCACTTCAAGTTAAGTGGTATTAGGTAAATTACTCAGTTTCTGTGTCTGTAAGGCATGGATTATATACTTACCATTGTTTTAAGGATTAAATATGATAATCTCTGTAAAATAATTTTATGATGTCTGGCACATAGTAGGTACTCAATAAATTATTGATGACCCTCGGATGCAAAAAACCATAGGTAATGAACAATTAATAGAGAAGGAAGCAATGAATTTTAAAGAGACATATCAGCTTTGAGAGTCCCCATTTTGTGCCCCCTAGCTTCTTAAGTGACAGATATACAGCACTGACCCTGGGAAATCCATCTGATATCTCCCTCTCTAGTCTGTAGATCCTAAGAACTCTCAGTGTTCCCAAAGTGTCCCCTACTCTATTGACCCACTCAATCCTTTTCCACTTAGAGGGCTCACATGTTCTTTATCCCCATCAAAACTTTCATTCCCTCAATGCAGATACGCTCTCAAGCAAGTGTTAGGTATAAAGTTCTCATTAAATTAATTACCTTAACTATATGAATGTTAAATAATCATTTATTCCTTCTAGCTTTGGGTTTTTTATTTTAAAAGATGTGAATGTTTCTTAATATCCTTGTATTTTGAGAGTGCATTAGTGAGGCAAAGTGAAGTATAGTGAGTTTCAGATAGTATGGAGAGGTTTTTTCATGAGAGAGGTTGAAATCATATCCCATGTATTTATAGCCAACAGAGCCTTAGTAACTTTCATTTCTAAATGTTCTGGGCAAACAGCTGAACATATTTTTATTACAAGCTACTTTCCAAATTATTGTGAAGTCTGAGACATGTGTGTGTCTTTATACACAGCCAGCCGAATCTCCTGATTAATTATAAGTTAATTTGTTACTGCAAAGTTATACAGCCCACTTGAAGGAGGCTTTAAAAAGTAAGTAATCCTCCTTTGGTGACAAGCTTACTATCTAACTTAATCTGGCACTCCTCTAGAACTAACAGTATCGGACATGTTAACCATCCAGCTTGATCATTGCATGAAGTTAGTTACACTGTCCATGAAAAGAATCATGGGTTTAAGCTGTGAGGGCTGTGTTGTTTCACCCACTGGCCTTCAGCACCACGGAGAGAGGCGAAAGCCCCTTCTTAAGTAATTGGCTTTTCCTTCTCCATCAGAATTGTTGCTTTACATGTGAGTGGGGCACTCACTCTGTACATTGCAAGCTATGTGATTGTTTTGAAAATTGACCTATTTGATCTGCTTATTTTCTTCTTTTGAAAATATTTTCCCTATTTTCTTAATAGTACATTTGTTCTTTGCACTTTCAGAGAATCCCTTAGAAGCCCAGTTACATGTGTCTTTGAAGACAAAGACAGTTGAATGTGTTCCCATTTCCCTTTTCAAAAGTTGTTCTTTAGATCAAGAATTGCTTCCTTTTCTTAACTTAATGAGGATATTGCAGAGCCGTGGACTTTTTTTTAGCCATCCACATCAAATCATCACCGTAAAAGATGCAAAAGAAGTTTCTAAATCTGCCATGAAAATTTGACAGTTTGCATTAATAGTTCCAGTGACTCTTTGCTGGGAAGGGATTTTCAAGTTTTCCTAATAATTGGTTCATATATCTTTCACAAAATTTATTAATACCTTACATTTGTATTGAAGACCCTTTACATTTATGGATTTAATATGTGATTATGACTATTTGCAGATGACCCGATAGTCCATGACATGCTTTGATTTGAAATTTTGCTGAGGTACATATTCAAATTGAGCACACAGACAGGCTGATGTGTGGGAACAAGTCTTGTAGCTAATGGGTAATTCTAGCTCTCTGCCTGACATCCACATCTCAACAGACATATTATTCTCTCTTCACTGAATATATGGTAATTTCTCTGCAGTAATTGAAACCTTTGCTTCTTTGTGAAAAATGGCCATAAATCAGAGAAAAATCTTCAATAAAGTTTAAAAGGTCAATGTACAGTGTGAGTACTTAAAAAAAGAAAATCAAAATGAACATGATTCCAGAGGAACTCAGGAATCTGTACAAACTAGCATTCACATAGTGAGGATTTCTGAAGGTAATGATAATTCCATCCAGAATTTTAAGGGTTTATTTCAGGGATGGAAGGCATGATACCAACTCTGACTGACTTATGAGGAAGTCCACTTATTGCATTATGTCTTATATTGTAATTGTTCGTATGTAGCCTTACCATCTTCCCTATCCTCGTGCAAAAATAAATTGCAAAATCAATGTAGAAGATATTGTCAGTTGGTTACCCTACATCCATATCTTTTCTTCTCACTGCCTAACAGAATCACCATTTTATTTCTTTATCTAGTCCTCCACTAAACATCCACATTCTTTCATGTGGTGGTGGGGAAACTGATTATTCTAAGCCAATGCCTGGCATGCCTCCTAGTACCTAGTCTTAGCGCAGAGCAACTGTGTTAAATTGGCCCCGCCAAATGAAAGGTAAAGGCTTACATTCGAAAACTGGGGGAGTTTTTCTCTCTATATTTTTGTGCTCTTGTCTTTTCCCTGTTCAGTCTCTCTCGCTCTCTAGCTCCCCTGAATCCTCCTTCCTCATTCATATATTTGCTCACAAATAGTAGATATCAGCAAGAGAGGTTATAGTCCTAATTGCCCTAACAGCCACCTTGTAAGCAAAAGAGGAACCTACTTTAAGGTACAGCTGATGTTGAAGATATCAGGATGAACAGTCTGGAGAATTGTGTCTTTAGTGTCATAATTAAGTCATTTATTGAATCATACCAAAAAACTGCCCTCTCTTTAAAACTCCAGTTATGTGAAATAATACATTCTTTTAAACCCATTTGAGCCCAAACAGTGTTTTCTGTTTCTAGCAGACAAAAGTGTCCTAACTGGTATACTCACTGAAGGTAGGAACCTTATTATTTTCATTTTGAAGGCACTTGTATCTAGACCGATGTTTTGCATTAAAAATATATTTGCATGTAAATGTAAAATGTCTATAAATCTTGATCTAGGTACATCAATTTCTTTATGAATAAACTTACCTCTTGTGCCAAGCCTGTGACCCATCTCTTTACTACTCCATTTCTACTACTTTACAGTAATCCTCTTCACCAGTCCTCCACAATACCCAGAACATTTTGGGAAATGTTAGTTTTAAATTTCTATAAACGAAGTTCACAAGGTTAAGAAATTTAGCCAAGACTTAATTGCAAATATGAAAAGAAATCAAACAAATCGTGTTGTCTATAAGGTGACACATAAAACTGTTGATTTTCATTGTGGGTTTGTCCATGGAATACCCAATAAACAAATCTCTTCAATTCAATTAAACAACTAATTGATTCACTAGACAAAAACAATATACCTCTTATCTGACTGGATTGATCAGCCGGTTCAATTGAAAGAGTAAATCCACCATTCCCATGGAGGTAAAATTGACTGGACATTTTTTCCCCAATGATAAAAGGAGAGGGTTTTAGAAAATCAACTGAATCACTTATTCTGATGTTTTGGAGATACAGCCTTATTCAACATTTGAACACCAGTGCCATGCTTTCAAGCATGGTAAAATTGAAAGTTTTTTTAAGTTTCTGAAGGAGAAGATAAAGAGAATGGACTTGAAGAGAAAATGGCTGACCCTTCCAGAGTTGATGAAAAGAAAGTTTCTTATGGCATTCAAGAAAGTCATGTAAGTAGATCTTGTTTATGTGAAGAAAAGAAACATTCCCAAGGTTCCTTTCCAGATGAGGCCAGGGAAGGTTTTACCCATAGAAGTCCAAGAAGGAGTAGTATACAGAGTAGTCAAGGAGGGTACTAAGAAGTCACAGAAATAATACTTCATGCCTATAGGAAGAAGTAAGATTTGAAGTGGAAACAATCCTGATGTCTGGAGGTAGAATGTAATATAAGAGATTGGGACAAACTGCCGATATAGATGCTTTTAACAATCTGGGCATACCAAAGACCTATGAGGTATTTTAATGTGTACCCAGGTGTTTTACCATTTTACATCCTCACTAATCTTTTTCTAATACTTTCTTCTCATTCAAAACCTCACCTTCCCAAATTTCCCTTTTCAAATGTTTTCCATCTCTTTTCCTCCTTTCTCCTTCTGTATGGTTTCTGATGAAGAGGTATTCCTCTTGAGTTTCAAAACTAGCCCTCTGTCTTCCTGTTCCTTTCATTCTTTTGCGAGGATTACGAGCTCAGAAATTTTCTTAACCAGATAAATAAACAAAATGGCCTGATGGGAGATACAAAGGATTTGTAAGGGATTTGAGGGGACTGTGGTGAAATAGAAAGTATATGCACCAGATAAAAATATTCAAATATTGAATAATTTTGTGCTAGCTGAACAGGCACAACTCTTGGCAATGATGGTCAGCATTTTGTGACTTCTCCTTTCTTAGATTTGAAAATTACTCTCTCCTTCTTTCTTCTGCTGACAGGGCTCTCTGAAAAATGTAGTCTTCCTTCAGTTGCTACTAACTGAAAACATCTTCCTTTTATAGCTATGTCTGTCCTCATCATTCTTTGTTGTTGTTTATTGTTTGGGGATTTTTTTGTGTGTTTATTGGAGTATAGTTGTGCTGTCCTCATCATTTTTACTTTCAAAGCATATTTTTTCTTTTTTATTTCCACAGGTATCATTAATTTCAAAAACAAAAGTAATTGAAAAAATATTTATAACATAAGTACTAAAAGCAATATAACTGACTCTTGTATATCTATTGCACACACTTAATAGGTGCCAATGTTTTTCCAAGTTTGATTTCTGTAAAGTTGTTCCTTAGGAAATAAACTTAAAACCTCAACCCTGTTCTTCTCTTTCCGTTCTTAGAGGTAACTACTAACTTGAACTTTATGTGTATCATTCCTATGTGTTTTCAAAAATCTTTACCATGTGTGTATGTGTGTATATATGTGTACATATGTATACATATACGTATACGTATGCATGTGTTTATATATAGTCATAAACAACATATGGTGGTGTTTTGTGCTTTTATCATCCATATATACATTTTTTTCATGTTGAATGTATCCTTCTGAAACTTGCAAAATTGTAATTTTTCACATTTATAATTATTATAACCATTGTGCATTTATACATTAATTTCGTTCTTACAAGTGAGAGTATCTCCAAAGTATAGTTCTTTTTTTTCTTTTAATTGGGATATAGTTGTTTTACAATGTTGTGTTAGTTTCTACCGTACAGCAAAGTGTATCGGTCATATGTATACATATATCCCCTCTTTTTTGGATTTCCTTCCCATTTAGGTCACCACAAAGCAGTAAGTAGAGTGCCCTGTGCTATACAGCAGGTTCTCATTGGTTATCTATTTTATACATATTATTGTATATATGTCACTCCCAATCTCCCACTTCATCCCACCCCTGCTTTCCCCCCTTGGTATCCATATGTTTGTTCTCTACGTCTGTCTCTATTTCTGCCTTGCAAACAGGTTCATCTGTACCATTTTTCTAGATTCCACATATATGTGTTAATATATTATATTTGTTTTTCTCTTTCTGACATTTCACTCTGTATGACAGACTCTAGGTCCATCCACCTCACTACAAATAACTCAGTTTCGTTTCTTTTTATGGCTGAGTAGTATTCCATTGTATATATGTGCCACACCGTCTTTATCCATTCATCTGTCGATGGCCATTTAGGTTGCTTCCATGTCCTGGCTATTGTAAATAGTGCTGCAGTGAACATTGGGGTGCGTGTGTCTTTTTGAATTATGGTTTTCTCTGGGTATATGCCCAGTAGTGGGATTGTGGGGTCATATGGTAATTCTATTTTTAGTTTTTTAAGGAACCTCCATACTGTCCTCCATAGTGGCTGTATCAATTTACATTCCCACCAACAGTGCAAGAGAGTTCCCTTTTCTCCACACCCTCTCCGGCATTTATTGTTTGTAGATTTTTTGGTGATGGCCATTCGGACTGGTGTGAGGTGATACCTCATCGTAGTTTTGGTTTGCGTTTCTCTAATAGTGATGTTAAGCAACTTTTCATGTGCCTCTTGGCCATCTGTATGTCTTCTTTGGGAAAATGTCTATTTAGGTCTTCCATCCATTTTTTGATTGGGTTTTTTTTTTTTTGGATACTGAGCTGCATGAGCTGTTCATATATTTTGGAGATTAATCCCTTGTCTGTTGATTGGTTTGCAAATATTTTCTCCCATTCTGAGGGTTGTCTTTTCATCTTGTTTATGGTTTCCTTTGCTGTGCAAGAGCTTTGAAGTTTCATTAGGTCCCATTTGTTTATTTTTGTTTTTATTTTCATTACTCTAGGCGGTGGGTCAAAAAAGATCTTGCTGTGATTTATGTCAAAGAGTGTTCTTCGTATGTTTTCCTCTAAGAGTTTTATAGTGTCGGTCTTACATTTAGGTCTTTAATCCATTTTTGTTTATTTTTGTATATGGTGTTAGGGAGTGTTCTAATTTCACTCTTTTACATGTAGCTGTCCAGTTTTCCCAGCACCACTTGTTGAAGAGACTGTCTTTTCTCCATTGTATATCTTTGCCTCCTTCGTCGTAGTTAGTTGACCTTAGGTGTGTGGGTTAAACATTTAGTTCTTAAGTTGGAGGGTTTATAATTTTTGAACTCTCCTGGATGTCAGCTGAGTATAATAATTCCCATTTGTTAAATCTTTACCAACACTTGAGGTTTCCAGACCTTTAAAATTTTGCCAATTTGATTCGTGTGAATTTGTATCTTAGTGTTTTAATTTGCATTTTTAATTAAATTGAGCAGGTCTTCATGTATATATTAGCCATTTACTGTCCCCCTCTTATGAATTACAAGTCCACAACCTTTCTTTTTTCTTATTGGTTTATTTATCTTTACTTGTTTTGTTTTGTAGGAGATCTTTATATGTCCTAATTCTGCCACTTGCTAGCATTGTGACCTTTGGTGACTCACATAATTTACGTATGATTCAGTTTCCTCCTCCGTAAAATGGGAAGAATACCTAAATAATTATACCTAAAATTTGTTGTGAGGATTAAATGGTTTTGATAAAAGGTGCTTGGAAAAGCATCTGGCACATAATAAGTAAAAGTTTTTGCTGCCATGTTTTTATTCTAGGTAGATAATCCATTATTTATTTGTTCACTGCCATATTATTTCTCTTATTATCACTAAACCTTGGTTGCCTCACAGTGTTAGAAGTAATATTCCTAGTCTGCAACTTGTCACTTAATGGTGTTTTATAATTTTTTTCATATAAAAATTTTAATGAAGACAAATGATGTTCACCATTATGGTTTGCATTTTTTGTGCCTTGTTTAAGAAAGTATTCTCTAGTCCAATACACAAAATATATTCTCTTGTGTTTTCTTCAGTTCTTTTCATTTGGCATTTCTAAATTTAATCCATCTGGAAATGCTGTGAAGTTGGGATCTAATTTTATCATTTTCTACCTGAAGAGCGAATTTCCCTGGTATCATTTATTGAATCAATCTTCCTCCTCCGTGATTTGCTATTCCTCCCTCTTCTGTCATATTCCATGTTCCCATTTATTTTCTGATCATTTTAAGTCTGTTTTGTGCAATTATCTTTTTGTCTATTCTTACAACTTTTCAGCCTTTGATGTTTGCAATTTTCTTCCTTATGAGCCTTCAAAAATCTCTTTCCTCTTGGCAGTTTTTGAAACTCTTTTGCTTTCCAAGTGACAGAGTTATCTTCCTTTATGAGTGTACATCCCGTGAAGCTGGAAACCATTTATATCTCTTGGGTGTTTATAATCTTATCTTGCTTTTTTAAGGGCTCAAATATCTGGGGAAATAAATTTTAATAAAGAACACATTTAGTTAAAATTTATAGTATGTTTTAAGCCTTTAAAATCTTACAGGGCCTATTTGTTGCCTAGAAAAATTCAGAAATATAACTTTTTTGGTATTAGTAATTAAATTTCTTAAAATGACCATGTCACTTTTCCTGTTTAGGGCAAACAGTACCAATCTATTTCACAGGATCATTTATATTGTCACATTCTCATTCCTTTTTGGATATAAAAGAATGTATCACATTTCATGGATTTGAGTCTGCGTAGATTGATTTGTTGCCATGGACTTAAAAAGGAAGGAGTCAGAAATAGTGAATTAATTTGAAGTACTTTGTTGGTATGGATGAAGTGAGAAAAGTATTTATAAAACCATTAATCATACTTCAAAGTATGCTTGAAAATGATCAGAAGACAGACGTAATAACTGTATTTTCATTTTTCAGTCCCCTGGAAAGTCTCAGCACTTTGGAGAGCCTTATTTAAATGTTGCTGAATACGACTTGTTTTTCCATTTCCTCTGTTTTGATAAATATATCTTATCATGGAGCCATCTGTGCCACCATGAGAAGTAGATTGTCACCTAATATTAGGTCTGCATCTACTTTAAATGAATAAAAAAAATCGAAAACCAATAATGCTCAGAATCATAAATCAGGTCAAACATATTGCATAACATAAAAGGGCTGTATGAAATCACAGTCCCCTATTAGTTGTTAAAGTTAATATTCCAAACTTTCTATAAGTGCCGTTCTTTGGTCCTTCAAACTACAGGTACAAAGCTGCTGTCAATATAAGAAAACGTTTCAAGATTTGTAAGGCAAACACACGTGGTGGGCTTTAGCTTTATATGGCAAAAGAAATCTTTAATTTCTTCTAATGATGAGAATAGCAAATGCTCTAAATAACTAACTATAGATTAATTTTCTTTCATAAGGGAATAGCACATTGATAATGACTTGAATTAATCTATAGGTTTTTCCGCTGTATTTTGCTGTATATTTCTAATTAACGTTTCAGTTCTCAAAGCTAGAATCATATCTCATAATTCCTTGGTGACAAATTCTTTGGTATCTTTACAGCATCTGGAATAGTGTGCCTACACAATAGATACTTAATAAATGTCCTTGGAATAAATGAATCCGGTGTAAAATAGTTGGTATTATGGATCAACTGTGGGTTTTTTTATTCGTTTGTTTGTTTTGTGGTACACGGGCCTCTCACTGTTGAGAGAATTAAAGAATTAAAAAATAATAATAATAAAATAAAGATGAAACAAAACAAACATCCATGTACTAACCAAGTTTATGACCACGTATGTCAGAAGCCTCCCAGTTGCATCTCCCCTCCCAGATATCCCAGAGTTACTCACTATCCTGAATTTATGTTTCACTCTTTTGCTTCCATTATAGTTTTCTTTTTTTACTACTTCTGCATGTATACTTAAACATATATTTTTGTTTGTTTTGAATGCTGATAAGTGGAATCATATGATGTTTTGTTTCTTGACTCAACAATGTGTTTCTGGGTTGTATGCACATTGATTTGTGCAGCTGGAGTTAATTCATATTCTTTGCTAAATAATATTCTGCTACATTAATAAAGAACTTCGTATTTATCTCTTCTCTTGTTACAGGACATTTGGATTTTTTTCCATTTTTGGTTCTGTGTATGTGTTTGTAATCACATTTTTATATACGATTTCTTGTACACACAGGGAAGAGTTTTTCTATCCTTTATACCCAGTAGTGAATTTGCTGGGAAATAGAATGTGCATAAGTTTCATCTTTCCTTACCCCCCTGCATTTTGATAGTTCCTGTTGTTACACCCCCTCAGCAATATTTAATATTTAATAGAAAACCCTTAGGAATAAGCATAGTTGGGGCTGGGCATGTGAATAAAGATATAGATTTGAAATGCTTATTAGAAGGTAAGTAAAGATGCTGAGTAGGAACTGAATATGAGTGTGAAGTTTAGGGGGAAGTGGACACTGGAGTTGAAATTTGGGATACATCTATACGTAGAGTACATTTTTTTTTCGGTACTCGGGCCTCTCACTGTCGCGGCCTCTCCCGTTGCAGAGCACAGGCTCCGGACGCACAGGCTCAGTGGCCATGGCTCACGGGCCCAGCCGCTCTGTGGCATGTGGGATCTTCCCGGACTGGGGCACGAACCTGTGTCCCCTGCATCGGCAGGTGGACTATCAACCACTGTGCCACCAGGGAAGCCCTGTAGAGTACATTTAAAGCATGGGACTCAATGAGATTGTCAAGGGGGTGAGTGTGAATTGAAACAAGGACTAGTCTCTGGGGTCTTCCCACATTTAGAAATGGGTAAGAAAAGAGGACCTAGCAGAGGTGAATGAGAAGGAACAACCAGTGTGTTGGAGGAAAACAGGATAGGGTGGTCTACCAGGAGCTCAGGCAACAAAGCGTTTGGAGGAAGAAGTAACACCTGCATCAGCATCAAATGCTGCTGAGAGGTTGAGGAAAGTGAGGATCACAGCATGGTTTCTGAGTCTGGTGACTGATACACATCAAAGTATGACTGGGGTGGGTTCAGGAAAGAATGGTGGAGATTGAGGAGGTGACACAGTGGGAACTGCATATACACAACTATTTTGGGAAGTTTTACTCTAAAAGCAGCAGAGAGACCATGCATGGCTGGGAAAGGACATAGATTCAAGAGGATGTGTGTTGAATATGGGAGTTATTCCAGCAAGTGGATGGAAAGATAGGGATGGGCATTAACGGTGTACAAAAAAAGAGTGGCTGGAGTGTTGTCCTTGATTGGACGAGGCGGGGACAAGTGAGTCTCCTGCACGAGTCGAGGCAGGAGAGTGAATAGTGAATCCATTGCAGTAGGAGGGGAAGTAGACAGTTTGGTTAGAGATGCAGGTAGGTTGAGAGATTTCATAGTAAGAGGGTGAGAAATTTCTCTTCTGATAGCTTGTAGCCAAATCCAGCTTGGAAACCTCATTTACCAAAATTAATGAGAAGATGAAAAGTCCTGAATCAGTGCTGCCCTCACTCCTAAATCTGGGGTGATACTAGAACTCAGAGATGAAGGCAGGTCCCAAAACTTAGAGGACAGACTTATATATCTGTCCACTGGCCCAGGGCGTCACGTGTTTCTTTTGCACATGGTGCTCCTGAGGAGGGCTGCTCCCCCACTGACAGTGAGGCTTTGCTGCTACCCCAGCTGCCTCTCACAGGGGGTCTTTTCACTGACCACGTTCCCAAGGCCAACAGGCTTACCATCCAGCCTCAACATGTATCCTAAGACCATACACCACCTGAAATCCATCCAAGTTTGGGTCAGTGTCCTGTGAACAGGACGCAGGTGTCTGCCTTTCCACAAACACAGAAATCCCTATCCCTTCTGTCATCTGATCCAAACCTCAGGGTTCAGGAAATTTCCCTCAAAGCACCATAACCTCCGTCCTCTGTCCCATCTGGAATGGGAAAAAGATAATGCCTGTTACTTTCCCTGACCCAAGGGACAGATCCATCTAACATATATCTTAACTATATTTTTAACTTTGCTTATTTCAATTCTTCTCTATAAAAGTATAAAATTGTAATGTGAGAAAAACCTAAATTAGTTAACCTAGGTGGGTGGTCTGAATGATGGAGGCTGGGTGGAGCTGACCTTGACCTCTGGTTCTGGCAGTGCCCACGATCGCAGGCTGCTTCTCTCCAGGGCAGAAAATATTGGGCTGGCCAAAAAGTTCCTACTGGTTTTTCCGTAAGATTATGGAAGTTACAGAGAAACTTTTATTGTACCGAAGGCACCTTTTGGCCAACACAATACTCCATGGTTCAGAGTTGCCAATGTGTTCATTTGCAATTTACATAGAACAGAGGAAGAGAAAGTCAGTCAGGGATGCTCTGTCCCGGTTAGAGTGTTAAACCTCTAGAATCTCTACCTCATTTACTCAGTAGATGGAGAGTGTACTATCAGTTTCTTCCATGTGTCACACTGTTGTCCATTCACCAATTATGTACATCTGTATGCAGCCCAGTGCTGAGTCCTGGGAAGGCCACTGCTCTTAAGGCTCTCACAGTTTTAGAAAGTTTTGAAGACCATGCCTTCTTAGATTCTTGCCCTCTCCTAGAGACAAATGACAATGAAAACACAATGATCCAAAACCTGTGGGATGCAGCAAAAGCAGTTCTAAGAGGGAAGTTTATAGCAATACAATCCTACCTCAAGAAACAAGAAAAATCTCAAATAAACAACCTTACCTTACACCTTACAGGGAAAGAAGAACAAAATAACCCCCAAAGTTAGAAGAGGGAAATAAATCATAAAGATCAGATCAGAAATAAATGAAAAAGAAATGAAGGAAATGATAGCAAAGATCAGTAAAATCTAAAAGCTGGTTCTTTGAGTAGATAAACGAAATAGATAAACCACTAGCCAGACTCATCAAGAAAAAACGGGAAAAGATACAAATCAACAGAATTAGAAATGAAAAAGAAGTAACAACTTACACTGCAGAAATACAAAGGATTATGAGAGATTACTACAAGCAACTACATGCCAATAAAATGAACAAACCTGGAAGAAATGGACAAATTCTTAGAAAAGCACAACCTTCCGAGACTGAACCAGGAAGAAATAGAAAATATAAACTGACCAATCACAAGCACTGAAATTGAGACTGTGCTTAAAAATCTTCCAACAAACAAAAGCCCAGGGCCAGATCGCTTCACAGAGGAATTCTATCGAACATTTTGAGAAGAGCTAACACCTGTCCTTCTCAAATTCTTCCAAAATATAGCAGAGGGAGGAACACTCCCAAACTCATTCTATGAGGCCACCACCACCCTGATACCAAAACCAGACAAAGATATCACAAAAAAAGAAAACTACAGGCCATTATCACTGATTAACATAGATGCAAAAATCCTCAAGGAAATACTAGCAAACAGAATCTAACAGCACAGATCATACACCATGATCAAGTGGGGTTTATTCTAGGAATGCAAGGATTCTTCAGTATACGCAAATCAATCAATGTGACATACCATATTAACAAATTGAAGAATAAGAACCATATGATCATCTCAATAGCTGCAGAAAAAGCTTTTGACAAAATTCAACACCCATTTATGATAAAAACACTCCAAAAAGTAGGCATAGAGGGAACTTTCCTCAATATAATAAAGGCCATATATGACAAACCCACAGCCAACTTCATTCTCAATAGTGAAAAACTAAAATCATTTCCACTAAGATCAGGAACAAGACAAGTTTGCCCACTCTCACCACAGTTATTCAACATAGTTTGGAAGTTTTAGTGACAGCAATCAGAGAAGGAAAAGAAATAAAAGGAATCCAGTTTGGAAAAGAAGAAGTAAAGCTGGCACTGTTTGCAGATGACATGATAGTATACATAGAGAATCCTAAAGACGCTACCAGAAAACTACTAGAGCTAATCAAATCAAAAACTACTAGAGCAAATCAATGAATTTGGAAAAGTAGCAGGATACAAAATTAATGCACAGACATCTCTTGCATTCCTATACACTAATGATGAAAAATCTGAAAGAGAAATTTACCATTTACCATTGCAAAAGAAAGAATAAAATAGCTAGGAGTAAACCTACCTAAGGAGACAAAAGACCTGTATGCAGAAAACTATAAGACACTGATGAAAGAAATGAAAGATGATACAAACAGATAGAGAGATATACCATGTTCTTGGATTGGAAGTATCAACATTGTGAAAATAACTCTACTACCCAAAGCAATCTACAGATTCAGTGCAATCCCTATCAAACTACCAATGGCATTTTTCAGAGAACTAGAACAAAAAAATTCACATTTTGTATGGAAACACAAAAGACCCCGAATAGCCAAAGCAATCTTGAGAAAGAAAAAACAAGCTGGAGGAATCAGGCTCCCTGACTTCAGACTATACTACAAAGCTACAGTAATCAAGACAGTATGGTACTGACACAAAAAGAGAAATATAGATCAATGGAACAGGATAGAAAGCCCAGAGATAAACCCACGCACATATGGTCACCTTAAAAGAGGCAGGAGTGTACAGTGGAGAAAAGACAGCCTCTTCAATAAGTAGTGCTGGGAAAACTGGACAGCTACATGTAAAAGAATGAAATTAGAACACTCCTTAACACCATACACAAAAATAAACTCAAAATGGATCAAAGACCTAAATGTAAGGCCAGACACTATCAAACTCTTAGAGGAAAACATAGGCATTAGATTCTGACATAAATCACAGCAAGATCCTTTTTGATCCACCTCCTAGAGAAATGCAAATAAAAACAAGGATAAATAAATGGGACCTAATGAAAATTAAATGCTTTTGCACAGCAAAGGAAGCCATAAACAAGACAAAAAGACAGCCCTGAGAATGGGAGAAAGTATTTGCAAATGAAGCAACTGACAGAGAATTAATCTCCAAAATATATAAGGAGCTCATGCAGCTCAATATCAAAAAAAAAACAACCCAATCCAAAAATGGGCAGAAGACCTAAATAGAGATTTCTCCAAAGAAGATATACAGATTGCCAACAAACACATGAAAGGCTGCTCAACATCACTAATCATTAGAGAAATGCAAATCAATACTACAATGAGGTATCACTTCACACGAGTCAGAATGGCCATCACCAAAAAATCTACAAACAATAAATGCTAGAGAGGGTGTGGAGAAAAGGGAACCCTCTTGCCCTGTTGGTGGGAATGTAAATTGATACAGCCACTATGGAGGACAGTATGGAGGTTCCTTAAAAAACTACAAATAGAACTACCATCCGACCCAGCAATCCCACTACTGGGCATATACCCTGAGAAAACCATAATTCAAAAAGAATCATGTATCACAATGTTCATTGCAGCACTATTTATAATAGCCAGGACATGGAAGCAACCTAAGTGTCCATCAACAGAAGAATGGATAAAGAAGATGTGGCACATATATACAATGGAATATTACTCAGCCATCAAAAGAAACAAAATTGAGTTATTTGTAGTGAGGTGGATGGACCTAGAGTCTGTCTTACAGAGTGAAGTAAGTCAGAAAGAGAAAAACAAATACCGTATGCTAACACATATATATGGAATCTAAAGAAAAAAAAGAAAAATGGTTCTGAGGAACCTAGTGCCAGGACAGGAATGAAGACACAGATGTAGAGAATGGACTTGAGGCATGGGGAGGGGGAAGGGGAAGCTGGGACGAAGTGAGAGAGTGGCATGGACATATATACACTACCAAATGTAAAATAGATGGCTAGAGGGAAGCAGCTGCATAGCACAGGGAGATCAGCTCAGTGCTTTGTGACCACCTAGAGGGGTGGGATAGGGCAGGTGGGAAGGAGACACAAAAGGGAGGAGATATTGGGATATATGTTTATGTGTAGCTGATTCACTTTGTTATATAGCAGAAACTAACACACCATTGTAAAGTAATTATACTCCAATGAAGATGTTTAAAAAAAAAAAAAAAGTCTTTGACCAAATAGACGACACCATCAGCACGAGGGCCTGAAATTAAGGCATGGGCCTTTTGCTACTTGGATGTCACTCTAAGAATATGCTAGTTGGTAGCTTCTATCCATCCCAAGCAGTATTAAGTGAGTCTGTTGCAAATGTAGGAGATTTAAATGAAGACTTAAAAATAAGAGAAATGGAGAGCAATGCATTATATGCAAGAGGGATAAAAGGATAATCAGTATAAACAGGATCAAATTAAATATTGATAACACTAGGAGGCTGTAAATTTCTGATTTGTGTATTGAAATCTAAAACCCTAAGGGCTGATGATAAGCATTAATTATGGTTTTCATTTGGGGTTTCTGGCGGTAACATTTGCCCTCTCAGCCTTGAATCATCTCTGTGTCCCCACATGACCTCATGTATTCACATGACTGAGCCATTGATTAGCTGTGCAACTTTGGACAAGTGGCATAACCTTTCTGGTCTAAATGTGAAATTCTTCATCTTTAAAGATGCAAGATTTGAATAACACACACTGTCAAGTGTTCGTTATTATTATTCAGCAAAGCTAAGATTTTCCTTTTGTTATTTTTATTATCTTTTATAACATATATCTTAATTTTACCTGCATCAGCATTTCAGTTAATAGCTATTAATAAATGTACATAACCAGACAACAGGAAGAGGAGTGGCACTGGTGTTTCTAAGAAGTCCAGACATTTCTAGTCTTTTATTCTGTGTTGATGGAAAATTGCATCCAGAAGACCTTCAGCCTTATCCCCTGTCTAGACTTGGACTGATAATCTCACAAGGGCACCTGTGTTTCCAGGGCTAAGGTTGCAGCCAAGGCAGGAAGATGTGGGAATAGCCTTTCTCTAAACATCGATCCACATTACCTGCCAAATGCTTTGTGATTTCCAGTTTGAACTTCCTAGCCAGCCTTGCTGGATACATAAGCATCCCTCTCGTGCTATTAAATGTGTTGTCTGAAGCCAATAGAATAAAGAATATAACAGATTGCGTCTTGGTTGTTTGCATCTTAACGTGCTGTGCTACATGAGAAGTTCTACTAAAGTATTCTTGCATGTTTTTGTTTTTTGAAGGGAAGTGTTTAGGAAATGGAAGTAGAAACACATACTTAGAAACATCCGTAAATCTTTCCTCTCTGTTATGTTTAAGGCACAAAGGTGTCCCCAATCTTCTAAAATAAGTCAGTTGGATCCTTTAAGTGAGAAAGTACTGGCATTTGTTTCAATAGACTAACCAATGTTTAGTGCAGCTCCCATCCTTTCTCTGGTGTGAAATACCAACTACATGTCATAAGTAATACATGTCATAGATCGTGGAGAATGTTTTTGATCATCAACAGTAGTCACAGAGTATGTTTGTTTTTTTCGGTCTTCTTCTAGCCCACATTGGAGGCAGGCTGCTTACACGCAAGCACTGCATTGCAGTATGCTGTGTTAGCAGAGGCAGCAGTGCCCTTTGTCCTATCAGATAACCCGGCTTTACTGCCCAGCCCCTGGGTATACCCTGCCCTGTGTCTGAACGTTAGCTCAAGGGAAGATAGTGATAAAGATCATTGCTTTTAATTCCTTGATTTGTTCCTGAACATTGGCCTTAATGCATAATTTAATAAACACAAATAATACAGGGAAAAGATGTGACTTTTTAAAACTGCAGGTCTACCTGGGCTTTCCTGCATTTGTTCTGCGAACTCATAATCGGTGCACACATTTTGTAACAGCAAAAAATATACCCCTATTTCCCAGTTTCAGTTGGGAGTTAATGATTTGAGGGGTGTATATGTAGGGAGGCTGGGAGGGAGGAGAAGAGGAAAGTCGACAGACTACGACTGTATTTGATGCGTATAGGCTGTCAATCTTGAAAATTCTGAATAGATCTTTCTATTTCATCTCCATTTTATCCTCTTTAATCTACTCTCCTGTTTCTCCACACAGAACCGCTGCTCAGGAACTCTTCTCTTACCAACACCCCCCAGTCATACCTTTCATTCAGGCTACCTGACTCTCATCTTTTCTCCTCCTGTGTCCTTTCCTTTCCATTTCCTGTTTTCTGTCTGTCTCTCTGTCTCTCTCTCTCATCTTATGTTTCCCAATTTCAAAATCAAGGAACCAGGCTAGTACAAGAGAGTGGGTGAAGGGGGAAAGAGAGTGAAGAAAGAAGAAATTCTTACTTAGCATGAAGACGGAAAAAAAGGAGTCTAAGTACCTTTACCAATAAATATTTTTGATTGGTGAAGGTACTCAGTTTGTCCACAGATGAAGGTAAAAGAGAGAGATCCTTTTGGCTCAGAGCATAAGAAAAGAGAAAGAGTAAGGGGAACAGAGTAGTAATTGCAGTAACAGCAGTAGTAATTATGATCATAATTTTCATCAGCATCATTACGGCAGTTGTGTATTGAGCATTTCCTATATTCCAAGCACTGCCCTGAACACATTGTATATAGCTTCACTTAATTTGCACAACAAATATGGCATGGGGTCGGGGGGAGGAAGCTACTGCCACTTCCATTTAGCAGGTAAAGAAACTGAGGCCTGATAAATTCTGTGCTCTTTCTGCTAAGCTGCATTGCTTCCTGAAGTGAGACATTAGAACAGGGCTGGTGTGGTTGATGGTTGTGTTGGCTACGGTAGCTCAGTATTTACACCTTATTTCAGTGCGTTCCCTCCCCTTTCTTGATGGAAAGGACCCTTCCCACTCCATGTGGTACCTCTGACTGAAAGGGACCCATGTGGCCCATGCCTGGCCTATCATAGTGATCTGTGCCGATGATGCACAGGTTACTATGCAAGTCAGGCCAACCAGAGTTCTTTTCTGACACTTTCTTATTTCTAGACTCTGGAAGCACGTCACTAGGCTAGGATGATAAAACTTGGATCTGCTTCGTTTCCATACTCCCCTTGAGTGCCTGCCACCCCTGAATTTGCAAGGAAGAATGGCCACTAAAGGACAGAATGAGGCCAATACACAGGAAAAAAGGAAACAAAACACAGAGCTGCGGGAGCCTGGGAGATAAACAGCGGACGAGTCTTCACGTGTCCTGAGCCCAGCTATCCCTGTATTTTACTTAAGCTCATTTGGGTTGGGTTTCTACCCCCACATAACTGAGTTATAATTAACACATCCTTTAAGAATGAGAAGGCCTTTCAAGGGAAGGACAGTCGAGACAGAGGGAAGGGAGTGAAGGGAAGAGGTAGGGAAGCTCAGGGTGATTTCAGGGAACAAAATGCTTTAGTTTAGCATTCGTGTGAGTTGATGAAGTGCAGGGACGGGACGGGAGTGCCATCTGGAGAAGTAAGTGGGGCGGGGGGTCGCTGGGAGTTCCAAGCTGAGTCCTCAGGAAAATAGTGCTGTTAATACTGAGTATGTGAAAATCCAGGATAAGGAGAAGCACAGCCCAGAGGAAGTAGGAATGTTGTTGCAATTTAGCAATGAGCCCATAGCTACGTTGCTTATAAAATGCTTTTATGTTTTCATTTGAATGTCTGTAGGCCAGGCGTACACAGTTGCCAACAGTCCCGACCATCTCTTTTTCTCTCAGACATAACCTGCTTCCCTCATTTATATTGTCTGCTTAGCCTCTGAAATCACATACGACAGCTTCTCTGTGCTCTGTCTCTTCAGTGTCCGTCCTTCTAGTTTGAAGAAATGATGCGGTATTACTCCTGTAAGTCCTTTACATCACATCCTACAGTGTTTCTTCGCCAGGAGGGACCTGTCGCTCTTGTGCATCAGTAGGTTTAGGTGAACCTCTACGGTTGTTGTGTTCCTTTTGGACTGAGGGATGCCTTGTGCTCTCCTGTCCGTCTTTCTAATACCCATCTAACATTCACAGTTTCCTCGAGACAGCAGGTCAACCAGGCACCTTCCCTGATTCCATCCCCTTGTCTTTCCTCACCAGCCCACCCTCCGCTCCCAGCTGGCAGCTCAAGTTCGTTCACAAATTTAGTGCTTAGTAATACTTACTGTTTGTTCCCTGCGTTTAATTTACGTCTATTCAAGGAGATTGTAAACATCTTAAAGTTACGAGATTGTTAGTCATCATCTGCTGTATTTTTCCATGGTGTTGAGGATACCGTGGGAGCCCCCAGTATACTTCATGGTTTATGGCAATAAGCCAAATAATCCCATCTGTCAGTCCGTCTCCATTTTACGCATGAATCATTTGGAGAAAATTCGTCTCCTCCCAGCTTTTAGTGTTTTGTCGTAATGTTCTGCTGTAATTGTAGAATCGAATTCTGGTCAAAATTCAAACTTTCTTTTCGGTAGCCCGAGATAGAGTGAGCACGACTGACTTCTAACCTGGATGCAGCTCCTCCAACTCAGGGAAATGGAGCGACCTGGGCTTCTGAGGCTGTGAAAAGCCTCACGTTGAGCCAAAGTGAGACATAACTTTGAACTTGTCCTCTATAGTATACAAGAAGTCTTTATACAGCGTTATTTAAAGCGAAGAAAATGAGTTTTGAGCTAATAAAACCCATCTTCCAAGTACTTCTGTCTGTTCTTTTCTAGGAAAAACTTTAGAAATGATATTTCCAATTCTAATTATCTTTGAAATGAAAAGGGACCTTAAATATAATATGTTCCAAATAAAAGGGGAGACTTAGTTCTAGGAAAACAACCAGTCTCCAAAGCACTTGCTCTCTCATCTTTGTCCTGTTCATCCCTATTCTACTGATTTTGAAGGCCCATCTCAAACCACTCTCCACAATGTATTTGCAGGCATGACAAACCCTCTGTAAAGCAGGTTTATTGCTGTGACTGTGTCCCTTAAGTGTGAATGACCACACACTGGTGGATCAATTCATATTGTGTAGAAAATAGCGTAATGTCTGACTCCTTCAAGGGGTATATTTATATTCTAAGTGGCAAAGTGCCTCAAGAGGGATTGCATGTTGAAACTTAAGGCACAATTGCACTTGTACAGAGAAGACATTTTTTAAAAAAACGAGCCTTTGTGATACTTTTCGAAAAGCCCATGGTTGAGGAGTATCGCTCGAGCAACTATTCAGAGTCCCACCGGGGTGCGCACAAGGCAGGCAGGAACAATCAGCATCTGTGGAACAAAGGCCCTCACCCTCACTGAATCCCTGCATGTGTGTTATGGCCACACATTCCTGACTGAAGAAATAAGACTGCGGATTCCAGACATCTGCAGGCTGTTGCCTGAGGGAAGCAAAGCTTACAGCTCATAGATCCGTAATAAGCTTTTTACCTTGAAGCGTTTGCTCGTGCACTCCAGCTATTTTAACAAGGGCTATCATTTCACACACTGTTGTTCCCAAAAATGTGATAGTGTTTGCCCTGCATTTAGATGGAAAGAGCTCACAACTCACTCGTAAGTCGTGATAGGTTCCAGTATTAAAATATTTGCTTCACCAGTCTGGTGATTGCGGGCTTCACCATCATTTCACACACCGTTGTCTTGGAAACGTGCTGGTGTTTGTGGAGCGGTCACTGCATTTACTCTGAGACCCAGTCTTGCACTCCATCTGACAGGACAGGATGAGAAGGGTATGTACTTTCACTAAGAGTTGATTCGTAATGGATTTTTTTTTACAACACTGCTTGACCGCCTGCAGGGAGAAGATCTCCAGTGCTCTTAGCAAGGCTCATGGGCCTTATTTTCCCGTGTATTCTAAGGATCAGTTTGAACAAGATCCTTTGGAGGCACTGTGGCTATTAATGTACTGGGATGAGGAATGTTTTGGTTTGCGGCAATCAGACATAATCTGATATCCCTCCATATATAGGTGACTTCTGAGACTCTCGTCATAATTATAGTTCATGAATTCCTACTATGTGCTAAGCACTTCACAGTTAATCTCAGCAAACCCAGGAGGAAAGTGACAATATGCCAAGTCTATCCAGTAGGCAAGGTCATTCCTTTAGAACCAAGATTTAAACTGAGTGCCCAGTCAAAGGCTTTCTATTATATTATATTGTCTGTATCTGTTTATGTGTTGTAAAGCACCAGTTCTTTCCAGAACATAATCTAAAAGATAATCACACTTAAAAAGGGAGGTATCATTCAAATTGTAGAGGACACAGCATTAAAAATGCAGTCGGACAATCTGATTTTGCTCGCAACTGGCTGTGTCATCTTGGACATGTCATCTGACCTCTCAAAATCAGTTTCATCATTTTTCTCTTTTATGAAATGAATTCAGTTAGATAATCTTTAAGTGTGTTCCATCCCCTGTGAAGGTTTGTGACTCCATGAGGTGGTTTTAGTTTTCTCTTTAAGGCATATTTTTTAAACTTAGATTTCTAAGAGGAGATATTGTATTTATTTATGTATTTTTAAATTTTTTTGATGTATAGTTGATTTACAATGTTGTGTTTAATTTCTGCTCTACAGCAAAGTAACTCAGTTATACATGTATATATTCTTGTTCATATTCTTATCCATTATGTTTTATCACAGGATATTGAATATAGTTCCCTATGCTATACAGTAAGACCTTGTTGTTTATCCATCCTATTTATAATAGTTTGCATCTGCTGATCCCAAACTCCCGATCCTTCCCTCCCCCACCCCACCTCCATCTTGGCAACCACAAGTTTGTTCTCTATACCTATGAGACTGTTTTTGTTTTGTAGATATGTTTGTTTATGTCGTATTTTAGATTCCACATATAAGTGATATCATATGGTATTTGTCTTTCTCTTTCCAACTTATTTTGCTTGGTATGAAAATCTCTAGGTACCTCCATGTTGCTGCAAATGGCATTTCTATTCTTTTTAACGGCTGAGTAATATTCCATGGTGCATCTTCTTTGTCCGTTCATCTGTTGATGGACATTTAGGTTGTTTCCTTATCTTGGCTACTGTAAGTAGTGCTGCTATGAACATAGGGGTTCATGTATCTTTCTGAAGTATAGTTTTGTCTGCGTATATGCCCAGGAATGGGATTGCTGGATCATATGGCAGTTCTATTTTTAGTTTTCTGAGGAACCTCCATACTGTTCTCCATAGTGGCTGCACCAATTTACATTCCCACCAACAGTGTATGAGGGTTCCCTTTTCTCCACACCCTCTCCAACATTTATTATTTGTAGACTTTTAATGATGGCCCTTCTGACCGATGTGAGGTGGTACCTCATTGTAGTTTTGATTTGCATTTCTCCGATAATTAGTGATTGAGCATCTTTTCATGTGCCTATTGGCCATCTGTATGTCTTCTTTGGACAAATGACTCTTTAGGTCTTCTGCCCATTTTTCGATTGTGTTGTTTGGTTTTTTTGTTATTTAATTGTAGGAGCTGTTTGTATATTTTGGAAATTAAGCCCTTGTCAGTCACATCATTTGCAAATATTTTATAACAGTCCATAGGTTGTCTTTTCATGTTGTTTATGCTTTCCTCTGCTGAACAAAAGCTTGTAAGTTTGATTAGGTCCCTTATGTTTATTTTTGCTTTTATTTCTATTGTCTTGGGAGACTGACTAAGGGGAGACATTTTAAAAAGAGATCATAGGGTGCGGCCTCATTTGTCATTTTTCACACAGGAGGTTTCTCCTGAGGCTCATCCTGGCCAACCTATCTAAAATTCTAAAATGCCGTCTCTCTACCCTCACCGCCAACATTTCCTGTCCTTTCCTTCACTTTTCTTATAGTATGCTAGACATTATACACCTATATATACACACTATATATATATATATATATAAAGAAAACACATACATATATATGTAAATGTAAATAAATTATATATATATAAATTCTCTTGTATTGCATATTATATATTTATATATTTTAGGTAATTTTTCATCACCTGTCTCTCTCACAATATGTAAGTTCCATGAGGGCATGGATTTTGTATGTTTTGTTCACCACTCTATCTCCAGTGCCTAGAACAATGCTTATCACATGGTTTGTGCTCAATAAATATTTCCAAAAAATAGCAGCTGTGCAGTCTTATCACCTCCCCCTTAAAATATGCAGCTTCCTCAAGCCATCCCAGAGAAAAATATATATTTATGAACAGTTGATATTTTCTCAGTACTATGTTTAACACGTGAGTAAAAGCATCTTTAGTAAACTTTGCTGTTTTTTATATTCCTTTCAATTTGAAAACAGAAATAGCAACCTTGTAAATAAATAAGGTACAAGGATATACTATCCATCCCAGGGAATATAGCCAATATTTTATAATAACTTTAAATGGAATATAGTCTATAAAAATATTGAATCACAAAGTTGTACTCCTGAAACTAACATACACTAACATTGTAAATCAACTATACTTCAGTACCAAAAAAAAAATAACATCTTTGTGTTGCAAACACTGTTGATAAGTTCCTAGCCCCCTCTCCAACCAGTCTGCAGCCGTTGTGCCCTCTTCCGTAGAAATTCTGGAGCTGCTACTGTGAAATAATATTTGCTCCTGTTTTATACTTAACCTTGAAAGGAGAAAGGGGAATTGAGGGGGAAAATAAAAAGCCACCCTGCCACTCTCACACTAACTACAGAGTTAGTGTTATAAAGGAAACTCAGTTTCCTCTACGGAGGTAATTCACTGAAAACACTTAATCCAAGCAAAAATTTACCCTTTAAACCCTTATTTGACTCTCCAAGTTGTGAGCAAGGTCATCCCTACCTAACTTTGAGAAACTGACTAGCCTTAGACCACTAAGTGCTCAGCATTCAATAAAAAAATGGTCTCAGTGAACTTCTCACAGTGTGAGCTCCAAATCTTACTTGTTACAAACGAAAAATAATCTTTTGAAAAATGAAAGCCAAGAGACCTATGCGTTTTATAAATTTTTCAAGAGCTTTAGATGGATAATGAAAAATGGCAGAACGTATTTCTCCTTGGTAGTAGGTTCCCCTCCCTAATTAAAGTATAAAATAGGAATTACTACCCCAAATCGTAGACAAGTCTTAAGAATAAAATGGCTATTACATTTTCTTAGAAAATCATTAAAGTTCTCTTGATACTTAATCATTCATCTTTGCTAATTTTACTAGATAATATATAAAAGTCTTTGCCCCCACTGACTGATGGGGTACTTCACCTATTTGATCTAATACAGAGTAGATATATCTCTTACCTTAGGATTCCTGCTTTATGAGTGAGAGTAAATCCGAAAATTGTACAGTGGTTTAAGACTGCCCAGTGCGGTTAGCTGGCTGAAGGGGGAGGGCTCCACACCACAGATTTACTCAGGGACCCCACCTCTTCCTACATGTGACACGGCCCGGTTACACAGGTGGCTCTAAGGTGCCAGAGGAAGATGAAGAAGGAGAAAGGTCATGCAGAGAGAGATTGAGTGGTCCACCCGTAAAAGGGACAGGCATTGTACTGGTAAGAACCTGCTCACGTGCCGCTCCCCCAGCCCCGGCGGGCTGGAACGAAGCTGAGCTGTTGACTGAGGCAGATGGTGGAGAAATGGGCCCTCATACTAACCGGTGACTTGTGCAACAGCGTAGATTTGTGTCTGTATTTCTAAAGCTTTGACAGTGGCCTTGACACGGAAGTCCACAAAGCAGTCTTCTGCGGTCTCTGTCAGCACTTCGCGTGGTCTAATGCTCAGATAAGAAGAAACACTGTATTTAGAATTGTGTTGCCTTAACACAGGTCATAGTGGTGGGAAGAAAAACATTGGACAAAGGAAAAGTGGTTGAATTTAGAGTCAAAGCCCTAGATTCTACTAACTTTTCTGGCCAAACCACTTAGCTTCCCTGTAAAGTTCTAAGATTGTAATGAGAAGATTATCCACTACACAGCCTGTAAAAGTAGTCCCTTTTCTCCTGAATGCAGATTCAGGCCTGTTTGCATTTTCTGATGACATTTGTAAAATGGACCTGTGACATTTTGTGTTACAACCTGGCCTATATATCTAGCATAACGAAGTATTCCTATGCTTAAACTTCCCCATTCTGTGGCACAAACATTTCACTGATACAGGAGTAACCATTGTGATGAATGGACACTTTCAGTCTCCCCAACTCCTTGTGAGCACTGAACATTTGTCCCTCTCATTCCTTTGCGTGGTTCTTTCCAAGAGTCTTGGGTACATAGTTCTCTCACACACATACCCTGATGACTGCTCTGCTGAATACTCAATAGGGACACTTGGCCATTTCCCAGATGTCTCTGTGTACAGCCCCCTGGTCTTCAGTATCTGTTCTGTGGTCTCCCCTGAATCTCAGCTCCATCTCCTTAACCCAGGATGTCCACCGGACTCTGCCTGTTTCCCCTTCCTGTATGGTGACCTGGAAACTCTTGGGCAGTAAGCAGGCATAATCTTAGGGCTCACCTTATTTGTTTCCTGTCTTTCAGAGATCATTGTCCTTCATTGCCTGATGTCCAGGATCTTGAAAATTGCTTTTGTGTGTTTTGTCCACTTTTGATTGTTCCAGGCAGGAGGGTAAATCCAGTACCTCCTGTTCCATCTTGGGTGGAAGCAGAAGCCCCCCATTTGCTATTTAAATATGGTGAACAGGTTACCTACCCTTTTAGAATGTAGTGGGATTTGTTTTTATATATATCAGATATGATATTACTTTATAAGCCTGTGTACGTCGCCTTCTACCTGGCAGGCTCATTATTCCGAATGGCTTTCTTCATGTATAAAATTGTCAATTTGAAGCTACAACATGTCAAAGAACTTACATTCTCTTTTGTTTGTTATACTTTTCAAGAAGCAATAGCAATCACTTCTCAACGTGTCCTTTAGATAGTAACACATCGTTTGAATACACTTTTGAGAATAACCCAAATAATCATTTGGGCTCCCAAATGCACTGAGAAAAAGTAAAGATGATACCCAAAGTCTTCTCACTAAAGAACTCCCCTTGTGCAAGTGCACCCCCTAACGTAGTTAATTCTGTTTCCAGTCTGGATGGTGAGCAGAGGCCAGAAATAGCCCTAAAGGCTTTTCTGAGCCATGGAAAGGTAAGACCAACTGCGGAATGTCTTCTATTATGAGACGGCTGCATCAATGGGTGTTTGGTCTTACACCCAGAGAAATGTGTTCTTCATATACACAGACTGGCAGACAGACAATCTTGGTCAAAGACCTAGTCACAGCATTTACTTCCTGCTTGTAACAATCTGAGATATTACCAACAGAGAGGGTCCCAGCTTCCTGTGAGAGACAGAAACGCAGTCCTTGATGACTATGAAATAATCCTAGAAAACACCATCTTGGCAAAGTGTGTTTAAGACATTTGTTTTTCTAACTGATAAAATTTTAACTGTGGCCATTTGAACATCATCTGTAGATTCAAAGTGGTTTCATTTCTGCCAAAACAGAATTGCTATGGAACACATTTAGTTAGTTTAGGAAACTGTTTATTAGGCTGATTCTCAGGTTGGTAACCTGGGAGGCATGCCAATTACAGACACTTATCTCCGTAAAGAATTTGGGTCACTGTTTCATAGTGGAAGAATCTGAATATCTATCAAGGAACCAGCTCTTTAGTGCAGATGTAAAATACTTTGATACATAATTTTTTGCAAACAGCTTTTCCGGAAATATTCCTGTGATCTACAGAGTAGTGTAGATTCAACACTTTCCACATCTGAACGCAAACCTACCTAAGAGCATGTTTCTAGACATGTCTGGTAGAATCAGATAAGTCTAAAAATCCCTTTTGCTGTGGAAAGTATAAAATCTGGCTCCGGCTGTGTTTGTCTGCCCAGCCCTCTTTCACAGTCTCTTCTGCTAAGAAAACAGTTTCCCTCGCTAGTCAACACCAGGGTTGACCAACTGTCGTACCCATGTCACAGAGAGTAGTGATTGGCTTAGAGATGGACACGTGACACACACTAGGCTAATCAGAGTCCCTCGTCACTTCTCTTGTGAAAGGAACTGTCAGGAAGAGTCTTTTTCTTCTCTGTCTGATTAAGATACACTTTCATGTGAGGGAGCCTGTCCATAGACTGAGAGAGTAAAGCTAGCAAGCTGAAAGAGATAAATAGATGATAAGAAAGGGTGCCAACTGCCCTTCAGTCCTTGTTTTCATCCCTTATCCTTCTAGAGCTTTGGAAGTAGAAACTGACAAATTACCATATCTTACGCTATTTAGCCTTGAGTTTTTGTCACTTGACTATACGTTAGAGTTCTGACTGATACAGCTAATACAGCAGATGAGATGAAAAGTATGAATTTATGTTTTCATCTTGATTACACTCATCACTAACAGTTTTTAAATAATTTTTACACAGAAGAAAAACCATTCATTACTCAAATGTAAGAGATTTGGTATTTTAAACAAGGGAGATGGTTAAACAGTTTTAGAATTTTATTGCAAAAAATAAATAAATGAAACACACAAAAAATGAATAAAAGCCAAATATAATCTTTTGCTTATTTCTATTTGTATCTTATCTTTTATTAATATAAAAAACTTCTTATGGTATAATGTTGTCTCTGCCATTTTATCTTCTTCTGGTAAAGGGCCTAAAATGGCATAAAATTTTAGAAAACAAAAATTGCTAAGGGAAATTCTGTTTGTCTGAGGTAGAAATAAAAATAAAATGACGAGCCATGCAATGTCAAAGCTCAAAGGAGAAGAAACACACCCTCTGGGCAGTTGAAGGTCATGCCTGAGATGTCTTAGTGATTTTCAAGGCTGCATTTCCAATTTTTCTCCCTCTTTCATTGCAAAGCCCCTTCACTCCTGCCGTCTATTCTAGCTGCCAGGATCAATCAGACATAGGCTTCTTAGACCACCAAGGCAGTTGTTTCTTTAACTCAGAGGAATTATTGATGCTAACTCGGTGCTCATTCTTAGCTTTAAAGTAAGAATATGTATTGAGTTTTCCCATTATAAAAGAATACCAAAAGCATACAAAAGCACTCCGAAAAGAAGCAGGAAAAAATAATCATCCACAGTCTCCTATCCTAGGGAAAACTGTTAAGAGTTTGGTGTATTTCCTTGTATGGATTTTGTTACTATTTAATGTAGTGGTAATCTTATGACTTACAAGTCTGCATCCCCCTTTTCCTCTGAACATTGAAGCAAAAGTATTTCCTTATGTTATCCTTAGCTCTTCATGCCCATATTTTATTTCCTGGCTGAAGAAAAACATTGAATCATATTTCCCCTTTTGTATGAGTATAGATAATGTCATAGCTAGATAGTCATCTATGTGCAAAAATTTCTGTTAATATTAACGCCTGAAAGTATTTATGCAGACTTTTAGAAAGAGAACTGACATGGAAGAAAGCCTCATAACATCAAATTTCTTCTATATGATAGAAAGTATAAAGAGAACAGAGTATATGAAAGAACTATTTTTTTTAAAAGTAATAAATAATATATCTGGTTTACAAAAAGTACAAGAAGCTTTATTTTTTAAATGTTGATCAAGCTTTCCAAGCACTAAATAAACGAATGTATCCTAATTCTAGTAGAATTCCTGAATTCTAAGATTTTTTTTTTTTAATGTTTATTCAGGCAAGGGAAACAATTGAGTGGCATCAGAATTCTAGCATTTAGTGTTTCAGGTAAGGCAGTATTAGGAGATTGTTCAGTAAATAATGTTTAGAAAAGTAGTTTTTTATTTTAAAAATACAGTTGACCCTTGAACAAAGTGGGTTTCACCTGCATGGGTCCACGAAATATGCAAATATTTTTCAATAGTACATAGTACACTACTACAGTGTACGTGGATTGTTGAATCTGCCGATGAGCAGATCAAGGATACAGGGTGCTGACTATAAATTATACCTGAATTGTCCCCCTTGCTGTTCAAGGGTCAGCTGCATGTACCAAAAAAGAGCTTAGGTTGGTTAAGAAATTTAAGTAGCAAAAGATAATCTAAAGAAATATTTTTAATAGTGGGTGGGCAGGGGGGCTGAGAGAGTCAAAAAGGCTGAATGATTTGACTACATAAAAACTATAAACTTGTGCATGGTGAAAATCCCACCACATAAGCACCTAAAGTAAAAGTCTGTACTTGTAAGATATAGTACTAAGAGAAAGTTAATATCCTTAATACATAATAGGTTATATGTCAGTCAATAAAAATGAAACTCCATCCCAGATGAAAAATGATCAAAATAGAGACACTGACAGTTGAGACAGAGGGAGAAATAACCAATAAATATATGAAAAGATATACAGATAAATGTCTTTTAGAAGATGAGAAAATATCTTTAACCATTCTGTTTAATAAATACCTTTATAATTATATGGCCAGGATAATGTTTCTCAAACACAAAAATAGAGATTCTTAGACTCAACTCGTTTCAGTTACTATCTAGTTGGCTGGCTGTACCTGTATCACTGTCTAAGGCAGGTGGTTCCTAAACTGTATTTTGAGAAACACTGGCCTAGGGGTTTTAATAGTAAGAGAACAGGTCATCTTCTGTGATCTTGGTGAGTGTGTAATTTTTTATGACCTTCTTGGAGGTCCTATCTGTTAATATGTGTTAAAATTTTAAATGTGCATACCCTTTAAGAAGTTGCTTCTTATAATTTCACAATGGTATTTGTTTAATATTTAAGGAAATTTTCTAATAATTGTGTTAAGGTATATATATAATGTGGTGATTGTCAATGCATTGTTTATAATAGCACAAACCTAGAAACAACGCAGATGCCCTTTAGAAGAGGATTGTTTATTTTAAGTTACATTGATCCAAAAGGATACTAAGCTACCATATAAGGAATGAGGTAAATCTGCATGAAATAATATTGCAGAAATAACCATGATGTGTTATATGTGTATGTTGGTGAGGGGAAGGCAATACAAAATGGTATGTATGGTTTGATTCAAATTATGTTTATATGTTTAAATATACATAAAAGTCTGGAAAGCTATACACAAAAATTGCTAATGGTTCTTTCTTGGGATTTTTTATATCTATTTTACACACTTGAATATTATATGATTTTTAGAAGTTTGTGTGTATGTGTGAATAAGCAATAAAATATTTAATTTGTTTCGAGTAGTTCCATTCCAAGAAAAAGTAACCCCAGACTTGATTCAGAGTTGAAAATAAGCATTTGGGCAATTGACAAGTTTGGATAAACTTGTCTCATGTGGACCAAGTCAAATGAAATTTATGAGGAATGACTCAAGCTTGCATCAGTGGGTAGAGTGGACCAACTATATTACAAAGTGTGTACCTCGCAAATAATATGATTTTTCTAGAGATAGGCTTCAATCATAGTTTTTTACTGAATTTAGAGTTTCTCAGAGGAGGAAAATATTCAGTTAACTAGAATTGTAAAGCTTAAATCAAAGTTTGTCAGAGATGAAATTAGAACATAGGTTACCAGGAAATACCTAAGCAGAAGAGAAGTTTCTCTATGACTCTCATAAAAAGAACATCATAATAAAGCAAAATTAAACATTGATCATCTTTTTCAAAAAAAAGATAGGCTGCATGGTGAGATGCAGAAAATTTATTAAAATTTTTAAAGTACAGCAGATTTCTTTACAAGCTACATCTCTAATTTCAAGAGCAGAAAATGTCTTCAGCTTTTAAAATTTAATTTGGTTTATTATTATGAAAAGAAATAATGAAAATGTAATTTGAAATTACTGTTTCATTTTCTTAAAGTCAAATAGGAGCGAGATGGCTTGAGGGAAATATGAGGGCCAAGAGGCAAACACTAGTATAAAATGATTCCTAAGGGCTTACAGACTCATAAAAATGAACCTTTTTTGGGAATTAGGACATAACTCCCATTCCAAAAATGAAGTGTTGAATTTAAAGTGGCAACTAAATAGATAGGATGATGTGCTTATTTCAATGTATATTACTATCCGTTTCAATAGAGTTGTGGTAGTGAGGAATCATTTAGTTACAAGTGACAGATACTCAAGTCAAACTAACTTAAAATAAAAAGGAGGAGAGGAGAACTTACTGTGTCATATAAGAGGAGCAGAGCTTGTGCCTTGTAATAGTTAGATTCAGATACTCAAATGACGTCTTCTGGATTCTTTCTCCCTCCCTTGGCTCTGCTTTCCACCCCGTTGGTTTTATTCTCACTTGGGCTTTGTCCACGGGGTAGAAACCCGACCGTCAGCCCCTCTAAGCTACATTGTGCCCCCGGCTAGTATTCTAACAGAAAGCTTTTGCTCAATAGCATCAACCAGAAATCCCAGGAAGAGCTCCTACTGGCCTTTCTGGGTATCATGTTGTGATATGATTTATAATAAGAAATGTATATTTGATCTTTATTTCTGCTTCTCAAACCTTTGGAATCTCTTAAGTGATGAGAGTGATAAAACGTGACTTTTGTTACTTTAATGAGGTGTCATTCAGAAAGCTCCTAAGGATGGGGGTTGGTTGCCAAGGGAACCAACTCTTTGATTAGCAGTTTGGAACTTTCAGTCTCCCAGTCCCCCACCTTTCGGGAGGGGGGAGGGGCTGTAGACTAAGTTCAGTCACCAATGACCAGTGGTTTATCAATCATGCCTGTCTACTGAAGCCTCCATACCCCAAAAGGACAGGGTTTGGAGAACTGCCAGGTTGATGGACACATGGAGAGGTAGGTCAGTGGTACACGTGGAGAGCATTTATGCTCCCTGCCCTCCCCCCATACCTTGCCCTATGCATTTCTTGGCTGTTACTGAGTTGTATCCTTTTATAATAAACCACTAATCTAGTGAGTAAAATGTTTCTCTAAGTTCTGTGAGCTCCTCTAGGAAATTAATCAAACCAAAGGAGGGGGGTCATTGGAACCTCCAATCTGTAGCCAGTCAGAAGCATCGGAAACAACCTGGGATTTTGACTGGTGTCTGACAAAGTGGGGTGGGGAGAAGTTTTGTGTGACTGAGCCATTAACCTGTGGTATCTGACACCATCCCCAGGAAGGTAGTGTCAGCACTGGGTTGAATTGTAAGACACGGAGCTGAGGTTGGAGAATTGCTTGATGTGGGGAAAACCACACACAGTAGAATCAGAATTGGAGTTGATACATGTCCAGCCCTAAGTTAAGAAAGCTGGGGCCATATGAATGACTGCTCCCAGCTGGCAGAGAAGGGCCAGTTCCTCAAATGACAACTTGCTAGATATTCCAAAAGTAACAGGAGTCCAACACATCTGTCCATCAACCTTTATGTCTTAAAGAGTTTTACTGCATACTGGGCAGTCTGCTAAGCACCAGAAGAAAATGTACAACTGTGTTACACAAGGTTCAAGCATTTTCTCCTGAACATTAAAGTTAACAAAGATACCTAAAAATGATGCTCAGTGCAAAGTGAGTCGAGAGTTGCGTTGAGGAAACAAGATTTGAACCAGAGCTTAAAGCATGAATAATGCTTGAACAAGTAGAGAAGAGTAAGGAAGTGTCAAGAGCAAAGGTTGAGAGGTTGCAAAAATATTTTTAATAGGTTTGTTCAACAATTTTGACCCTTGAGTTGCTCTTGGGTGACAATGGCCCCGTGACTGCTGATGTCAAGGTCAGTTTTACTGTTGAGGACAATTCAGGGATAAGCACTTTAACATAAAGAAAAGCATCCTGCTGCAAAAATAAACTTTCCTTCTGGAAATCATTAGCCACATGTTTCAAGGCAGAGTTTTGTTTGTTTTTCAATGTTTTTTCCCCCTTTAATCCAGTTATTCCACTTTTAGGAATGCATCCAAAAAAGAATCCAAATTGAGGACAGCTGTTTGCACATTTACTGTAATGTTGTTTGTATTTCGAAAAATTAGAATGCTGTAAGCAGCCAATAAAAGGGAATTATATAGGTTACATTACGCTTATATATTAGAGTATGCAATTATTTTAAAATGCCTTTCACCAGAAAAAAAACAAAACACCCTTTGTAATGGTAAATTGCTCATACTATGGTTACCTATAAAAAAAGCAGTATGCAAATTTTCATAGGCCTTAGTAAAGTTTTATCAAATGAATTATCGTAATTAAGTGGACGTGTGTGAGTGTGTGTATGTGTGGAGAGAGAGGGAGGAGTGGGGAGAGAGGGGGACAGACAGGAAAGAAAATAAGAGCGCCACAGTACTTATTCATCCTTTCCACAACCATTTATCCAGCATCTGTTTGGCAGCCATCGTGGGCACAGTGGTTGACACTAGAGGTCAAAAGCACAGCAGCATCATAAGGGACACAGAAAGGAAAGAAGTAATTAGAAAGCTGACCTGTACAGTCAAGGAGAAATACATGGTGCAAGGAAGTTGCATAAGGTGAAGCCAGCCTAGCCTGGGGATCAGGAATGCCTTCTCCGAGGAAGAGATGATTGAGCTGAGAATTAAAGGTCAAGGAGCAGGAGGTGAGAAAATGTAGGATGGCAGGTGGTAGGACAAAGATTAAGGTACCTAAGGTAGAAGCTTGAGGTGGGTAAGAGCAGGGCCCTTGGAAAGAACTCAGACCAGGTCCTTATGCCTGAGACTTGAGCAGCGAGCAGTGTGAGATGAAGCAGGAAACAAGGGCAGGGGCAAAGCCTGCAGAGCACCAGGTAGACAGGGTTATTATCACTACGTAGTGGTGTTATTGGTGTATTGGTGTATTTCTCTCCTTTTTCGCCTACTTTCTAGTATATTTCACATTTTTTTAACATCTTTATTGGAGTATAATTGCTTTACAATGGTGTGTTATTTTCTGCTTTATAACAAAGTGAATCAGTTATATATATCCCCATATCTCCTCCCTCTTGCATCTCCCTCCCTCCCACCCTCCCTATCCCACCCCTCTAGGAGGACACAAAGCACTGAGCTGATCTCCCTGTGCTATGCGGCTGCTTCCCACTAGCTATCTATTTTACATTTGGTAGTGTATATATGTCCATGCCACTCTGTCACTGTGTCCCAGCTTACCCTTCCCCCTCCCCGTGTCCTCAAGTCCATTCTCTAGTAGGTCTGCATCTTTATTCCCTTCTTGCCCCTAGGTTCTTCATGACATTGAGTATGCATGCTTCTATAATTAGGGGGGAAAAAAGTAATTAGGAGAATAGGGCTCTGAGACACAGGAAAGAACACTGAGCTGGGAGACAGCACTGTGCCACCTGACCTCACTGGGCCCTGGACTCTTTGTCTGTAAAATGTGGGGACTGGATGTTGGTTTCCATAAGTTCCTTTGCCTCTGCAATCTCTGGTCTTGTGGATGCCAGTAAGCACACAGGGGAGCCCACTCCCCAGCTCACCTCTGCCTCTGATGTCATTGTCCCTGGGGATCCGGCTAGAATGGCTGGGTGTTTCCTTCTCACTGTGTGCACTTTACTCCTTCTGTTTGAGACAGGAGCCCCTTAAGCCGTTTAAAAAATTAATCAGTGAGGAAAACCTGAAGTAGATGAAAAGGGAACAAAGGGGGAGAAAGACTCTCAACCAAGCAAACGTTATTGAGTAGTTTCTATTTAAAAGGCACTCTAGGGGCTCTGAATGATAAATGTTTGGAAAGATGGGGTCCTTGCTCCAAAGAGGTTGATAATCAGAATAGAAAGAAAAGTCAGAGACTTAACAAACATTAAGTAAAAATACCTGCCACCTAGGGGTAAGAAGTTGCAAATGAGAGAAACAGACAAGGATAGATGTGAAAGGTCACGGGCTTTAGAATCGGAAGGAAGTGGCTAAACCGCTCCCAGCTATATTAGAACAAGGACACTAGGGCTTTCTGAGAGCTCTTTTATCTTCATTTTAAAGAGAATAGTGCCTTCTTCACCTCATGACAAGGATTAAATTAGATAATACATGCTAAATACTTGACCCTTAATGGATATTTAGTAGATGTCAGCTCCCTCCCGTGGGACTTCAGAGGGGCCTGGGAGCCAGCTGGAAGGTAAGAAAATTCCATGGAGCTGTTGGGATTTGAACGGACCCTTTAAGGTCAGGGTAATTAGGTGGGTCTAGAAGAGGATGGAAGATACTGTCATCAAGGCTGGGGAAGGAGGTGGGAAAGAAAAAGGCAGAGATAGGAGAGGCAGCAAGTATTCAGAGAACATTTATGAGGACAAAGCTTCCAGAGGGAATTTTTAGTTTCTTTGGAGAGTGCTGGCGAATGAGGTGAAAGCTGTGCTTGGACAAGAGGTTTGGAGCCTGTGGTTCTATGCGAGATGGCCCAGTGGTGGGAAATCTGTTCCCTCCCTCTATGCTTAAGTCCTTCCTTTCATGGGCCAAGGGGTGAATCTATTGATATTCAGGAGAGTCTCCTTTCCTTTTTGTAAGTAGCATGATACCTGGCATGTGGAAGGAGGCATTCCCCACAGGTTTGTTAAGCTGAATCGAAACAAAGTTTAACATATTTGTTGACTGAAAAAGTTGCATTAAAATGCAGTTACATTTAAAAAATTACTTCTTGGTCCTTCCATATTCTTCACTTTCTAGAAGCATATCTGTATTTATGTAAAAGAACAGGACTAAAGATTTGTGTTTAGCCTGTTCCCTTCATAGACAGCCTTCCAGAACACTGTAATAATAGAGGGAAATGAATTAGGTCTGCATACTTTGGGCAGCATTCCTGAGGGTTAGTTTCTTTTCAGGCAGCTTCTCCATGTTGAGAAGAGTTGTGATATGACATAGCATTTTGTGAAATTGTTTCTTCATCATCTTGCTTTAGATGACATCTGGTAACTACGGAACATTATGAGTGTTCCCACAGGGTTTCCATGGAACGACAGTCAGTAACTCCCATTGAACATACTAGAAGTGTCACAGTCATAGCTTTGTTTTGTTTTTTTCAATCCACATTTTCAAAAATGACTTTTTAATGAGTCATATATCACATCGACACAGGGATAGTATGGCAACCAGGCTATGTGTGCAGTGTCCTAAAATGTCGTCAGTGGTCTTAAATTTCAGGATCTTTGGAAAATCCACAAAGCCTGAAATGAATCTCTATTCGTTCTGCTGTGACCGGAGAGGACGTGAAGCAGAACTCTCTAGATTGCTTTTCTTCTTTTTCTTTTCCCCCATACTAGCATGAACATGCTGGCTTCTGGGGCCTGATAGAAACATATATTAATCTTTTCCCTCTTACTGTGCTGGGGCCAGTGATAGGCTGGGGAGAGGAAAGTAACAAAGAAATCTGAAATCCATGAGATAGCTTAGCTCAGGGGTGAGATTCTCTTCAGAGTTTTTTAAGTGGAAAATGTGAAAGGGGGAACAGCAGAAAAGGAGGAGACGGTTTGTATGGTAGGAAATAGGATTAATCATAAGCCCCCCTCAAAAAAACACCAAAATATAATTAAGCTTGTCGTTAAGTCACTGAATTTATAATTTAAAAAAATCCATTATTAAGGGATCAAAATTATAGTGATGAAGCAGATGCTGGGGTTAAGATTGGGAGGGACCTGTGACTATTAAGGGATAATCTGAAAGAAATTCTTTGTGGTGATGGAACCATTCTGTATCCTGATTTGGGTTATGGTGACTAGAATTGACGTATGTGATAAAAATTTCCTAGAGCTATACATCACGAGTGAAAAAGTGTATGCAAACCTGGTGAAATCTGAATAAGGTGTATATTTAAGTTAATAGTAGTGGACCAGTGTCAGTTTCCTGGTTTTGACCACTTACTGTGGTGCGCTGCAAGATGGTATCTTTGGGGAAGCTGAGTGAAGGGTATGCAGGAACTCCTTGTGATTCATACTATCTCAAAATGAAAAGTATTTTCTAAAAGCCCACTCTTTTCCCATGATAAACTGTAAAGCTCAGCTGTTAGCTCATATTTCTCACGAGGAAACTGAGCTCAGCTATAGATGTAAGCTGTTCAAAATCCCTTAAACAGAGTGTAAGTCTGTGGCCCCATCGTTATGCTTAGCTTCGTATCTTGAAAGACTGACCTTAACGTCAGTAGAACAGATTCTGATTATGAGATTTCCTCCCCCACCAAGCACTGGGGATGGGATACTAGACAGGAGGTAGTTGCTCTCCTTTAATAAAGAATAAGAATACTTTTTCAGGTATCTTTGCTAGGAGACCTAGAATTGACACATTTAGCTGTTAGTTTAGGAACTGTAGGTAATTTAGCCACCGGTCAATAAATTATGCTCATTTTAGTTTGCTCTAGGTTTTCACAAAGCAATGGGAAGTGCTGTTAAGCAAGATTACCAAAGCCCATTTTGAGTTTCTTCTGTTCCAGTGTGTGGCATAGTGCCAGGCAAGCAGAAGGTGTTTGATAAATATTTGCAAGGGGTACGGAATGGAAGCCCACTGAGGTCAGGGAATTGGTCTTACGTACTCCAGAATCACCAGCACCTAGACATGGGTCTACAGACACCTAGACAGACGGAACTCATAAACGCATTTCATGTGAAGAGTTGCATTCTGTTCTTTAGACTCTATCATCCAGACAGCTTTCATTCTGCCTTTGGAATGGTCCTGAGAGTAACTAGTAATGAGTGCAGGGCACTCAGAAAGAAAAGAACCAGCCAACAATCAATAAGTCAAGCCTGTGACTTTTACTCAAGTTTGGGTATAACTGTTAACTATGGTAACTACAGCGTAGGGAGGAAAAAAGGACTTGAAGCTGAATGTACAGTCTGTTTCTGAAATCTGAGGGACAGCACAAAAGTCTGAGCTTTCCCAGGGGGTCTGCCCATAGTCAGACCTCAGTTCATTTTTATCTTTTTTTTTTTGAAGTATAGTTGATTTACAATGTTGTGTTAATCACTGTTGTATAGCAAATGACTCAGTAATACATATATATACATTCTTCTTCATATTCTTTTCCATTATGGTTTATCACAGGATGTTGACTATACTTCCCTGTGCTATACAGTAGGACCTTGTTGTTTATCCATTCTGTATAAACCAGTTTGCACCTGCTAGTCCCAAACTCCCAATCCATCCCTCTTCCACCCCCCTCCCACTTGGCAACCCTTTTCAACCCCCCTCCCACTTGGCAACCATCAGACTATTCTCTATGTCCGTGATTCTGTTTCATAGATAGGTTCATTTGTGTCATATTTTAGATTCCACATATAAGTGATATCATATGGTATTTCTCTTTCTCTTTCTGACTTACTTCATTTAGTATGATAATGCCTTGTTGAGTCCCTGTTGCTGCAAATGGCATTATTCTGTTCTTTTTTGTGGCTGAGTAATATTCCATTGTATATATGTACCATATCTTCTTTATCCATTCATCTGTTGATGGACATTTAGGTTTGTTTCTATGTCTTGGCTATTGTGAATAGTGCTGCTATGAACATAGGGGTGCATGTATTTTTTGAATACAGTTTTGACTGAGTGTATGCCCAGGAGTGGGACTGCTGGATCATATGGTAGCTCTATTTTTAGTTTTTTAAGGAAGCTCCATACTGTTTTCTACAGTGGTTTCACCAACTTACATTCCCACCAACAGTGTAATAGGGTTCCCTTTTCTCCACACCCTCTCCATTATTTGTCATTTGTAGACTTTTTGATGATGGCCATTTTGACCGGCGTGAGGTGGTACCTCACTGTAGTTTTTTGGGTTTTTTTAAATTAATTAATTTATTTAGGCTGTGTTGGGTCTTCATTTCTGTGTGAGGGCTTTCTCTAGTTGCGGCGAGCGGGGGCCACTCTTCATCGCGGTGCGTGGGCCTCTCATTGTTGCGGCCTCTCGTGTTGCGGAACACAAGCTCCAGACGCGCAGGCTCAGTAGCCGTGGCTCACGGGCCCAGTTGCTCCGTGGCATGTGGGATCTTCCCAGACCAGGGCTCGAACCAGTGTCCCCTGCATTGGCAGGCAGATTCTCAACCACTGCACCACCAGGGAAGCCCTGTAGTTTTTTTTTAATTGTTGTTTTATATTGGAGTAGAGTTGATTAACAATGTTGTGTTAGTTTCAGGTGTACAGCCAAGTGATTCATTTATACATATGCATGTATCCTTTTTCAAATTCTTTTCTCATTTAGGTTATCACAGAGTATTGAGCAGAGGTCCCTGTGCTATATAGTAGGTCCTTGTTGGTCATCAACTTTAAATATAGCAGTGTGTATATGTCAATCCCACACTTCCAATCTATTCCCCCCTTCCCCCCAGTAACCATAAGTTCATTCTCTAAGTCTGTGAGTCTGTTTCTCTCTTGTAAATAAGTTCATTTGTATCTTCTGTTGTTGTTGTTTAGATTCCACATGTAAGCAATATCATATGATATTTGTCTTTCTCTGTCTGACTTACTTCACTTAGTATGATAATCTCCAGGTCCATCCATGTTGCTGCAAATGGCATTATTTCATTCTTTTTAATGCCTGAGTAATATTCCATTGTATATATGTACCACATCTTCTTTATCCAATCATCTGTTTATAGACATTTCGGTTGCTTCCATGTTTTGGCTATTGTAGACAGTTCTACAGTGAATATTGGGGTGCCTGTATCCTTTTGAACCATGTTTTTCTCCAGATGTATGCCCACGAGTGGGATTGCTGGGTCATATGGTAGCTCTATTTTTAGTTATTTAAGGAACCTCCATACTGTTCTGCATAGTGGATGCACCAACTTACATTCCCACCAACGGTGTAATAGGGCTCCCTTTTCTCCACACCCTCTCCAGCATTTATTGTTTGTAGATACTTTGATGATGGCTCTTTTGACCGGTGTGAGGTGTGAAGTGGTATCTCATTGTAGTTTTGATTTGCATTTCTCTGATAGTTAGTGATGATGAGCGTCTTTTCATGTGCCTATTGGCCATCTGTATGTCTTCTTTGGAGAAATGTCTCTAGGTCTTCTGCCCATTTTTTAATTGCGTTGTTTGTTTTTTGTTGCTGTTGAGTTATATGAGCTGTGTTTATATTTTGAAGATTAATCTCTTGTCATTCGCATCATTTGCAATTATTTTCTCCCATTCTGTAGGTTGTCTTTTTGTTTTGTTTATGGTATTCTTCGCTGTGCAAAAGCTTGTAAGTTTGATTAGGTCCCATTTATTTATTTTTGTTTTTATTTCTATTGCCTTGCAGACCCCTTTCTTTGTCTTATTTCCGGTCTCAAGATCTATCTTGTCTTGATAGTCTTTTCCATTCCCTCCTTTCCCAAAACCCTCAAAATAAAACCTTCAAAAGTCACATCTCTGTGACTTTATTTTTCAGAAAAAGTCAGCTCCTTTTTTTCCCTAACAAATCAACACTGTGTTTAAGAACCTCATCTCACTTGTCTGAAATGGTCACCCAGGTGTTGTGCCGAGCAGGAGAGTTGCCCGCCTCTGGGGTATGTGCCGCTTCTTCCCTCAAATGCAGAACAAGGTATTTCAGGTGTGGAAGAATGTGGAAAAGACATAGCGACACAAAGAACATGGTTTGTTTTAGAGACCAGCAGGTAGCATTGATGAAGGGAGAGTGCTTTCTGGGGCAAAAATGGCCAGAGAGGTTGGTCAAGTTGATTTGGGTTAGAATACATGTCAAAAGGTGCCAAGATCAACCCAGTAATGGAGACCAGCAGTGAACAACAGGAAAGCATACATACCTTATGGGGCACTGTCTGGTCCGAATCCTCCCTTATTTCCAGCTTCATCGCCCACAGCCCCTTGGCTCTCCGCTCAAACAACACCAGGCTTCCTTCATTTCCTCCTACTTGTCAGGCTGTTCCCACTACATTTTTGTTTTGTCCAGTTAGTTCTTTTATTATTGTGATATAATCCACATACCATAAAATTCATCCTCTTAAAGTGCACAATTGAGTGACGTTTAGTATATTTACAAAGTTACACAACCATAACCACTAATTTCAGAGCATTTATCACCCCCAAAAGAAACACTGTACCCCTTAGCAGTCGCTCTTCACCCTCCTCTCCCCCAGCCCCTGGCAACCACTCATCTACTTCCTATCTCTGTGGATTTACCTATTACGGATTTTTCATAGAATGCAGTCGTACGATAAGTGGCCTTGTGTGTCTGGCTCCTTTCACTTAACATAATGTTTTCAAGATTCATCCATATTGTAATATGAATCAGTACTTCATTTCCTTTAATGGCTGAATAATACTCCATTGTATGGATAAACCACACTTGGTTTATTTATTCCTCCGTTGATGGACATTTAGGTTTTCCTCCTTGGGCTAATAGTAGTAATGCTGCTATGAACATGTGTGTGCAAGTTTTTGTGCAAACATGTATTTTAAATTCTCTTGGGTTTTGTCTAGTTGACTCTTATTCATTCATCAGACCTGGGCCCAAGCCTCGCTTTCCTCAGGGAAGTCTTCTCTGATCCAACGTATTAAATCACCCCTTCCGATTCTGTGCTCCTGAGGTACCATCTGCCTTTGGTATTAATCGTAGCTGTGCTTTACATTATTTAGTGGGTAGATGATCAAAACCAATCAATATTTATAACGTTAATTTAAATGGTCCAAGACTGAAAACGCAAACACTAGCTTGCCCCATTTTATAGCCTTCAGTAACATAAATTCATGTGTTTGATGACCTCCCAAAGACATCAGCAGTCCATAAAAATAGCACCAGTGTACAGGACATGCTTGCCTGAGTCCATCTGTAATCTAGAGCTGCTTTAAAGAGTTTACCCCACTTTACCGTGGTGTTAAAATTTTTTTATATAATTAAGAAGGAAAAAGCTTGTAAGTGGGAAAAAATTAACCACCTACATAATGCTTCCCACACTTTTTAATTTATCTGAAAAAAAAAGAATTAAATGCTATTAAAATGTGTTCTTGACAAAGGCATTTGTAATAGCAACACATTGTAACTTTCAACATTTGCATTTCTCTCAGGATTGAAACAAAACCATCAGTGAACGTTAACCCTAGAAAAAAATATAATAATTTTTTCTATACATTTTATATCTTAAGTTCTGTATCATATAACTAAGTACTCAAAACTTCTCCCTAAATGCTCAGAACATTAAATTAGCTGTAGATGTAACTTACTTTCTAATTTGGATCCTATCATAGCCCAACTTACTGATCATGTGAAGAACTAGTTAAAATTTTTTAAATATTAAAATGTAATCTGGGGGCTTCCCTGGTGGTGCGGTGGTTGAGAGTCCGCCTGCCGATGCAGGGGGCAGGGGTTCGTGCCCTGGTCCGGGCGGATCCCACATGCCGCGGAGCGGCTGGGCCCGTGGGCCATGGCCGTTGAGCCTGCGCGTCCGGAGCCTGTGCTCTGCAACGGGAGAGGCCACAACAGTGAGAGGCCCGCGTACCGCAAAAAAAAAAAAAAAAGTAATCTGGTGTACCAACTATAATTGTGTCTGGAAACTTGAGGAATCTGAAGCCACAAAACCTTCCTGGAAATTTTCTTTTCCTATAAATTATTTCATTGTGCATGTGTGTGAGTGTGTGTATACTGAGTTTTGTTTTTGTCTTTCTTTCTTCTCCTATAAATTATTTCATTGTGCATGTGTGTGAGTGTGTGTATACTGAGTTTTGTTTTTGTCTTTCTTTCTTCTCCTTCAGACCCTTTGCCTCTGTCCATCTGTTGGCTTTAGCCAGCCAACCTTGTCCTAAACCACAGATCCTATGTTTTTCCAGGCTTACTACACATGACAGCTAACACTCTCTTTAGAGACATGGGAAAACCTCAGTTTTGCTGAGACGCTGCTTTGTTATTGTTATCTTGAACATCTATTTTCAAATGATTGCAAATTCACAGGAAGTTTCAAAAATAGAAATACAATTTTAAGTCCCAAAATTCGGTTTTGAAATTGAACATTTCATTGAGATCATTTAAAACTATACTTTTCTAAGGATATATTCATGGCTTTGCATCCATTTAACCAATATTTATAAAGCACCTACTCTGTACCAGGCACTTTTCTAATCAGTGGGGTTATAAGCAGTGAGCAATTTAATCTCTAACACAAACTCTACGAAATTGCAGTTTCTTCAGGGTATAGTTAACTGGTTCTCCTTAACAATTTGGTGAGCTACCCTGGTAATACTGTGTTCTTCTTAAAGATAAACAAAATAAGGCTCTGGGAGGTTAAGGAGGTTGTCTGTGTTGAATACCTGATTTGGGACAGATCCAGAAACAGGACCCAGAGGTTCTAACTTCTAGACCAAAGTTCCTACTGTTGCTGAGTCTAAGCTTGTACTGCTTGCTGCACAACAGGTCAGTAAATCTAGAGATGAGGTGTTGGGGCAAGGAATGGTGACTTTATTCAGAAAGCTAGCAGACCAAGGAGATGGTGGACTAGTGTCCCAAATGAACCATCTTACCCAAGTTAGAATTCAGGCTTTATTTAGTATATACTAAAAGGGGAGGGGGTGTGGTTGATAGTTGCAAACTTCTTGGTGTCAGAATCCTTTGTTCTTGCATCTGTCCACATAGGTCAGTTCATGCTGATCCTGTAAACTGCCAAGGAGACTAATGTTATTCTCTGTTCTGCAACTTTTTATCTCTATATGAATGGAAAAGTGTTACACCCTTAAAGGTCAGAGCCTTGAGAATAGGCTGTCCTGTATATTTCAGGCTGTAGGCAACATCCTTAACTTGTAGCAAAAGCAATAAAATACAAAGGTTAAAGTAAAGTGGAGTCAGATATGAAGGCAGATTTGTTCTGCCCTATTACACCACCACAGCTGAGGCCTGCCTTCATCTGTGCAAACACTGTTTACACAGCAAATGAAGCATCCAAGAAGATTTAAAGGTAAACATTTCCCTGATTCTGAGAAAGAAACAACAACAAATTCCTTAGAAACATTATTTAAATAAAACAACTAGAAGACCATGTAAAAACTATGTTGCTCCATTTGTTAAAGAAGCACCCATTTCAGAAAATATTTTCTTTGACCCACTCCCAGGTGGATATATACTTAGCGTATGAGTATACCCACAGGGATTGAATCCAGTTCAAACTTTCTGTACATTTATTTTTCCAAAATTTTTTCTCACACCGACTGGCCTACCTCCCAGTGACTTGGGAAGTAGTAATGCTTTGTACTGGCCTACCTCCCAGTGACTTGGGAAATAGTAATGCTTTGTACCTTTCAGAGAAATTGAACACCTCACTTGGCTTGCCCTTTTATTTGACATTAAGAAATCAGTGGGTATAAGAATAAGGTAAGCCAAATGAATTCATCTGGTCATAGGGCAAAGTAGTGGACTGCAAAATAAGAAAGTCTTAGCAAAAAGGATGAATTATAGCCTGGTCACTGGAGTGAGACACTTTCTGTTCAACTTGGGAGATTTAATAATAGCTTTATGATAGTCACTACCTGAGTCATGGCCGAAATACTCTGGCCTGGGAGCTTTCAGGGAGTTTACAGAATCATGCACTTCATGGTTAAGATTTTTAATAGAAATTGAAAATGGATTCTGTTAGAGTTGAATTGTGCCCCTCCCCTCAGAAAGTTACATTGGAGTCCTAATCCCCGGCACCTCAGAATGTGACATCATTGACAGGTAGTCAAGTTAAATGACATCAGTCAGGTGGGTCCTAGCTCAATAGGACTGGTGTCCTTATAAAAAGGGGAAATTTAGACATAGAGACACATATACATATATAGGGAAAATGCCATGTGAGCATGAAGATGACTACAAGCCCAGGAGAGAGGCCTAGAACAGATGCTTCCCTCACAGCCCTCAAAAGAAAACAACCCTACCAACACCTTGATTTCAGACTTAGAGCCTCCAAAATTATGAGAGAATAAATTTCTGTTACTTAAGCCACCCAGTTTGTTACAGCAGCCCTGGAAAACCAACACAGACTCCACGGTCCTTGTTGCCTTCCATAAAGTGACCCATCAGTCAGCATAATTTAATGAGACCCTATTGTGTGCATACCCCTGGGATAGTAGAAATACTAAAGAAATGAAAAGCACGATCCCTACTGCCCCGAGCTTGATGGTCTAGTTTGGGTCAAAAGAGGTAGGAAATACAAAGTAACAGCACAGTGCAATCAATAGGCAAACTATTTGATTAATTAAATGAAGTTGAACTGTACACTTGTGTCCCTTAAACCCAAGTGATATAGAGACTTTTTTGGCTGAATTTTTTAAATAGCCTTATTGAGATATAATTCATATACCATAAAATTCACCCATTTAAAGGGTACAGTGGTTTTTAGTTGTGCAGAGTTGTGAAACCATCACCATTACCTAATTTTAGAATTTTTTTTTTTTTTTTTTGTGGTACGCGGGCCTCTCACTGTTTTGGCGTCTCCCGTTGCGGAGCACAGGCTCTGGACGCGCAGGCTCAGCGGCCATGGCTCACGGGCCCAGCCGCTCCGCGGCATGTGGGATCTTCCTGGACCGGGGCACGAACCCGTGTCCCCTGCATCGGCAGGCGGACCCTCAACCACTGCGCCACCTGGGAAGCCCTAGAATATTTTTAACACCCCAGAAGACACCCCCTGTGTACCCATAAGCAGTAACTCCCTACGCCCCACTTCTCCAGCCCCAGGCACCCATTAACCACCTTTCTATCGCTGTGGAATTGCTTATTCTGAACATTTTACATAAATGGGATCATGCAACGTACGACATTTTGTGACTGGCTTCTTTCACTTAGAGTAATGTTTTCAAGGTTCCTGTTATCACATATGTACTTCATTCCTTTTTACAGTCAAGTAATATTCCATTGTTCGGCTATACTTATCCATTCATCAGTTTGTGGCATTTGGCTTGTTTCTACTTTGTGGCTGTTATGAATTGTGCAGCTATGAACGTTCATGTACATGTTTTTGTGTGGACACACGTTTTCATGTCTCTTGGGTATATACCTAAGAGTGGCATTGCTGGGTCATAGGGTAACTCTGTTTAGCATGTTGGAGACAACTTATAAAGGAAAAGTATTACTTGTTTCTAGTGTCGTCATTTTTGTTGTGCTCTCTACTTAAATATGTTCAGGTATATGTTCAGACGGGCCCACCCTGTCTGAAACAGCTCCCTCTAACCAAGATCACTGTAACACAACATCCTGGTTCCCTCCTCACAGCATTTGTCACTTTCTGAAATTTGCTTACTTATTTATTTCCATCACTAGATTTTTATCTGTTGCCCATTACTCATCCCTCACTAGAATCTGAACTACATCAAAAACCTTGAATATTTTGTTCATTTCTCTATTCTCAGGATGTATCCTTGAGTCTGGCTCAAAGTAAGTGCTCACTAGAGTGGTTAATACCGAATAACAAATTAGAATATAAACCTTCCCAGATAATTTGGGGATCCTAAGGATTCTTAAATTCCAGTTTGAGAAATTCTTTTATGTATAATGTGTCCTATGTAAGAGGTTCCCCAAAATGGAGGAAACACGCTCATGGAAGAAACAGAACTTGGGTTGAACCATAAGAATTCAATGGACAGAAAAGGATTTCAAACAGGGAGAGCAGCATGACCAAATGTGTAGATGCGAGAGTCCACCTGAAGCATTCAGAGCCTCACTGTTGCATAGTTTTCATGAAACAGGTAAACTACGGATCATTGATTAAACCTCTTTGTGTTGCATGTCACAGGATCCAAAGTCAAATTCACTAAAAAAAAAAAAAAAAGCTCAATTTGTTTTTTCACTTGCCTGTGAAGTTCAGATTAACTAAATCTCAAGCCCCACTGGACACAGAGACCTATATGACAGCTTCAGAACCTCGACTCTTCCTCTGTCTCTCGACTCTGCCCACCTCTACGCATTGACTTCATTCTCTGGCAGGTTATTTCCATCTGTAGGGTGATACGGCACCTGATAACCCCAAGTCTATATCACTAGGGCTGATGACTAAAAGGCAGAGATAGTCTCTTTCTCCAAGTGCCCACGTTGCAAATCTCTGGGAAGCTTATTATTAACACTGTAAGTCAGGTGCCCATCCTAGCAACCCATGGGATGGAGTGTTGCGGGCTGAGCCTGGGTCAGGTTGGAGACTGAGCATATCTTGCCTGTCACTTGGCGGAAAGAGTTTAGCCTCACTCAGACCAGATGGAACAGATTCCTATTCAAAAGATGCATATTGTTCTCAGAAGAAGGGTGGATGGTTATGGAAAGACTAGGAATAACAACAAAAATAACAATGACAATTAGGATAACAGAACAGTTATGTGGTGAGGTAGGCAAATAAAACTTTTCTGGGCTGGAGAAACTGTGCTTTTAAGAGTGTATGACTATGCTAGGAAACCATTCCTTAAGATTTTTCTTTAAAAACAGATATTCCTAAAATCCAGCAGCAAGGTTTGTTTTTAAAGATGAAAAGACCTGCACGTGTGCTGCAAATTTCTGATTAACGGAGCACAGGATTTGGTAAAGAGTTCTGTATTCATTTTGTCTACACATTTTAAAAGTTGCGAGTCTCGGGCTTCCCTGGTGGCGCAGTGGTTGGAAGTCCGCCTGCCAATGCAGGGGACACGGGTTCGTGCCCCAGTCTGGGAAGATCCTGCATGCCGCGGAGCAGCTAGGCCCATGAGCCATGGCCGCTGAGCCTGCGCGTCCGGAGCCTGTGCTCCGCAACGGGAGAGGCCACAACAGTGAGAGGCCCACGTACCGGGGGGGAAAAAAAAAAAAAAAAAGCGAGTCTCCCTAAAAGAACTCATTTTTAGTCTCTCTGGGCCTTGAACATAGGAACATCCATTTCTCACGGGAAAAGTTCACAATTGCTTTTCCATCTGAGCATCGCTCCCTGGAGGATGCTGGTGTTTGAGAATCTAAACAGTTTTCCACCGTGTTGCTTTTAGGTTGTTTGCTTTTCTTTGAGAACCCAAACGAAACACCATTAGTGGGAGCACCGATTAGGAAGCTCCAGTGAACAAAAAGCGATTAAAAAAATAATACCCATTCTCAATATTAACTTCACTCTCCAAACTCTGTTCTCAGCTGGAGGTTAAATAAAAGGCCTGTTCTTTTAGTTAGCCCAATGAGCAGATATTTTCTTAAAAAACTAAAAAATAAACAAAACCTAACTACTTTTTCTAAACCTTGGGTGACTGGTCCTAAGAATTCAATCCCTTTAGTAGTAGGCAGGTAAGAACGCTTTGGTTTGGACCTGTCACCTTCTTTATCTTAAGCAATGCATTTATCCTATCATCTTTAAAAACAGGTACACTACTTCCCTTTCCATGTTAAAGGATGAACACATAATCATTTTCTTTGATTACTCAGACTTCATCTCAAGGAATAACTGATCACAGAGGAAACCAACAACAAAATAGTTAACACAAGTGCAAAATAGAATTTATAAAGTGCTTTAGTAGAGGTATATGTACCATGATGTAGGAGCACACGAGCAAATAAAAATGAAGCAAATATAATTTTGAAATAGGATGATGGGTTAAAGCTTGGCTAAGTGGGTGGCATTTAAGCTGGAATTTGAAAGATAAACTGGTTTGAAATAGAGGAGTCAATGTTTTCTCTTCTGCAGTGTTCTACTCATTCATTCTTGGTTTTCCTTAAACTATTAGGTATGATCATTGAGGAGATGTTTGTCTTGATCTCTGCAACTCATTTTATTGATTAGATGTGCCTCCCCCATCACATTTGGTGGCTCTTGTTGTAGCTGAAAAAGTTCATGGGCAACATCTGCAGCATCTGCGGAGTCTGAGCTTCTCACCATGTGATAACGCTTCATGGCAGCTGCCCCTGCAGTCCAGGCACTAGCGCCAGAAGTGAGTCAAGGAGCCTTTCATCTTTGTGTACATAAGGGTGCTGATATGTCATTATTCTGCAGGGCAGTGTGTGACTTGCAGGCCACAGGGTGATGCCTCCAACTGTCTGGACTCAAAAGTCCACAGCCCAACCTGCAGGTCCTTAAGTAATTGATTGAGCCCAGGAAACCTGTGTCCCCCACTCCTGCAACCCCTCCAAACCTGGGCCGGCGTGAGCTGGGCTGGGCCATCTGTGCCCAGGCCAATTGTCAGCACATCATGTTAGAAATCACCCCTTAGGTGCCCTTTCCTGTGTTATCAGTAAAGCAGTGTCGAGACTTCTGGTGAGGGGAGATTCAGGCCCAGGTCCCCCAACTTCCCCTGAGTGGTTTATTCAGAGACGCAGCCTTGTGGTGGAGAGTGATGTGCATCAGAGAACTTTTTGGCCCAACAGTATAGTCAGCCTGGGACACATTTTAGTGTCATTAATGATGTTTTTCCAAAAGTTAGGTACAGTAGCCTACAAAGTAACAAAATTTAAAATCTTCCATCTCTGCCATTCATGGGCTTGTTACTGCTCCTCTGCGGAGGTCTGTCTACACTTACATTTTTTCTCCTGGTTGTTTGAAGTGACCTAAGATGCTTAGACACAGCGGGTCTTCTGTTCGTGCAAATGTATTCTTGCTTTCCTCGCGATTAAGTTGCTTGCATATGCCCGACAGAAGGTCGAAGGTCACCGTAATTGGCAGATGGAAGAAGTTCCATCCTATCAACTTTGAGGAAGTCTCTGGCTGCCTTCACTGCTTGACAAAGCAGTGAGTGATGAATTCTGCTTAAAATGACAGGGGGCTGCATAACAAACAGCACAAGCCCTCAAGCGTACTTTTAACCAACATGCACTATTCCCTTTGAAAAGCCAAATCTCCTCTCGACGTTTTCCCTCCTTCAAAGAGCGCACTTTGCTCTCCCTGGAAGTGGCTTCTCTTCCTCTCCTAGCTGCTCATCCTGGACAGTTATTGCCCTAGATGATGGATGAACTCACTCCCCAGCAGGTGTTCTCAGCGCCTTGTCAGCAGCCCTGGACAGTCTGGCAAATCTCTTCTGGTGTGTGGGGTTGTTGGAGACGTGCCGCTGGCTCCTCTCAGCTGAGCTGGAGTTAGAACCCTTGCATCTACTGGCCTGGCTTCAGCCCTGCTCCCTCCCTGTCCGTCATTTCTCCTTAGCCTCCCTGATTTCCCTGCAGAATCAATTTCTTCAGAAAGCACTGGGTACTGCTTTGGGGCAGCTGCTATCTCTACATGGCTGCTCGCCAGCACAGCACGTTTCTATAGCTGGCGCTACCAAGATGCACAGTCTATTCCTCAGTCGAGCTTCATTCTAGAAAGGGATTGTGTTCTCAGTCCTGTAAAGAACAGGTACCATTTAGACTCAAACTGAACTATGAAAATCTCAAGTTGGAGACCACATACCACTCTCAATAGGTCCAACGCAACCAGATTTTCCTCTAGGCTTGCAACACATTGCTTTTTGCTCATTTGGACATGAGAGGAATTAATTTGTTTTTTTCTTTTAGTAGCCATCACGTAAAAGCGTACCTAGCGTGCCAAGAAGCTCACACTGTATAAGAAGTAAGAGGCAATGAAACTCAGCTGCGGTACCAGCCTGTGGACGCTTCACCCTCATGCTCACCTAAGACTCATGCTCACACCGTCGGGTGGCCACTGGATTATGTACACTGCCTGACCTCTCTCTTCCCCCTCTCTCATTCTTCCTCCTCTCCTTCCCTTCTTACTGGCTCCACGTCACCATCTTTTCTTTCTTTCCTCTCTTTCTCTCTGTCTTCTCCATTTTATCCTCCACCTCCCCCTCCTCCCTCCCTCTGTTCTCTGACACACACACAGAAATCATTGAATTTAATGTAGGATGTCTTTTTCTTTTAATTAATTAATTTATTTATTTATTTCTGGCTGCGTTGCGTCTTCGTTGCTATGCGCAGGCTTGCTCTAGTTGCGGCGAGCGGGGGCTACTCTTCGTTGTGTTGCACAGGCTTCTCCTTGCGGTGGCTTCTCTTGTTGTGGAGCACGGGCTCTAGGTGCGCAGGCTTCAGTAGTTGTGGCTCACGTGCTCAGTAGTTGTGGCTTGTGGGCTCCAGAGCACAGGCTCAGTAGTTGTGGCGCACGGGCCTAGTTGCTCCGCCGTGTGTGGGCTCTTCCCGGACCGGGGCTCAAACCTGTGTCCCCTGCATTGGCAGGCGGATTCTTAACCACTGCTCCACCAGGTAACCCCTAATGTAGGATGTCTTCACGTACATGCATTAACAAGTCAAATCATCCTGTTCTGTCCTTCCTCGACACTGAAAGCTCCACCTTAACTTGCTCCACTGTTTCCCTGCTTTCATTGCCACAGTCCCTCCCTCCTCCGTCTTCCATGTGGCCCACCCACATCATTCTTACTTTCCATCTTTACACTCTCAGAGCTCTGTCTGGATCTCCTTTCCCATTGTTTTAGCTACTACAACACTTGACTAACACACCTGGAGTAGATTAGTAAGTGATTCCGGGGGACAGTTTGTCTTCTATGCCCCACTGCCCTGGGGTTAAATTCTATGTGACAGATATTGACCGAGCATCTGGAGTGGAGGAGGCCTTCCCTTCCAGCAGAGCCTACTTCCTGCTCCCCTGCTCTGGCAGAACAACTCCTTTCTCCATTCGGCACCTCCGTCAGCTTTGGAGGTACCTCACCCTCCATCCCTTAGAACTTAGCCCCCGTGAGGTGCTTCACAGACTGTCAGTCCCAAAGATGATCATGTAGGGGCTACAGTGACACTGTCCTCCTTAATTTTCCCCAACTTGATCCATCTGGTCGTATTTCCTTCATCACTAGGAAGATGTCTTGCTCGTTTCTGCTAGTCAAGAGCTTCATCTCACACATCTTTCCTCTCGCCTCGAAGGCCTCCTTCCCCTCTGCCTGTCATTCCTTGATCATGAGTGATGTTGAGCAACTTCTCATATACTTGTTGTCATTATGTATGTCTTCTTTGGAAAAATGTCTGTTTATCCGTGGCTTTTGAACTAGCGTGTGGCCCATATATTTTGCCCACCATGTTCTCTTTCTTTCCTGGGAGGAAACAAAATGTGATGGTAAAAGTACCAGGTTTTAGAGAGAAACAGACCTGGATTGAAAATCTAACTGTTCTATTTATTAGTAATAGTTGAGATGATACCTGAAAGTGAAGGAGGAATTGGCTGAATGGGGATGGGGAGAGGCATCAATAATGAAAGGGTCGGGATGTGCAAAGGCACAGAGGTGAGTGGAAGCAAAGCTCCTTCAGGAAACCTAGCGCAGGTCACAGTGGTTGGAGCACAGAGAGTAAGTATGAAAGTGGCACAGGGTAAAGCCAGAAGCGTAGGTGAGGGCCAGAACATGCTGGGCCTGATGTGGTGTCATGTGGATATTTGTGATCCTAAGAGCAATGGCAGAAGATTTTACATTGTCAGGCTTTGAACAGATGCGGGGGGTGCGAGGGGAAGGGGTCAGTAAAGAGAGGCCAAAAGATCTGATTTACCACTTAAACTTATCACTTCTGCTTCAGTGAGGAGAACAGGTAGAGAGGGCAAGAGTGAATGTGGAGACACCATTTAGGAGACAAAGGCAGAGGAAGATGGTGGCTTGATATTGGGTGATGGTGATGATGGCAGAAAGAAGTGGGTTGATGGGAAAGATGTTTGGGAACTTAAACCAATAGGACTCGTTCATTGATTAGGCAAAGTCGGCTGCTAGGTTCATGGTGGTGTAACTCTATCGCCTGTTGTGTTCGGTCCTGTGTTGCACACATGGTAAGTGCTTACTGAATATTTGCTGTTTGATGGAGAATAGAGAGTGATGAATAAGGAGCTGGAACCTTTCATCCCACCAGCTCCAGAAAGAAGAGCATTTCTAATTCACCTCACCTCTCAGAGCTGGCAGACAAAGAAGAAGCAGGTGTGTGCTCCAGGGCAGAAGCAATCTTTTTGGCAAGGGAAGACATTATGCTGGGGCTCCAGATCCATCTTACTGACCTTATACAATATGTTCTCCTGAGCAGAGGGGAAGAAATAAGGTCATGGGATAAGGGCCAGAAATGATGTAATGACAAAACCTCTTCAGACACCAGTTCTACTCTGGCTAAATGGCGATGATCAGAAAGTAAATTTAAAAGTCAAAGAACAGTCTCTCTTTTATCCCATTCTTATGTCTAAAACCTGGCTTAACCGCAGCCAAGCTCTCTTATTCAGCTGTATTTATTGGGTGACTCCTCTATGTGCCAGGTAGTATGAATTTATGGAGCTGAGCTCTTCTTGGAAGAGAGAGGCATTAATCAAATCTTCCCACAAATAATATATAATTGCAAATTTTGAAGTGCTAGAAGGAAAGGTATACAGTACTGTAAGAACATCTAGGGGGAGTTCTTGATCTGGACTGGAGGGTCAGGGGTCTGAGCTCCACAGAATAAGATTCTATGTTTCACTTGATTAGGTGTGGGTGAGAACACAGAATGCTGTAAGTGAGTAGCATTGTAGGATCAAGGCTGTGAATGAATTACAGCTTTACGTTCTGCACATGTTTCTGTGACTGCTGAGAACGACCTCATGCTTCATTCCATTGGGTAGTAACTCAGCAAAGACTGAAATTATGGCTTATTTTCTTAGGAGGGCACAACATGGGTGACATGAATGTTAATAATGAATAGAGGCAAAGGTCAGCAGCCTTCATTCTGTTGCCCTCAGTAACACACCTATTCTCCCCAATCCCAATATGTAAGCTTCCTGAGGAAGGACACAAATGTTTGTGTCCTTGATTTCTGATTCTTCATTACCTAGCAAAATGTTAGACCCATAGTTTCTATTTAATAAAAATCTATTAGTAAATATTGATAGTTTGAATTTTTATTACTATTTTAGTGCATATGAAATCAAATGAAAATAGGATAACTAGAAGTCACTTTTCAAGTTCATTCTCTTTGTGAGAATGAACACAGTTTCAGTTTGCACTGTCATTTTTACATTCCTGCACATAGCACAAAGCAAGGAATACCTGTATTTTATTTGTTTTACAATAAACTTTTTATTTACCTACAGATTATGAATGTAAGCCTAACCCCACCCAAATCAAGAAGTAGCACGTTATCTGTGTCCCAGAAGTCTGCCTTGTGGCCCCTCCCTAGCGGTCAGCCCTGTCCTGATTTCTACCATCACAGGTGAGTTTAGTCTGGTTTTTTTTTTTGTTGTTGTTGTTGTTGTTGTTTTATTGGGAAACAGTTCTCCATGAGTCTCTCTCTTTCTGGAAGGCTTGCAAACAAGGGCACTGACAGCTTTTGTTCTGGATTATCTTTTCCAGAATGTATGAACAGCCCTGGATGGTAGAGATGGTGTTTCCCTCTGGAGCAGAAGGCAGATTTAGTTGCTGTTTATTATACTGTATAGTATAATAAATATTTGTCCTTCCCGTGCAAAGGTCAGACAGGTTTGCTTGCAGCCCATTATAAAAGATTAGGGTTTCCTAAACTTGAGGATCTTCAGCTGGGATGCAAATCCACTCCGTGCACAGCATCCACCTAGGCTGCCTTGCATTGCCCTTGTGCATCTTGGGCAAGGGGAACTGATGTGAAAACGAGCTGAGCTGCTGGCTGTGTCAGCTGTATTAAAGCTGCTTTGTCTCTGACCCAGAATTCTCATATCTGCCCGTATCTGTGAACCGCAGTAAGCTAATTTACCACCTAGCAAGGAGGGATCCTGAGTTTCTGAATTTAGTCTGTTTTTGAACTTTGTATAAATGGAATCAGTCAGCAGGTACTACTGTTCTGTCTTTCTGTCATTCAGCATCATATTTGTGAGACTCATCCATGTTGTTTTGTTTGGCAGTAACTTATGGATTTTACCTGGTGGTTAGAATCCCATTGCACAGATATGCCAAATCCATTCTGCCGTTGATGACCACTTGTGATGTTTCCAGTTTGGGCTACTTTAAATAATGGTGCAATGGATATTTCAGTACACTTGTCTTGGTGCACATATAGACACATTTCTTGTGTGTATATACCTAGATGTGAAATATATAGATCAGAGGTTTTGCACATGTTCAGCGTTTAGCAAATTTTGCCAATTCGTTTTCCAAAGTGGTTGTACCAATTTTCACCCCCATTTAAAATATACAATTGCTCCAAATCCTCTTCAACATTTGATATGGTCAGATGGCACTCTTGGTCACTTTGTTTTGTTTTTGGAAGTTATGTTGGTGGATCTAGAGTGATACGTCATGGTGATTTTATTTGCATTTTTCATTGACTATTGAAATCAAATACTCTTATTTGTTTATTGGGCATTTGAATATATTCCTCTGTGAAATATTTTTCACATATTTTGTATAGTTTTTTATTGGGTTATCTATCTTTTTCTTAAGTATTTATTAGATTTTCTTATATCTTATGGATATAAGTCCTTTGTTGGCTATTTGATCTTCATCAGTTTACTAAGACTGTCAATTTTATTAAGGCTTTTCAAAGAACCATCTTTGGGTTTGTTGATTCCAACAAATTAATTAACTAATTAATTAATTATATTAATAACTTTTTGTACTCATATTTATAATTTCCCTCCTTTCCTCATTTTTGCAGAGTATTAATTTGCTGTTCCTTGGACAGTTGCTTAAGATGTATATTTATATAATAGATTTTCCTTCTTCACTTCTGTTATAAATAGTCCAGGCTATATATTTCCCTCTACTCATGATTTTATTTGCATCTCACAATTTTTATATTTTGTTATTTATTCAAATCAACATAGTTCCTAATTTATATGATTGCTTGTTTTACTCACTGGTGTAGTTTAAGACTTAATTTCCAAACATTTAGGGAGTTCCTCATTATCTTTATTATTCACTCCTAGTTTAATTCTACTGCAGTCAGGGAAAATATGCTGTAGGTTTCTGTCCTTTGAAATGTGTTGATTCTTGCTGTATAGCTCAGCATATGCTCAGTTTTGGTGTGTTTTGCGCATGCTTTAAAATAGTGCATATTCTGCAGTTTTTGGAGAAACATTCTCTATATGACAATTAGATCAGTTTGTCAATTGTGTTACTTAAATATTTTATATCAATACTTTACTCATTTGGGGATTGTCCTGTTATATACTGATAGAGGTGTGTTAGTCTCTCACCGTGACTGGGTTTTTTTTTTTTTTCTCCTTTTGTTCTGTCAATTTTGGATAGTTTAAGACTGTTTTATTAGGTACCTAAAAATCTAGAATTCCTATACTTTCCTAGTGAATGGACTCTCTCATGATTATGAAATACCTCTCTTTATTTCCACTAATGCTTCTTCCCTTAAAGACTGTTTTGTAATCAGTAACACTGTAATGCTTATTGTTAGATATAGCTCTTTCTAAATTGCATGGTTTTTTTGTGGCCATTCTTTTACTTTCAGCCTTTTAAAATCTTTGTATTTAAGGCATGCTCTTGTAAGCAACATAGAACTGGACTGTAAAAATTCAATTTGACAATCTTGTCTCTAAAATAGTTGTTATTTTATCTACCTTTAATGTAACTACTGATATACTTGAGTTTAAATGTACCTTCTTACTATTTGTTTTCTATTTGTCACATTAGTTGTGCTGCTTTTTCTCTTCTTTCTTGCCTCTTATGTTAACTACTATCTCATATTCCCCTCTGTTGACTTTTTAGTCATACATCTTACTATTCTCCTTTTAGAGACAGCAACAAATATTACTATACTTATATTGACTTACTAGAATCAAATATAGATTGGAAATTTTGCCATATACCGGACAACACAATTGCCTTTTTACCCCTCTTAAACATTTGTTTTCATGGACTTATTTCTAGAAATATTCTAAATCCCATAAAACATTGTGCTTATGTTTTATTATACAGTCCACATACCTACATATTTATCCTTCCTGTTTCTCCTCGTTCCCTCCTGTTTCTTTGTAGTTGCATCTGAGATAATTTTCCTTCTGTTTTGAAGATCTCCCTTTGTGTTTCCTTCAGTGAAAGCCTGATAGTGAGAAATTCTTCCAAGTGTTGTTTGTCTAAAAATGTCTCTTTTTTTCACTTTGACTTTTGGGTATAGATTTTTATGTTGAGAGTTCTTTTATTTCAGCATCTTGAAAATGTCAGTCCATTGTCTTCTAGGTTCTGTTGTTTCTGTTGAGAAGTCAAATATCAGTCTTACTCCTTCTTTGCAGGTTATGTTTTGTTTTTCTTTGCTCTCAAGATTTTGTCCTGCTCTTCGGTTTTTAGCAGTTTTATTATGCTATGACTAGGTATTTCTTCTACTTTAGGTCCCCAGTACCTCTTCACCCTATAGGGTTCCTGGCGATTCTTTGTGTATTTTTTCTATTTCAAAAAGTTATCAGTAATTATTCTTTTAAAATACTGTTTCTATCCTCATGTCCTCTCCTTTCTATTAGAATTCTAAAAACACATATTAGATCTTCTCATTGTGTTCCATATATGTTTTATGCTTTTTTGCTACATTTTCTATCCTTTATTCTCACTGTGTTTCATCCTAGACATTTTCTCCTTACTTACCTTCTAGTTCACTAATCCTGATTCTTCTGTGTCTAATGTGCTGTTAAACCCACACTTTGAGTTCTAAATTTCTGTAGTTTTAGTTGTGGAATTTTTGTTTGACTGTCTTTTATAGTTTTTAGTTCTCACTGTTCATAAACAGGTCTTTTCCTCTGTTACTGAATAAATGTTGAACATATGAAAAGTGATAAAGATAATTTGAGGCTTTGGATGATTGTTAAAATCTTCCAGAAAGGGAATAAGAAAGGGCCATGGGACAAATATCAAAGCCAGAGAACTTTCAGTACAATGTCTCCGTAAAATTAAGTGTGTGATTAAAACAATTTCTTAAGAATATGGAAAGGTTTAAGGTGTTACCTCATAGACCCTTTTAAATGAAACTTCCTAAGGGTCTTAAGAGAAAACCTCACAAACCCTTTCTGCAAACAATAGGTCTCCTAAAAATATTAATTGTGTTTTTCCATGACAGTCCCAAAGGGAACCAAAGGTAGAGAGAAATATTTACTTCAAAGATGTGTGTGTGTGTGGCTTTTGTTAAATGGAATGGTTTATAAATGCACAGGCAGGAAGGCCATCATACTTCTAAAGTCATTATAATGGCTTGTGTAAACACAGACCATTTATAATAGAAGGAGAAGGATTACTAGAAAGGTGAATCAAAATCCAGAAGGAGAGTAAAGATCCCTGGAAAATAGTTGAGTCTAATTCAAGGAACTGGAAATACATACCTGATTGGACTTCAGAATTGCTGTGGACCAGAGACTGCTTCTATCTACTATTTTTCCCCTTTTTAAAATGGGAATACATACAGTAGATATCCTATGCCTATATACAATTGTATGTTATATTAGTGGGAGGCAAATAACTTATTTCTTTTGCTGGTAGGTTTTTTGATCAAGAGGACCCATACTCAAGGAATCATACCTAAGGACCCTTATCCACAGTAGCCCTGACTTAGACGACAGGGTCCTAGACTTGAAGTTGATGTCATAATAAGAGGAAACTTTGGGGGTCTAAGTGAAGAGACAAGTATATTTTGCAAGTGAGAGGAATGTGTACAATTTGTAATCTCAGAGGGAAGATTATTTTTATAAACTAGTAACAAATTCTTTGATAATTCTATTGAGTGGTAGGCTCTATGTATGCTCCTCTTAAGTCTGACCAGAGCTGTGAGTATGTCAGCTAACAGATTATAGCAGAAGTGACACTGTGTGACCACTATGGCTAAGCCAAAAAAGGCTTTGCTGCTCCCGCTTGGTTCCACTGGGACACTCGCTGTGGAAGAAACTAGTTGTCATGTAAGAAGTCTGACTACTCTGACACCATTATGCTGGTAAGGCCCATCAACGGGCTCTTTTTAACAGCCCCAGCTAAGCTCCTGCCAACACTCAGCATTACCTGCTATCTATATGTGTGAGCCATATTGAATGTCTAGACCAGTTGATCCTTCAGCTGAGTGTAGTTTCAGCCAACACTCGATTCCAACCATGCCAGATACTCCAATTGAGAGCATCCTATCTGAGCCCTTGCTAAATTCCTGATGCACAAAACAGTAAGCAAAATAAAAATGGTTGTTTTCAGGCCACTAAGTTTTGTGAGAGTTTATGTAGCCATAGTAACCATTACCCTAGGTGTAGGTCCTGGGAATCTACATTTTAATCAGCATATGTAAGTAATGCTTTTGCATACCGCAGTCTATAATTTGTACCACAGATTATTATGTGCCCTGCCTTGCGTTTCTTTCTCTTCTCCTTAACACCTAGCCGAAGAGGCCAGAGAGCAAAGACATCATCCCAACCTTAGCCTCTGGAGGTGAAGCACAAACCGTCCAGTACCTGGCTACAGCATAATCTCATGACTAATGGAGAAGGTAACTCTCCATAGTGTTCTGGGAATAGATGGTTTTCTCTCACAGCCTGCATCCCCTGATGTTACCTTGAAATATCTAGAGCGGAAAAAATCTTACTCCTTTCCTTTTCACCCCTGCTGCTTCCTGGGCCAATGAGAGAGCAGGAAACAGGCTTTGAGTCATTCATTATGCAAAGCGGTGCTGTGTCTCTTTCTGAGGAAGAGGCATTCATGAATGGAGTTATAACATTAAAATAGTCTTCCAGGTACATGAGAAGTTGAGTTATATATTAGCATTTGCGTGCAGAAAACTCAGTATTTTTCTAATGTCTTATAATCATATGTTGCTTCTTTACAATCATGGGGATTGTGTGTTACATTCATTCATTAGTTCTTTTTAATGAACTAGCACACCTGGTACCTTTCAGCCCCAAACCTCATTGCTTTATTTGCTTTTTGCCAGTCATTGGAGGTGATAGGGAAACTCAGGAGAAAGAACATGTATGTCAGATAAAGAGAGACCAAATGCAGGTGGTGACGAGATATGAATTACACACCTGGGCTCGTTCATCTCCCTCTCTTCTGACTTTAAGGGGAAAATAAAATTTTAAATTTCAAAGGTAGTGCTCCTTTTCAAAATCTCTAGTTCTCCGACCTGGTGCTTATTTTCCTGAATGACAGTAGAGGAAAAAGATGGGGAATTGAGTGCGTTAACGATATCCACTGTCTTCAGTGTTATGCCCTTATTAGTGAGTAATTTGCTATATTTAACTTTCCACCTCTGGAGACTTCAGTATGTGTAAATCTACCAAACTACTTACGTGCACAGCAAACAATTTAGGTTCTTTTAATAGCATTGAACATTTAGTTTAACAGCTCATGTGTAGTTGCATTTGTTTCCTTCTTTTTTCTTTTCCTCCCAAGATATTTAGGCTTGTCATAATCATACAGAAATAAAGAATATGGAATTGGACATAGAAAGAAGAATTCTGCATTGGTAGAACAGTAAACCTTTTAATCAGTCCAATTTTTAGGAATAACCCTCCACTATCTACTTTATTCGCCCTGAAAATACTTGAACATAATTCTAGGAGTAAAATGATTTCTTTAAAACTGCTTCTCATATTTACATTCAAAACTTAAAGTATGACAGATCAGAAGCAAAGCTTGGAAAAGAATGCCAACTTTAGAATGTCTTTGAAAAATTATTGTTTTTCATTATTTTGAATATATATTATTAAATATATAAAATAAAATGATATCAATATTATGAAGTATGTTCTACGGAGTGAAAACATCAAGTCAAGAAATAGATGGGTTTGCTAATTATTTATTCAGCAATAAGAAGAGGAACATTTCAACTTTGGGGATATTTTTCCACTTTTCCATAACTTGGCATTTTCCTATTTATAAAGATACTTGTCTAGGATTTTCCAGATCACAGAACTACTTAGTTTACTTAGTGACTCCAAGCAACATTACAAATCTGCCCACAAGTGTGAAGGTATAGGAAAAAATGATTTGCTCTCTTCTCAGTGAGCTTTCTGGTTTGCACCTATAAATATCCATTCAGACCCTGCAAATATATAAAAAGAGAAAATGAGAGTAATTATATTTTGCATAGATTAATTTAAAAAATTACAAGAGAATTCCACATCCACAGAAAGGGTGTAATATGTAAGAAATGCTGCTATGAAGATTATAGAGAAAAGGGAATTGAATCATGATAAGTAGAAACACCACCTGATTCTACACCAATGGCACAGGGTTGCATATTACAGGAGGAACACCACTGGACTGGGGGTCAGGACACCTAACTCTTCCAGGTCTAGCTGAGTCAGTGACCTTGGACACACCACTTCAACCTCCTGCAGTCTTTATTATGAAACTGCCAAGTTGAATGACATAATCTAATCTTTTCAGTAGATTTGTATATATTGATCCTAAAAAAACACAAAAGATTAACTGTATAATTATTTAGTTTGCAGGACATTTTGTAAATAATTCTAGAAAGCCAAGTAACAGGTCCAATTTGGATATATAGATTGAGGCCAGCTTCAAATGAGACCCTGAGGGTGCGACTAAACAGTGGATTGTAATGGGCAGTCATTTTCTATTCATCTCTTGATTAGTCTTGGATGGAGGTAGAAGCCAAGCTCACTGCCAAGATTAGGATAGGGACAGTTGGCAAGCAGGTTGTAGAGAATGCTGTAGTTTTGGAGTGTGTGTTAAGTTGAGTTTTCTAGAACACTTTATTTCAAAGGGGATAAGTGAGATGGTATCAATACTTTTGTACTTTCCCTTCATTGGAATAACTGAGGTATGACCAATACTGTCTCCAGAGGTCCTCTGCCATGTGCCCATGTTTCCCATTTATGAGACTCTACTGGATTTCACCCCATGTTTTACCTCCCCTTGCCCATCCTGCTTCTCTACCACCCTATGGGGTTTTACCTCATTAAATGTCCTGATCCCTCACAAATTCTCACCTTAAGTTCTGTTTCTAGAAAACTCCATTTATCCACATAGTAAAACTGCATATACAGGCTCCCCAAAGTTTAGAACTTTAGATAATAGATATATAGAATGTGATTTATACTTGACATCTGATGAAAAAAATCCTACTGTAGGAGTAAATAGTACAAGAAAATACATTTATAGAAAGGAATATTTACATAAAGGAAACAAATTTTTTATATACTTTAAAACCATATATTTGTTTAGCCATAATAGTAAATCATTCTTAACCATAATTTTATTCAATTTGTTCAAATACAGTGGAAGGTCTTCTGGGACAGGCACCATGATTGTTTCATTTGTTGGTATATTTTCAGCAACAATAATTTGCTAGCAAAATGCTTGACATGAACAGATTTTCACCAGCTGAGCAACATATCCTGAGTTAAAACTCATGCACGTCAGCTGTTCCTCTACAGAATCTCAGTTTTACTTTTCAATGATAATAGTTTACAGTTCTAAGTTGTTTGAAGGCAAAAAACCCCACATATCATTGGCCACAGGGCAGGTCTGGAGATTGTATTTAGCAGAGCTTTGGACAGTTGTTTCAGAGAGGCCTACTTGACATCAGCTTCATCCTTCCAGAGCTGTCAAGAGAATAGAAAATTAATCTGACACCCTGAATCCTATTAATCTCTAATTTCTAGACCCACTACCAATTCTTCTCACTTAATCCTCAGACTGTTAACTCCCCACTAGTATGTTGAGACACAGAAAATTGGAAGAAAGGAAAATAACTTCCCATTTTTTAAAAAAATATTTATTTATTTGGCCCTGTCGGCTCTTAGTTGCAGCACACGGGATGTTTGTTGCGGCATGCAGGATCTTTCATTGTGGCACACGAACTCTTTGTTGCAGTGCACGGGCTTCTCTCTAGTTGTGGCATGCAGGCTCTAGAGCACACAGGCTCAGTAGTTGTGGTGCGCAGGCTCTCTAGTTGTGGTATGCATGCTCCAGAGCATGCGGGGTCAGTAGTTGTGGCGTGCAGGCTTAGTTGCCCCACGGCCTGTGAGATCTCTCTTCCCCAGTCAGGGATCGGACCTGGGTCCCCTGCATTGGAAGGCGGATTTTTAACTACTGGACCACCAGGGAAGTCCCTAAATTCTACTACCCACAGATAATAATTTTAACATTTTAAAGATTTAATTAATATAATATGCATGATATTCCTAATGAAGAGGAAAATTCTCTTAAAAAGTCATTGTCTCTCTTTATTTTCACATCCGGTTGTCTTTTTCCTCTGGATCCTTACAGTGACCATCTTTTCAGTTAGAAAAATAAATTACTATCAATATTTTCTCTTTCCTGGGACTTTAAAATAAGATTAAATTAATGCCTTCATATTCTGTAGGCAAATGGTAAAAAAGCAGATCTTTCCTTTTTGATCAGTAGCTCCATGCCCTGTGCCGACTTCATGGGGCCTTTGGAAGGGAGAAGTCAGAGGACACAGAAGCAGATCAGGAAACATTAAAGGACTGAAATATTTTCACTGAGTTTCTTTCACTTGAAATAATGGTCATTTTGATATTTTTATCCAAGCTCTGCAATCTCTTCTGACACTACTAAAATAGATTACAAAATGAGAAGCAAGTTTTAGTAACTAAGGCTATTGAGCAATGTTTCTGCACAGCCAGAAGGGTACATTTGGAAATATTCCACAGTGACCAAATGTTCCAGAAGCAGTGTGTGATTTCTCAGAAGTCAGGGTCAAATCACAGGAAAACTGTTCTGTACCAAGGTAAGTCTTAACAAGACTTCATCTTCTGTATCCAGACTGCTGGTATCTGCTTAATATAGCCATAAATTTTGATCAGCTTAGGTTGGCAAAAAGTGGGGGAAAAATTGGCTTGGTTGGCCTTGTATTTGATCAACTGTAGAATGAAACAATAAGGCTGTTTGCAGAAAAGGAACAGATTACTTAACATTGGTTGGTATTTAGTAAAGTTGTGTCCATCACCAGAAACAATCATAGACTATTTTCTGGATGCTGGATGATTTAAACAGGTAAAGCCCACTTTGTATACTTAACTCCACTCTTCGAAGGAGAGCAGAACCTGTTGGAGAGGAGAAGAGTGACAGTGATCATGGTAATCCTTGTGATAGCTCACCTTTACTGTGCTTTTATTATATGATGGGCATTATGCTAAGGTTTTCATGTTAAATATCTCATTTAACTGCACAGTACTACGTATGTTCTCCCTGGGGTGCAAAAGGGATGCTCTATATTTCAATATCACACAGCAGAAATGTGTAAAATATTGAATAGATACAACAGATCATTATTCTCAGAAATATAAACTGGAACAAAGGCACTATGCCTTCAGCATTGCGTCTTCTGTATGGTGTTAGCACATTTGGACCCACCAAGCACACAGTCTTTGTCAAACTGTGTTAATCTCGGTCCTATGAGAAACATACATCATGATCTAGGTCTGGCCCTTGTGAAGGACAGAGGGAAGGAAGGTGGTATGGTAGAATTTGGCAAGAACCTTGGGGAGTCCTCCAGTCACTGCCTCCTATCAGAAGATCCTTGCATCTCCCAGGAATGAGACTGCCTTAGTACCCCTGTCATGATCATCCATTGGCTGAGAACCACCCAGGAGAGGCATGACCTGGATGCAAACACAGTGAAGGGTTTCAGAGCCCAGCAGCTGGGACTTTCCATCAATTATGCCACCTACTACTCATAGTCAAGGGGTTCATTTTCATGGCAACTACAGAGACCAAACACAGATATCAGTTTCAGCTTGGTATTTACCACAGAATTAAAGATAGCACAATTCATGTATTCTCATTTATTCAACAAATATTCATTGTGTATATATGTGGAAGAGACCATGCCAATTTAATAGTAAAGTCAAACATAAATCAAATAATGGCCCAAGTAAATGTAAAATTAGAGCTGTGATAAGTGCTATGAAGAAGTTTCACAGAGATATCACCATATAGGATAGTATAAATACTATGTATTTATACTATATGAATAATATAAATCTAACCTAGTCATGGATTGGGAAGGGCTTCTCTGAGGAAATAACATTTGAGCTGAGGTCTGAAACATAAGTAGGCAGTAACTAATAAGTGGAGAAGGAACATGCTGAGGGCAACATGTGCAAAGGTCCTGTGGTAGGAAAAAGAAAGACAAATATGATAGGTGAGGGAGACTTTGAGTTCACTCTTAAACAAGTCAAGTTGGAGGCATCTTTGAGACACTCAAAAGGAGATGCAGAGTAGAATCTTGTTGTTAGAAGAGCACAGAGACTGTACATATAAATTCACAAGTCACCTGAATATTGGTAGTAACTAAAACTGATGGCATAAAACAAAGTGATTACAGTTCACTGCACATATACATTTTTTCAACTGTATGTTGTAAAACCTCTTTTCCTGTCTTTGGGTGGTAGCAATGCCAAACTTTCCTACTGTTTTCAACTTAGATATGAAAATAATATGGAATTATTTTTTAAGCTACTACTTTCTGGAGCTCAAGGCATCAGATACTTCTTTGCAGACATTTTATGAATATGTTTCATGGTGAAAAAATATTCTGAATTCTTAAAAAAATAGTTCTTTGTCAGTTTGTAATAGGGAAAAACAAATCTGACTCCATATTGGATCTGTTTGTTTGTTTTTGTTTTACTTTAACCTTTGTATTCTCTTGCTTTGGCTATAATTTAATCACTGAAAGAATATTGCCTATAGCTTGAAATGTATAGGATAGCCCATTCTCAAGGCTCTGACCTTTAAAGGTATAACATTCTTCCATTTATGTAGAGAAAAAAGTTGCAGAACAGAGAATAACATTTGCCTTATTGGAGGTTTATAGGAACAGCAAACCACACCTGCTCCCCTTTCAGTATAAAAGAAGCCTGAATTCTAACTCGGGTAAGATGGTTCTTTGGGACACTAGTCCACCATCTCTTCTGTCTGCTGGCTTTCTGAATAAAGTCACTATTCCTTGTCCCAACACCTCATCTCTCAATTTATTTTCCTTTTGTGCGGTGAGCAGTATGAGCTAGGACTCAGTAACAAGCTTTACTATTCTATTTATAACATATAATTTGTAATAACCTTTCAGAAATTTCCTCTATGGAGTCAGCACAATGTGAATAAATAAAGAATAGCCAAATGAGAAATATTATACTAAAAATGTTAGTAGCAAACTTCTCATTTTAGAGCCTGTGTTCTCCCAAATTTAGGTTTTGTTTTGAAATTTCCTGTACTGAGTTCAAATGTGGAGTCTCATTCTGGTAGCTGAATCAAATGTGAATGATGACCGCTTGCACTTTCATACATTGTTTATATCTTGGGATTTCATAATGAAAGCTACTGTCACCGTTTCAAAGTATTAAGGGACAGTTATGTGCAGATGGTATGCATAGTCATTCCTTGAGTGTACAGGAGCCTGGGGTAAGTTATTCGTGATTTAATGATTTTTATCAGAATGAAATAAGCATTTGAACTTTGGATTTGATCAGCTGCTATCTGCAGCTGTGCCCCAACTAGCAATTACTTCCTCCCTGGGCTCTTTACCCAGACAAATGGGGTTCATCCTTGTTTCGTGTGTCAGTGACTTCCCTGATAACAGACATAGTGACTGCTTGAGCTATTGCTGCCTCTGAACGGCAAAACTCCAAAAGCTCAGACGGGTTTTCTCCTATCAGGATATTTTTTTCCCCCAGCACAATAAAATGCTTCCTTTAATCATAGACTTTGAGGGCCAGTTAATTTTCTACCCATCAGAACTTAAAAGCAGAGTTTTGAGAAGTGTCCTTTATCATGAGATACAACCTAGTATAACCATTTTATTTTTAAAAAAAGATTCAAAATCACGATGGTGGGAGTTACATTCAAATCTGCTTATTTGCCTCCGTTTTCCTGAGATTACTTCAGTAGTCATGGTTGGCATCCAACGTCTTCTACAGCTGCCAAGCATGTTTGGCTTAAGGCAGACACCGAAATAATTTTCCTACTCTTTTCTTATTCCTTCCATGATTCCTTCTTGTTATTTACTGCTCAGTGATGAAGAGCACCATTTCTGTTTTAGTGTACCATTTTGCCCTTCTGTGATTGTTTTAATGTAAATGTGAATGAAACAGGGCCTATGACTCAGCATTTTTCATGTGCATGTGGTGGTTTCTGATTTCAAATGGGACAAATTAAATAGATTTAACTTTACTGATGGAAAAGTTAATAAGGTACATGCAGTATTTTCTTTTTCCATGTTCGCTAAAACCCATCTATATGCTGAATGACATAATTTCATAACCTTCCTCATTAAAAAAAAAACAGCATAAATAAAACGGTAACTACCCAGTCACAACAGATAAATTTGTTGCCAGCCGAAATCTTGTATGTAGTTAGTTGATAAAATGATTCTACTCACCAAATCTTATTAGTTATCTGGTAAAATGACTGTAACTGCTCTCCTTGTTTCTATGTAGTTAGCAGATTAAGGCCTGGAATCTTTAATCTCAGAAAATTAAATCTGCCCCTGATTGTCACATTGATGGAGCATCTGTTGTTCCAGGTGTTTGCCTAGTTTTTAAGAGCTGTGAAGTGAGCTATCTCACAACTCGCCTGCATAGGTGAGAGTCTTCCCAAAGATGCCATGCTTCAGGCTCCAATTTGATGTATTTGCAAGACTTGCAGAGAGATAGTGAGCCATGTAGGTATGCCACATGTATAGACTACGGGTGTTTTAAATGCATGCACAGGGGGATAGAGTTGTCGCCAACCCAAGCAAAATAGTCATTTTAATATCCCAGCAGGCTGACGGAAAAGCACAATAGGAGAACCAAAGAAGAGTTTCATAAGTCTAGAAAGTTAGATCTCTGGTCAATAAATATTTGATTATCACTGATAATATTTTAGCATAGCAAAAGGCTAACTGGGGAATATGTTATTGTATAATAAAGTTAAAAAAATAAATTAAGGTCTGATAGGTTGCATTTTTTGTAGGGTATTATTCAAGAATAAAGTTTGAAATTTCAGAATTAAGTATTTCATTATTTTAGTGTAAAATTTGTTGAATTATATATGTGCACACGTATCACATGTATATATGCACACATATCATAATTGCACAGGTCAATGACTGTTCACAAAGGAAACATCCACAAAAACTCACGAGCCCCTTCAGGCCACCTTCTAGTTACTACCCCCAGCCATAAGATTAACCCCTACTTGAACTTCTAATAGTTAATCTACTTTGGCAGGAGTAGGAAAGCATTTTTGAACATTTTATTGAATTATTATATATTTATATAAAGTATGCAAATGAGAAATGTATAACTCACATTTTCAGAAAGTGAACATACCCACAAGTCCAAGTCAAGAAACAAAATGTTACCTCCCAGAAACCCTTTCATACCCCTAGTAACCCCGCTCCCCGCCGAAGGTCACCCCTTTCCTGATGTCCACGAGTATCACTTAGTTTTTCCAATTTTTGCACTTTACATAAACTGAACCACGTGGCATGCACACTTGTGTCTGACATCCTTCACTTAACATTGCACTCGTGAGATTCATCTGTAGTGTTGCACATAGTTGTATGATCGGTGGTATATTCTGATTCCATAGTGTGTCTGTGCCACAATTTGTAGACGTATTTACTGTTGGTGGATATTTGGGTGATTACAAACAGTGAAAACTCCAGTTTTAGCCTTCCTCTAAAGTCAGTATGAATTTTATTTCTGTGCATTTTCTGATAACAGAGGAAAAAAGATCTTTTACTTGCCCGTAAAATTCTCCTATCGTACTGGGAGCTGCTGTTTGTCCTCTATAAAGTGTATTGAGCCTTTGCTCCCCAGTTAAAAGAAGGTCTAGTCCTCTGATACTGGGATCTGAGAGGTATTAAGTATTTCTCTGGACATTTAATTGATGAATCATCAAAGAATTGTAACATTTTATAGCAATTAGCTATCACCCATTTGCTGAGTCAGTTTCATTTATTAGGATAAAATCAGGGAGCATCTTTAACTTCTCCATTATTGCCTTCAATAATTGGATCTTTCTTTCCCACTCTTAGACCCCATAGTTTTCTCACATATAGATATTAAAAAGCCTGGGCCAGTCTAAGTCAAAACTTCAATCTCTTGGTCAATTAAAGCTTCTCTCCTCCCCCAGCACAGGCTTAACTCCCTTGCTCAGAGATGAAATTGGAGAAAGAAGGGCAGTGTCTGCCACTGCTCCCTCTCTCTCCCTCTCTCCCTCCCTCCCTCCCTCCCTCCCCCCCCGCCCCCCCCTCTCGGCGGGGGGGTGGTGGTGGTCTCTGAATCTTCAAAGGTTGGTTTAGTGGAGTATTTGGGAAAGGGAAAGGAGACAAAGAGTGAAAGAATGATGGAAGGAAAAGAAGTAAAAGCTTTCTTACTCACCCTGTTGTGTTTATAGTTCTCTCTTACTTGTCAAATTCTGCCTTGGCAGTCACCCAAATTCTGGATTTTCTTGTGGGGTGCATAAATATAAATGTGTTCTTTGGAGATTCCCATGACTTCTGATCCAAGTGATGTATTCTCCAGCTGACCTTTTGAAACACCCCCTGCTGTGGTACTCACAGTTTCAATTCTGTGAGGTCCGCTCACTTTGGTGGGCAGATCTTGGTTAACATTTTTTTAGCATGGTGGAGTTCACGTCATTCTCAAAAATTTATACTTTTTGTCCCTCCAAATCATGGAAATATGCCTGCTGGCCCATTTCCTCTGCCTGATACAATGGGCAGCACCAGCCAATGAATAAGGTACCTTTCTCACAGGTACTCCAAATGCTACAGAAGGGAAAAGACAGCAAGTACCTCCAGCCCCTGTTTTCCCACTCACATGAACTTCAAAGAACCTCTTCCATCAATCTCTTGCCTTCTTCTTACCAGCTTGGATGGAGTGGTGGTCACTAGACTGGTTTTGCTCTCTTTTGTTAATATCTCACAGGGGAGCACCAAGCACCTCTCTTTAGAATGTGTGCTTATTACCAGTTGAGCTTGGGTTTCAGACCTTGGCCAAAATTGTAATAGGAAAAGATCTAGGTAACATTTTGTTATCTAATAACAGAGACAGGTTTAAGTTGGTCTTATTCATGGAATGTCTACACTGCCTGGAGCCACCTCAGTTATGTTTGGAAAATAAGATGGGTCTAGCTAGCTGGAAAGAGAGGTAAAATTTCTTTATACCCAACACTGTTCTAGGCCATATGGAGAATGTAAGACATTTGGACTCTCAAGGAGCTCCTCATCAAGTTTGAAAGGCAAGATCTGCATTCTCCGAACATTAAGCTCACCATCATTGTGCTCTGTAAAAGGCAACATGCAATGGTAACAGATAAACCATTATCCAGAAGTTAAGCTGAACACAGGGGAGCATTAGCCATCTTGCCAACTCATTACTGAGAAGCTGCTGCTTTGTACCCTTGGGTGTTGTTTCAGACGGCCACAACAGCTGACTGGGAGCAATCCCCCATCAGGGCAACACTATTTCCTGTATTGAAACATCAGGAAGCAAACAATCAACACAACAGGAGAGCCACAATATTGATTTGATGGAGGAGAACCTTCCTGGGTTTCTGATTTAATCTTTACCACGTAGGATTGTGCCTTTTGATCACTTATCTGATCTACCTCAAACTTTTTCACCCAATAATCTGTAAGCGCAAAATAGTACAATCGATTGATTACCCCCCCCACAGTTCTGGGGACCTAGCTTATAGCAGGCTACGACCAGTTTGAAACATCTTTGACAGTTTTTATTTTATTTTTAAAAAGTCATTTGAACTTTACATTCAACCTGTAATGTGTTTTTGATTGTTTTAATTTTAAAGCAGTGACACATTTCCATGAAATAAGGCTGTATCTCTGTATACCCTCAGGCACATTCCCATACACAGAAACACCTCGTTTTATGGCACTTCACTTTATTCTGCTTTGCAGATATTGTGTTTTTTATAAGTTGAAAGTTTGTGGCAACCCTGCGTTGTCAGATAATGGTTAGCATTTTTTAGCAGTAAAGTATTTTTTAATTAAGGTATGTACGTTGTTTTTTTTTAGACATAACACTATTGCGCACTTAATAGACTACAGTATAGAATAAACATTTATATGCGTTGAGAAACCAAAACATTGATGACTCATCTTATTGAGACATTTGTTTTATTGTGGTGTTCTGGAACCCAACCTGTAGTATCTCTGAGGTATGCCTGTATCCTAAGGATCGTGCTTAGTCCAGTTCAAGAAGATAAATACTGTTCTCTTGGGTTAAGGATAAGTTTCTCGGCTTCTTTTACATCTAAGTCATTCACTTCATGATAGTTATGAAACTTTATTGCTTTTAAAAGTGAGCAAAGAAGGCTCAATCCCTATAATCTGGAAGCACATTTTAATTATAAGGAATGTAAATATGAGTATCTCATGAATAATAGTATAATATTATCTGACATTTTTAAATGTTGTTTACCTTTATTGAGGTATGAGTGACTAGTAGAATTGTAAGGTATTTGAAGTGTACATCATGATGATTTGATATAGGTATACATCGTGAAAGGAGTCCTCTTATCTACTTAATTAGTACATATGTGACCTCACGTATTTATCTTATTTATTTATCATTTTGGTGAGAACATATAAGTCCTCATCTTTTAGCAAATTTCAGTTATGTGATACTGTTATCAACTGCAGCCACCATGTTATACATTAGATCCTCAGACCTTATTCACCTTATAGGTAAAAGTTCGTAACCTTTTACCAACCTCTATTTCCCCCACCTACCAGCCCCTAGCAACCATCTTCTACTCCCTCTCTGAGTTTCACTTTTGTTTTGGATTCCACATGTAACTCTTAGCATGCCATATTTGTCCTTTTCTGTCTGGTTTATTACACTTAGCATAATACCTTCAAGGTCCATCTGTGTTGTCACAAATGGCAGGATTTCCTACTTTCTTATGCCTGAATATTATTCCATTGTGTGTGTATATAGACAGAGATATCACATGCATATCTATAAATATCACACATACGTACATATATATGTATACATACATACATATCACATCTTCCTTATTCATTCATCCACTGACAGACACTCAGGTTGCTTCCATATCTTGGCTAATGAGAATAATAATGCAACGAACATGGGAATGCAGCTTTCTCTTCAAGATCCTGTTTTCATTTTCTTTGGATATATTATACCCAGAAGTGAAATTGTTGGATCACATGGTAGTTCTAGTTTGAATTTTTTGAGGAACCTCTCTGTACTGTTTTCCATATGGAGTATACAAATTTACATTCCCACATGTGTACAAGGATTCCCTTTTCTCCACACGCTTGCCAACACTTGTCATTTCTTGTCTTTTTGATGATAGTCATTGTAACAGGTGTAAGGTGATAGCTCGTTGTGGTTTTGATTTACATTTCTCTGATGATTAGTGATGTTGAGCAACTTTTCAGGTACCTGTTGGCCATCTGTATCTCCACTTTGGAGGAATGTCTCTTCAGATCTTCTGCCCATTTTTTAATTGCATATTTCTGTTTCAGGGTTGTTGTTGCTTTTGTTTTTTGTCTTTTGTTTTTGCTGTTGAGTTCTTTATGCATTTTGGATATTAACTCCTTATCAGATATATAATTTGTAAGTGTTTTCTCCCATTCTGTAGATTGCCTTTTCATTTTGTTGATGGTTTCCTTTGCTGTGCAGAAAATTTTGAGGTAGTCCCACCTATTTATTTTTTCTTTTGTTACCTTTGCTTTTGGTGTCAAATTCAAAAGGTCATTATCAAGACCATCGTCAAGGAGCTTACCCCCTATGTTTTCTTACAGGAGTTTTGTGATTTTACGTGTCAAATTTATGTCTCTAATCCATTTTGAGTTGATTTTTCAATATGGTATAAGATAGGGTTACAGTTTTATCTTACACATCTGCTGTCCAGTAATGCCAGCACTATCCATTGAAGAGACTATCCTTTTCCTATTGTATATTGTTGGCTGCATTGTTGTAAACTAATTGACCATGTATGCATGGATTTATTTCTGGGCTCTCTATTCTGTTCCAATGATTGTATCTGTTTTTGTACAAGTATCATATTGTTTTGACTACTGTAGCTTTGTGATATAGTTTAAAATCAGGATGCTTGATGCCTCTAGCTTTGTTCTTCTTTCTCAAAATTGCTTTGGCTATTTGAGGTTCCAAACAAATTTTAAGATTCTTTGTCCACTTCTTTGAAAAATTCCAATAGAATTTTGATAGGTATTGCATTGAATCTGCAGATTGCTTTCAGTTGTATGGACATTTTAACAGTTTGGGTTGTTCAAATCCATGAGCATGATAAATTTTTCCATTTATTTGCGCCTTCTTCACTTTCTTTCACTGATACCTTACTGTTTTCACTGCATAAAACTTTGGAGGCTGATGTAAGGAGATTGTTTTCTTAATTTCTCTGATAGTTCATTGTTAGTGTATAGGAAAGCAACTAATTTTTGTATATTGGTTTTGTATCCTACAACTTTAGAGAATTTGTTCTTAAGGTTTTAACAATTTTTTGGTATTCTTTGGGGTTTTCTACATATAATACCATGTCATCTATAAATAGTAACAGTTCACTTCTTTTCCAATTAGGATGCCTTTTATTGCTTTTTCTTGCCTAATTGCTCTGGCTAGGACTCCCAATAGGAGTTGAATAAAAGTGGTGACAGTGGGCAACCTTGCCTTGTTCCTGATCTTAGACAAAAATCTTTCAGATTTTTGTCCTGAATGTGATGTTAGCTTTGGGCTTGTTATATATGCCCTTTATTATGTTGAGGTATGTTCCATCTAAACCCACTTTGTTGACAATTTTTATGATTGGATGTTGAATTTTGTCAAAAATTATTCTCCATCTATTGAAATGATCATGTAACTTTTATCCTTCATTTTGTTAATGTGGTGTATCACACTGAGCGATTTGTGTGCATTGACCCATCCTTGCATCCCTGGAATAAACCCCATTTGATCATGGTGTGTAATCCTTTTAATGTACAGTTGAATTTGGTTTGCTTATATTTTGTTGAGGATTTGGGATCTATGTTTATCAGGGATATTGGCCTGTAATTTCTTTTCTTGTTGTGTCCTTGCCTGGTTTTGATATCAGGGCAATGCTGGCCTTGTAAAAGGAATTTGGAAGTGTTTCCTCTACTTTTATTTTTTAGAAGCAGTTGTTAATCGTAGTGTCTTATGATCCTTTGAATATCTTTGATATTAGTTGTAATTTCTCCTCTTTTCTTTCTAATTTTACTTGAGCCCTCTCTCTTTTTTTCTCGGTAAGACAAGGTAAAGATTTGTTTTTTTATGCTTATTTTTCAAAAAAATCAACTCTTAGTTTGATTTTTTTCTGCTGTCTTCTTAGTTTCTGTTTTATTTATTTCTATAAGATATTTGTATTTCCTTCCTTCTGTTAACTCTCAGCAGGAGAGAGAGAGAAAAGGGCAGAAATATCACTTGAAGAAATAATGGCTGAAAACTTCTGTAACCTGGGTAAGGACATCCAGATCCAGAAAATTCAGAGTTCCAAATAAGATGGTCCTTAAGAGACCACCCCCCACCAAGACACATTTTAATTAAGATGTCAAACCTTAAAGACAAGGAGAGAATATTAAAAGGAGCAAGGGAAAAACAATTTGTTACGTACAAGGGAACCCCCATCAGACTAACAGCAGATTTTCCAGTTAGTGTCTAGATGTAGGCTGATTTAGAAGCTGGATCCAGAGGCAGCAGCTGGGTAAGTATGTAGTTAGGGCACTTCCAAGAAGAAACTGGGAGATGGGCTTTTATGCTTGCCCCTCTGCACTAGACCTGGGTGTATAGCTGCAAGGGGTGCTCCTGTACCCATTAATAACTTCTTTGTTTGCTACAATCCTGTGAGACTCGTGGATTCAGGCCTCTGTGGCTATCAAGCTAGGTGACCTAGGGGCCCATCCCTTGGGCAGTAGCTGAAGAGCTGAGGTGCCAGGCATGCATACAGTCTCTTACCAGGGAGATATTGGCAATTGGTAACAGGCTCAAATGAGAAGGTGGAGGTAGTGTCTGCTGGCTTTCTAAGTCTTTGGGGAGGATGGCAGTGAGCCCCTAGATGCCTGCTAAAGTACCTTTTAAAGTGTGCAAATAGACAGCTCTCAGGGAAAGATTGGAAGATGTGCATTTTTTGCCTGTTCCCTTTCAGAGCTAAGTGTTTAGGGAGCCCATCCCTCAGATGGGTGTCTTAAAATTAGGGATACTAGATGTGGGGTCTGAAGCCTTCAGTTCTCAGAGAGAAGCTTGGAATTGGGAGTTCCATCCTGACTCTGTGGTGCTGTGTCAAGGATGGGGTTTATGGCCTTTCCTCCCTGTTTCAATGTGGGTGATACGGGTGTTTTCTCATTGGCCTGATGTGTAGGAGTTGATCAGCTAGTTTGTGGATTTCTTTCAGAGGGAATTGCTCCATGTATTACTATAGATTCATTGTGTCCATGGGAGGAGGTGGATTCAGGAAACTTTTATGGTGCCATCTTGGACCCCAGAACTCACCTGACACTTTTTTTTTTTTTTTTTTTTTTGCGGTACGCGGGCCTCTCACTGCTGTGGCCCCTCCCGTTGAGGAGCACAGGCTCCGGACGCACAGGCTCAGCGGCCATGGCTCATGGGCCCAGGCGCTCCGCGGCATTTGGGATCTTCCCGGACCGGGGCACGAACCCGTGTCTCCTGCATCGGCAGGGGGACTCTCAACCACTGCGCCACCAGGGAAGCCCAACCTGACACTTTTTTTTTTTTTTTTTTTTGCGATACGCGGGCGTCTCACTGTTGTGACCTTTCCCGTCGCGGAGCACAGGCTCCGGACGTGCAGGCTCAGTGGCCATGGCTCACGGGCCCAGCCGCTCCGCGTCATGTGGGATCTTCCCGGACCGGGGCACGAACCCGTGTCCCCTGCATCGGCAGGCGGACTCTCAACCACTGAGCCACCAGGGAAGCCCAACCTGACATTTTTAATGGACTTAGATTTTCACAACACAGCCACATCCTGGTCCTCATGAATATATCTCACATTTATCATCATAGTACTGTTAAATAGAGCAGGAATTATCATCCCCATTTGAGAGGTAAGCAAAACGATGCTTAGAATGATTAAGTGACTTGCCTGTGATTACAGTTAAGAACTCACTAGGCTGTAAGCTCTGTGAGGGCCAGGACTTCATTTATTTTGTTTACCACTTTGTCTTCAGTCTCTAGCACAATGTCTGGAAAACAGTGGGCACCCAATAAAAGTTTCATAAATTAATTAACATCTAGACTTCTAGTTCTAGCTTTCTTTCCCTGTACAGAGTAGTGAGTAATTCTCACCAGAGTAAAGAATGGCAGAAAGAAGCCAATTGAGAAACCAACGAACCAAAATCAGTCCTGTTTTCCAATTTTCTAAAGACTTGTCCTGAAATCTCTTATAAGAAAAGGAAACAAAAGTATAACATTGATTTTCTCTTCTAGAGCTAAGATTTTTCAGCTGAGTTTGTCTCAAGTCTTTTTTTTTTTTTTAGTGGTTTCCCATATCAATGACACAATAGGACTAAAGGTACATGTGCCAATGTGGGCATGAAAAAGAATGACTATGTAGGATTTTGAGTGTTTCTTAACACTTGGATTTCAAGGAGGGCATTCTATGTAATGAACTCAAATACATCTGTATGATGGTCAGCCTTGAGAGTAAACATTCCAAGGTCTGAATTGCCTATGAAAACTGAACTGATATCGTATAGCACAGGGAACTATATTCAACATTTTGTTATAACCTATAATGGAAAAGAATCTGAAAAATTATATATATATATATATGTGTGTATATATATATATATATATATATATATGAATCACTTTGCTGTATACCTGAAACTATTACAAGATTGTAAATCAACTACAATTAAAGAGGGAAATGAGGGGCTTCCCTGGGGGCGCAGTGGTTGAGAGTCCGCCTGCCGATGCAGGGGACACAGGTTCGTGCCCGGGTCCGGGAAGATCCCACATGCTGCGGAGCGGCTAGGCCCATGAGCCATGGCCGCTGAGCTTGCACGTCCGGAGCCTGTGCTCCGCAACGAGAGACGCCACAACAGTGAGAGGCCTGAATACCGCAAAAAAAAAAAAAAAAAAAAAAAGGAAATTAAAAAAAAAACTGAACTGAGCAACAAACTCTTAGAGACTTTGACAGAAAATCAGCATAGATTGTGCTTCCATGTCCCAGATTTGTCACTGCCATCCAGTGCCATAACTGTAGCATAATGGCAAATGTTGAGGTGGAGTTTTAAGGAAGAGAACAAAAGAGCATATGAAAAAAAGAATGATTTTAAAAAGATCAGAAAGCAGGAGGGAATGAATTTATTGGGTTGTCTATCATTTTATGATTGGGAGTCTTTATATATTCTGTAAATGAGTCCTTTTTTGTTGTATATTTAACAAAGATCTTCTACCACTCTGTGGTAGTTTCCTTCTCCAAAGTCATGAGGATAGTTGCCTAAATTATCTTCTAATTATTCTGCAGAGTAATGAGGAAAGGTGTTCTTTTCAATAGTAGGACAACTGGATACAGTGTGGGGTAAAAAAACCTTGACCTCCATCTCATATCATACACAAAAAATAATTATAGTGGATTGCTGATATAAACATGAAAGTTAAAACAGTAAAGATTTTAGAAGAGGATGTAGATGACATCTTCATGACTTCAGAAAAGGGAACTAATTTTTAATAAGGAGACAAAAAGTCCTAACCAACAAGAAAAATGTTGACAAATTATGCTATTCAATACATTAAAATTAAGAAATTCCATTCCTCAAAAGACACGAATTCTCTCTCTAACTGGGTCTAATCTGTGTTAAGTGTTTCCCCAAAATTCTTAATTTTAGTGGTTTATTTTTTTCATTCTAGAATTTCTATTTGATACTTTTGAGATCATCTCTGTAATTTATATAGTATTACATCATCTGTCTATATAGTCCATCTTTTAGGTCCTTGAAATAGTAAGCATGTTTGTTTTAAAGTCTAGCGCCTGTGTCTGAAGGCTCTATGGATTGCTTTCTGTTTTCTTTCTTGCTTTTTCCCCTGGTGATCGTCTTTCATGTTATCTCAATAACTTGTGAGTCTTATTTGATTGTATGCCAGCCATTGTTTCTAAGAATTACAGAAATAATGTGTGGCCCATGGTGATGTTATCTTCCTCCATAAAAGATTTTTGTTTGTTTCTGCCACATGTATGGAGGCTCTAGTGATCTGAGATTACTTTAATTCAATTCTAGGGGTGGTTAATTTTCTAGATTATCCATATATCTCCTAGCTCAGATCAGTTTATGTGAGAAACGTTTTACTTGCAATTTATTCTTCCTCCTAAGATACACACATTCAGGGCCCCATCATAAATTGCATTTATCATGACCCCCCTCCATAGAAAGCCCTGGGATTTTATCCCTCCCCATAAGCTTTCAGATACATGGCTCAGACTCTTAGCTTCCTCCTCCAGAATAGCAAATTCTGAACACTACATCTCTCGAGTACTGTCTTCTCCTATCTATCTTAGCCCAATAATTCCTCCTTATTTTATTAGCATAGCAATACCTTTATTTTGCTTTTCTATTTTTTTCCAGCCTTAAGAGTTATCCTTATCAAAGGTTTGGTCCATATTACCCTGTCAAAAATTACCAGAAGTAGAGGGGCTTCCCTGGTGGCGCAGTGGTTGAGAGTCCGCCTGCCGATGCAGGGGACACGAGTTCGTGCCCCGGTTCGGGAAGATCCCACATGCCGCGGAGCGGCTGGGCCCGTGAGCCATGGCCGCTGAGCCTGTGCGTCCGGAGCCTGTGCTCCACGGCGGGAGAGGCCCCTGCACTGAGAGGCCCGCGTACCGCAAAAAAAAAAATTACCAGAAGTGTAAAGTCCTGTTCTTCACTTCTCATAGCACAGGGTAGAACTCATTTTATAGAGGAATTCTAGCTATTTTAGCTCTTTAGCTAAACCATGGTATTTTCATGTTTTCTGATTTCCAAGTTAAAAAGCTATTTGAGTCTGTCCGAAACTCTTGGAATCCTTTCAAAGTTTTAGAATTCAGGGCGCTAAAGTCAATAAACCCAATTAATAGATTTTTGCCTGTATTAATTAAGATCCTTTTTACTGTAACAGAAACCCAGTTCACACTGGCCATTTTTTCAAGTGGGAAGATTCTATTAGTTTCTTTAATTCAAAGGGGTATAAGCTTCAAGAAAGTTTCTTCCAGCAGCTCAAATAATACCATCAGGACTGATTTCAGACTCTCTCTCATTTCACTTTTCTGCCATGTTGGCAGAAGTTCTCAGCTTCTCTGTCCCATGGTGACTCTACATTTATATTCTTACCCTCCTGAGGCCAGCAAAATATGTCTAAGTATCCTGGAAATCTAATTATATCTCACCGGCTCTGTTGTGTCATGGGTCCACTCATGAAGCAATGGTTGTGACCTGGGGAATGGGATGTTATGATGGGCCTCACCTCAGTCACATGCTCTGACTATGAAAACAGGTGTGGAGCCCAACCGGAAGCACAAGAACTGAAAGTGGTGGAGGATATGATTTGCTGAAAAAAACAAAACAAAACAAAACAGAAAGCTGTCTTTGGTAGAAGGGGATTGGAGTCTAAAAAAAGTAGTACTGATGAACCTAGTGGCACGGCAGGAATAAAGACGCAGACATAGAGAATGGACTTGAGGACATGGCGGTGGCGGGGGGAAGCTGGGATGAAGTAAGAGAGTGGCATGGACATATATACGCTACCAAATGTAAAATGCATGGCTAGTGGGAAGCTGCTGCTTAGCACAGGGAGATCAGCTCGGTGCTTTGTGACCACCTAGAGGGGTGGGATAGGGAGGGTGGGAGGGAGACTCAAGAGGGAGGGGATATGAGGGTATATGTATACATATAGCTGATTCAACTTGTTGTACAGCAGAAACTAACACACCATCGTAAAGCAATTATACTCCAATAAAGTTGTGGGGGAAAAAAAGAATTATGGATAAAAGAGAACAACAAAATGTCCACTATACCAGCCCACTGGAAATCAGTGTTGTAGTTTTCCTCTGCGGACTGCAGGTCTCGCATTATCTTAGAAAGCGTTTTATTGTTTAATTTATTATGCTGTCACAGTGCACAAAGGTCTGACTTTGCATCTCAGATGTGCTTGATGCTAATCTCTTTTGCCTATTGGTTTCTTAAGGCTGTTGTGCACTTGGGCAATGGAAAGGAGCAGTGGTCTGCCATGAGTTGATTTCCAGAGAAGGAGCTTAATCTAAGCACAATATGCCACCTTGATGAGTGTCCTATGGGATTAAAAGGGTGGAATGGAAAGCAAGCATAGGCGGGCAGTTTAGGATCATGCCTCAGAAAAAGGCCTGGTGTTATCTGTTCTGAAACTCAATGAAAATGAATTGATGAGCAGACAATAGCCCGGGTGTCCAGCTGATTGATTTGTGCAGCCCCGAGCGTCCCCAAGCTGTTTGGCAGCAAGCCGTCTTTCTTCTGTTCTTTCCTTATTAATTCCGGCTATGATAAATGGCTATGCTGACAGCCCACTGCAATGAAAATAAAATCCTTGTCAGGGAGTCTTCCATCTTCCAAGAAGCAAAGAAAATCTTGTCCATAGCCCTCTTGCGGAGGAATTTTCTCACATAATCTTATTGGTGATGTGTGAGTGTGACAGTGTATGTGTTCGTGTATATGCATATCCTGCTGAATGCTGTGAGTTCACTTCTAGGTAAAAAACACTAAGGTTTATTAAAAATAGACCCCTGCAAATAGAAGCCACCAAGCTATACCTTAGGTATGTCATAAGCAAACCTGAGGAAAGGTAGAGCTCTCAGAAATACCTTGAGCTCAACAACACAGGGGAGAAGAAAATTAATACTTTTTTTTCCCCTTGCAGTCTTATAAAAGTAGGTAGCAGTTGCATAGTGTAGAAAGAAGGGATGTTAAAACACTGATCGACCATTGCTGGGGACATTTTACACTATTCAGTTTACCTCCCCTAACCTCTTAAACCCCTCTTTTTCCTGATCAGCGTTGTGTGTACATCACAACACGCTGCAGAAGTTGGCATGCATTAACTGAGATTTTTTCTTAATCAACAAAGGTTTACATATTCTAATGTTGCTGGAACAGGATGCTCTATGAAGAGAGCTAAGATTCATAGAGTTATAATGGTCCCCGGAAATCATCAGATGAGGGAACCAAGACAAACCTAGGTGTAGGCGTTGTTTTCAGGGATCTGTCCTACAGATATATTTGCACACGTATCCGAAGATAAGCATATTTTTTTACAGCACTGCTTGTAATAGCAAAAACTCAGGAGCAATCTATATGGCCAGCAGTAGGTAAAGTAAAATAAACTAGATAAACTCAAAGGAATAACCATTAGAGAGAACAAGGAACCTCTGTATGTGTCAATAGCAACAGTTTTCAGGGGAAAAAAGTGTCACAGAAGAGTAATATGATATAATTTATTTTCTGTTAAAGCAGGAGAGAGTAAAAAACATGTATATATGTTAGCATATGCAAAGAAAATTTCTGGAGCAAATAACTGAGAAATATAAAATGTTGGTTTCCTCTAGGGAAAGGCAATGGGAACTTTGGAATAAGTGGAAAATTCTTATAGTTTTTGCAGTTTGAATCTCATTTTTACCAATGTGTGTACTGTGTTTTCATAAAAATGTAATACCATTTCTAAAAATTTTTTTTCTGGTTCCCAGCCCAGTGTTTCAGTTCGTTAATCTACCTTCTGAAGGTGTATACAAACATTGCCTGGTTACAGGCTAAGATCCCTTGGGACAGTCACTTCCAGATACTTCTCTCCATGCTGTAAATTGTTCCAGGGCCACTGGGGCAGGAAGCTTACACTTCTCAACAGGGATACTCTGAGAATAGGCTGCAGTGTAGCCCCCTAGTTCTCCAGTTCTGACATGAATGAGCAGCACCTAGAGATCGCAACTAAACAGATTCCCAGGCGCTTCCTTCAGAATCCAGAAGTTCCAATTCAGTAGAGCTGGGTGCAGCCTGTGAGTCTGCATTTCTAACAAGCTCCCAGGCTGTGCTCATGCTGCTGGTCTACAGACCACATACTGAAGTTCACATGTATGGAGCATAGGTATAATTTGATTTCAAAAGACTGTCCCTCCCTCAAAAAAATGTTTATTATTTAATGAATCATCCTCATCAATGCTTTAACTACCACTGGGCTTGGGCTGGAGGAGAAGCAGTGGAGATGGGCTTGAGATCCATTTTGGAGGCCGTGCTTCTTAGACTTGCATAGGTTTCTGTTATCAGCAGTTGCGTGGATAATGATGGTGATGCCATTTATCAAAATGCTTGAAACAAGTGAGGAAAGAGAGTAAAGAGAACAGGTTAGGTTGCAAGTCAAGGGTTCCGTTTGAGACTTACTTACTTTGAGATGCCAGAAATTGCCAAGAGAAGATATTATCTAAGCAATTGGAGATGAGTATCTGAAGCTCAGGAAGGAGGTCTGGGATTAGGGATATAAATGTGGGAATGGCCATAATGTAGACACATTTAAAGCTATGGGGAAGAATTGAATCACATTAAAAATGTAGAGACAAGGCAGAGGAATCTGAGCAGAACCGTGAGGCAGTCCAACATTTAGGGGTCTCAGAGAGGAGAAGCAGACCTAAGGAGAATAAAAAGGAGCATCCAGTGGGGCAAGGTGAAAACCGAAAGAGTGCAGGATCACAAAAGCCATGAGAGGAGATGTGTGAAGACAAACAGAGGGTCCACCTGGTTCAGTTGTGCTGAGGGACTGAGTAAGAGGAAGATAGTTACACTTAGCAACGTGGTTCCCATGCCCTTCGTTCCCATGCCCTTGGTAAGGGTATTTTCTTTAGAGAAGTTAAGGGAGAGCCCAGATTGGAGTAGGTTGAAGAAAGAATGGAGATGTGGAAGTGGAGCTCTGTGAATAGAGAACTCTTGATAAGTTTGATGCTGAAGGGATGTAAAGCAGTGGGACACGAGCTGGAGGAAGACATGGATTCAAGGAAGGTGTTTCAAAGACGGGAGACAGCAGCGCCTGTTGATGTACTCACAGGAAGCATGCAGTAGAAAGGGAGCCATAGATGGGATCATAGAGTAAGGATAAACGAAGGAATGAAATACTAAGAAAGCAAAGGGGTGGGATCCAGGGCCAGTATAAGGGCACTGGATTTTGATGGGAAGAGCCACACTCCCTTTATCAGGAGCATCCAGACATAGGCAGGTGTGGGAGTGTGGTGTGGGGGGCGGTGATGAATGCTTCCATCAGTGAGTGTGGCGTGACGTACCAGTGGAGAACAAATGGAAAAATGGGAGTTTTGCAGAGCAAGAAGAAAAAATGGGGAGAGTTAGAGTAGTTGTTTTGGTGAAGAGGCAGCTGATATCATGAAAAAACAAAGGATTTAAGTCCTGGCTCTACCCCAGTTTGGTATAGTGGCCAGGGATGAATCTCTTAACTTGCTCTGGGCCTTGGTTTCTTCATCTGTAGTCTGAGAAGAATACCCATCTTATTTTCATGAGAGTCAAATAAAATAAATGTGTAGAGATAAATTTTAAAGCCCTATACAAACATTTGTGACTTCATTTTTATATTTTCAGAATGGAGATAGCACTCATACATACCCAACAGGGTTGTTCTATGATCAAATGAAATAATACTGTATAAAGAAAGCCTTCTCCCTGGTTCATATTAAGTTCTCATAAAGGGTAGCTATCTATTTTGTATACGCTTTTACTTGTCTATTTGGTGTCAATATCTGTTATCCCCATATCGATTCTATCATCTGTGAAAGGGGAACAGTCTGCCCTTTGTTGTAAGAGTTGTCAATAGAACCTGAAAATGGATGAGAAAGTCACATTTGCCATGTTCAATCATTCACTTGCTTTCAATCAACTTGACATTGTGCCCAAAAGATCACAGAACTTCAGAGCTGGAAGAGCACTTAATCATTGCAGCCAAATTCTACCCTTTTAAAAAAAATTAATAGGGAGCCCAAAGCTCAGAGAAGCTCTCAGGGTTTCAGAAAGTCACTCAAAGCAGGGCTAGACTCAGTCTGGTGCACTTTCCACTTTCCCCATGATCCCTCCCACTTTGCTTTGTCATGCGTCCACAGTGCAGTGCTCATTCAAAATTTGACTTAGACTTCTTGGGAAGAGTTGACACATTTTGTCTTCAAAAAGAGCAAAACTATTCAAGGTAAACAGCCTAATAGCAACCCAATATGAACAGTATAGAAGATTCTAATTGTGCAAATGGCATGTTAGAAAAGCTTTGATCAGCTAACTCCTGGGGAACTAACTCTGGCATTTACTGTAATCTAGCTAGATGGGCAGTATTCATCATGACCAGCCTTATTTGATACTGAGCAGATCAAGTGCTAATCACAGAACTAAGGCCACCCTTGCTGTTGGGGATCTGTGCATCCTGCCCTCAGTTCCTGTCCTGTCTCTTCCCGTCAGTGTGAACTTAGACAGCATTCACTCACCACTACTGTTTACTGAGCAATTACTCTATGCCAGGTGCTATGCTGTGTTTGAAATATGTTCTCTTTGATTCTCACAAATACCCTAGAGGTAGCTATTATGGTGTTCCCAGTTTAGAGAAAAAGGACACTAAGGCTCAGAGAGGTTAAGTAGCTTTCCCATGGGTCACGCAGCCAGGAAATGGCAGCAGCAGAGTTTAGGTGGAGGTCTCTCGGATTCCAAGTCTAGCTCTTGGTCATTGTGCTGTTCTACCTCTCCAAGTCGCTTAATATTTTCTTGCCCTGTCTTCGTCAAATGCAAAATGAGGATGTTGGTATAATTTCTGAATAGGCTTCCAACTCTCCCTTCTCCGAGTCTATGAGATGAGATTTAACCAAGTTTGAAAGAGGGCCACAGGTTTGCTCACACTACCGGTGGAATGTGCAGAGAAAATATTTCCTCATTTTTGTCTGCAACGGATTTATCTTCCTCATGTGCTCCACTTAAACTTGTAGTCCAATCTATGACCTAGTCCAATGTAATATCAGGAAGTCCTTTATAATCTCTGAGTCCTCTCTTCTCCCTTTGCTTCTCTCTAAAATGGTACCTGGGGGAGTCAGATAGCAAAGCTTACTTGACCTTGAGGATTTATGGAAAAAGGGTTCTCTGCCCTTACGGGTTTCTGCGGTCGTGTCCCCTCAGCTGCCCAAGCTGTTGGCATTGGAAGACTGGTACACTCTGTCAGCTTGGTCAGGATCCAGTAGTCCCTTGACAATGAGACATCTCCCCCATTCCCACTGCCATCATCTGGCCATGACTCTAGTTTGGCACAGGCTGGGGCAGCTGCTCTGCGATGACTATTGATTGCAGGGTCTCCCTGATCCCATTACAGTGAATTCCCAACAAGTGTCCCAGCCAGATTCCTGTTTATTTCTGGGTCCCCTTGATATGAGCTTAGTGTAGCCAGGAGAGCTGAATGTCATGACCCTTCTCCTAACAAGGAGTCCGGTGGGGTTTACTCTGATGTGGCTTCTTCCAGACGCCTGTGGGAGGATCCCTTGAGGTTCCTCAATCATCTGTTTCTTATGCACCTAAACTATCCTTATGCATCTAACAAATTAAATGTACAAGTGTGGTGAACTTTGTCACCTTAAGTGTTCCCAGTGCCATGTAAAAATGTAGAAGATTTGAATCTGAAATCCCAATTCTATATCAACTGCTGAACTGCACATTTTACAGTGGAATTTTAAGGCTAAGTTAATAGGACAAACTCTCTTAAACATTACAATTACATAAAATCCCCAATTATATAAAATGCCAAATGCACAGACTTCTTAACTCAAAAATATTAATACTTTGGGTCTTATAAACATTTCTACATTTAATTTGAAATCTTCTAAGGGTTAAAATAAGTCTGCCCTCTAAGGAAAGTATAATTTTATCCTATGCCTTTGGGAAATTATTTGAGGTGGAGAAATGATAGGTAATTTCACCTTAGCCTCCTGACTGAGATCTGTGGGCAACCCTGATGGGAAACACCAAACACTATTGGTAATTGTGCATCAGTGACTCTGTAAGTCACAAGGGAGTATGGACATATAGCCTGTGGTCTGGATTCAGGTAATACCCTACCTGATACTTCTTTGACAAAGAAGTGCACAGCCCACCCAAGCTCATCACTTTATTCATTGGTTTGAGCATATCTCTAGTCTTCTTTTGACTGATATTTCCATCCAAGTCGACAGTCTGTGTGCCAGATAGAATAGTGCATTTTCTCATATTCTTAGAACCTTAAACTTCTTTGGGATATCATCATGTAATGATGCCTAGATGGCTTGGGCTGTCTTGTGGGGCTCCACCTGACCATGTGGTCACAATATCCAAGGACCCTACACAGGTGCCCTCTGCTCCAAGCCACACGTCTCCGGCACTTCCTCCAAATGCCATTACACCTTCTTACATCTGTACCCTCCTCACACTGTCCTTCCTCACCTAGAAGGCTCCTGTCACTCTTTCTGATTGACAGTTAATGGAGGGGTTTCATGAGAATCACTTGGGAAACTTTTAAAAAACATAAATTGTGATCTGATGGGTCTAAACTCAAACCCAAATTTTTTTTTAAATTTTTATTTATGGCTGTGCTGGGTCTTCGTTTCTGTGTGAGGGCTTTCTCTAGTTGCGGCAAGTGGGAGCCACTCTTCATCGCGGTGCGCGGGCCTGTCACTATCACGGCCTCTCTTGTTGTGGAGCACAGGCTCCAGATGCGCAGGCTCAGTAGTTGTGGCTCATGGGCCTAGTTGCTCCATGGCATGTGGGATCTTCCCAGACCAGGGCTCGAACCCGTGTCCCCTGCATTGGCAGGCAGATTCTCAACCACTGCGCCACCAGGGAAGCCCTCAAACCCAAATTTTATGTATCTGTCTGTCTGTACACACACACACACACACACACACACACACACACACACACACACACACACACACACACACACACACAATTTTTTAAAGGTTCATAGTTGTGTTTTGGGAACCAGTGGTCTAGAAGGGCCCAATTCATGTCCAACCTCCATCTTTCAGAATAACAGAAAATGGTCGTACTCTAGGAATTAAGAGATCTGATTTCTAGTACAAATTCTCCCAACTAATTAGCTTTGTAACCTTGGATAGGTTACTTCACCTTTGCAGGCATATATTTCTGCAAGAAATTTATTATTTTGTTTACTGCAACAGTTCTTACTTGCATTTATTGAGCATTTACTATGTGCCAGGAACTATACTAAGATAAATACATTGTCTCATGTAGTCATCATAGTCATACTATCAGCACTCTGGTTTTTAAACCCATTTTACAGGTAAGGAAATTGAAGCTTAGAGAAGTTAACTAAATTGTACTAGGTTAGCTCTCTAGCTGGTAAATGGTCTAGATTAAATTCAAACCCAGATCTGCTGACTCTGCAGCCCTTGACCTAGACTAGTTATCAACTGCCTCCCTTGAGTCTATGAAATAAAATTTACTGGTCCGTTTCAGGAGAAATACCTTAATATCTGTTGAAATATTAGGACCCATTGCAACTGAACTACATTTTTTTTTAATACAGTCCTGCTCAGGATTTGGAATTGCTATGAAACTATAGGTAGAAGACTGTAGGATTTTTGTTGCCTTTTGTTTAAAGGGGATTGGATCATCTTTCATTTATGGCTCCAAAAGGCTCAGAAGGTAGAGGAGGTAGTCACTTTAAGCTTTTGAATTCAGTAATGTATACGAAGGCCCATAGGGAATCATGTTAACAAGCAAATCACAACTGCCACCCCCCCAGCCCCACCCCAGAACATCACAGTACATGGTATTGCACACTGTGCTCTCAAGAGCATAGAGCATGCAGAGAGAGAGAGTTGAGGATAACAAGAGACTCATTTAGTAAGATGCCCCAACAATTTTCCAGCTGAGCTGCAGTGACATTTTTCCTTTTGCCCTCCTTTGGGTGCACTACAAACTGACGGGCATGGGATAGCTTAATTCCTGCCTGCCCTCAGATGAATTTTAATCACATTTCTCTGTTTACTTACTGTTCATTTTGCAATAAAATAAGGTGTTCCTCTTCATACTTCAGCACCTGAAAGGGAAGAAATTGTTTGGTGAGGACAGAGCTGTACTTTAGTTTGCAGAAAATGTTTGCAGTCTTAGGAATGGTTCAGCCTCCTTTACAGACAAGGGTGAGAAATTCCACAGGGTTTATTTTATATTGTGGCTTCAGGGGCTGTGTTTGCAGGGAGAAAACAAGACCGTACATTGCCCCAGAACTCAGCACTTAGCGCAGCCGCCCACCTGCACCCCTAGGATTTCCAAGTGCAAAGCAAGACAGTCCATTAGAAGCAAGATGAAGGGGGCTTTGGTTGTTCTTCCCACTTAGAAAGTAGTTCAAGTCACGGGCAGTCCGATGATTAGACTGCCCACATAAAAATAAAAGCAAAAACTCGAGTCAGAGTAGTATAAGAGCCCGGTGTTGTCTCTTGCCACAAGATTAATGCACATGGATAACGCCCGTCTCCTGCTCATGTCAGAAAGGTGGGGGAAATTTCAACTCAGACTGTGTCTTGCGTCCACTGATGCTAATTCCTACGCAGGCAGAAGAAGCCAGGACAGTGGTTGGGGGTCTATAAAAGAGAGAGAATTAGTGCAAAACTGTACCTGTGAAAACACCCCAGTAGAAGAAAAGTCATACCGTTAAAATGTTTTAGAGGAACTGCCCTCTCTAACCACCAAGAATTACGTCTTATGCAGGGGAATCTTCAAAGCATTCATTGTTACTTGGGTTACAGAATCAGCTTCCAAGCCCCTGAGTTCCCCGTTTGTCATAGGAGGAAGTGCTGAGGACTAAGGAGAAGCTGGCCTTACAGAGCGAGCCCAAGGACAAAGGTGCGGGCAACTGTGTATCTCACAAGTAGCAGCATGAGGACAGGTCATCAACCACAGTGACTATGGGGTAGGGGCAGCAGTCACTGAGTAAAACCTTCTTTTGAGAGTCAGGCATAGAAGGGGGCGACAGACCCAAGTCCTCTACTTGGGCTACTCTTGTGGTGGTGGCACGAGGCCCTTTCACGAAGCTCTGTCACCTCCATCAGCTCCATCTACCCAGTCAACGTGGACATAGACAGCTGTGCAAAACTACGAGTCAGCCCCAGAGCTCTGGGTTGAGATGATTTCAGGTATCTGATTCTGTAGAACCTATGGCTCTTGTCCTCATTCTGGCCCTGATTTCCTTTTCTTCTCCCAGGAATTAGGTAGCTCTTCTTTTAAGCCTTCAAAGTTCAAAGGGTCGCCAACTATTTTCTTTTCATGTAAAACAGGACTAGCCCTTCTGACTCTATCCTTCAGAGGGAGGCTACTTCTAAGTAGCTTTCTGCCTTTCTAAGGGTTATCATAGTCGGTAACACCAGGAGGAGGTTGATGCTACTGACTTCCATGTGGTTTTCTGGTTCCTTCTTTACTGAAGTACTTAAGAAAAAATGAAAAAGAAAGTCCGGTCTCTAGCAGGGCACCCCCCATTAAACCAGGCTCTAGTTAGGTTCTAGGTAACAGTTAAGAAAGGGGAAAACACAGTGAGAGTTGTGTGCGAAAGACCTGGGTTCATTTGCAGCTCTCCCTCTGATTTGCTGGGGTAACTTGGACAAGCCACCTCGTTTCCCTGAGTCTGAGTTTCCTTCTCTATGAAACAAGATAAAAATAATACTCTCTATCTGCCTCAGAGCACTAATAGAAGAGTAGGATGGAATTAATTAATTGCTTTCTGTCTTTTTCTCTCTCATGTTAAGACTCAGAATACATTGGCCAGGAGAAAGGGAAATATATTACATTTTTGATTCAATTAAGGAAGGGCTTTGATGTGTGGGCAGGATTTAGAGAGGGGTCTTTTTTAGTATTTATGTTTGGAGGTAGGGGTTAATCTCCTACAAGGATGTATTGTCTGCTAATAGTCACAATTACTACAGCACTAAAGTCTTTGGTAAATTGATGAGAATAATAATAATAATATTGGCAGTAATAATAATAATAAGTAGGCACTTAAGCTGTTATAATGAATAAAGCATGAAGATATCACTTAGGCTTGGCCACTAACTAATTGAGCCCTTTCCTGTATCAGGGTCTAGGTTAAGTGGTTTGTGTGCAGTATCTTATTTAATTCTTATTATAACAGCAAGATAAACTGTTACTTTAGCTAGCCTCCAAGAGTCCAGAATGATCTTTACCTCTAGGTATGTATGTCCTTGTATAGTCCCCTCTCATAGTGTATCAGGATTGGTTGTGTGACCAATAGAAAGTGAAAGAAATGATGGTATGTGACTTCCAAGGCTAGACCATAAAAGACATTCTGGCTTTCATCTTGTCCTTTCTGGGATCACTTACTCTGGGGAAAGCCAGCTGCCATGTCATGAGGATACTCAAGCAGCCCACTGGAGAGGTTCTTGTGGTGAGGAACTGAAGCCTCTAACCAACAGCCATGTGAGCCATCCATTGTGGAAGTGGATCCTCCAGCCCCTGTCAAACATTCAAATCACTGCATCCCCAGTCTACACCTTGACTACAGCCTCATTAGAGACCATGAGCCAATAGCACCCAGCTAAGCTGCTCCAGAATTCCTGAGTCTCTGAACCTGCCTAAGATAATACATATCTGTTGTTTTAAGCCACCAGGGTTTGATCATGTTTACGTAGCACTAAATAACTAAGACACAGAATTTTACAGAAATGGAAACAGAAGCTCAGAGAGGTAAATTAAGTTGTCTGAAACCATAATCATGGTAAATAGCAAGCCAAATACAAACCTGGGCCATTGGGCCCCAGGGCCCATGGTCTCAGTCACTGTACTTTGTTTACTTTTCACAGGGGAGAAAATGATCATAAGAGCCTCTTGCTTATACTTTACACACGTACCAGGAACTTACAAAAAAAAAATCATGAATAATACTAAGTCATTGCCATTTTAAAATAACTCTTCTAAGTATTTTTACTGACAATAAATATACTTAGGCTTTTAAAGTATTTATAAACTGGAACTATTTTCAAAATTTGGAGAGGGCTCACTCAACACATACTTCTATCACTTATTTCTCATCTTGAGACTGCATCATTTTTCCAAATTCATTGACAACTGCACTTTCAGTCTCCTCTGTAATCCTTTCTCCTAAGGGCTCACTCTGTTCTAAATATCCAATGTAAACCTTTAATAAATTCAGAACTAAGTCTTGAACAAGTTTGAAGAAGTTCAGAAGTAATAGGTAATTCATATTCTTGCTCACTCTCAGCTGCTTCTCGCCTCTCCTTTTTGTGCCCATTTCTTATCATTTTATCTTAGCAATTTACTCCAACATGTCTAAGCTCTAGTGAAGTCATCGATGCTAACCAGAAAATCAGAGATTGGTCTATGAACTGTAATGCTTGTGTTTTAACTTACAATAGAGACCCAATAAATAAAATACTGTATTCCAGTGTCTATGGCACACCCTTATCTTTATGAACTTAACTAGTAAACCAAGTTAGTTTCCAGAAACCTTCAAAGAAAAAAGCAAAAGATTTTGTTTGTTTGTTAATGATCTGAAGGAGTATTTCACTGGGCCATGTAAAACCTCTGCAGTTATTGTAATCCTCTTATCTTTTACCTTTGGACAGATCTTCTTAATATCTTACACATTTTAACTCTGTTAGTCAAGTCGCAACAACTGAGTATAGCACAGCTTTCTGTGAGGCACTTGGAAACCAGTCAACACAACGTGATAATCTGCCTTTGTTATCTTGATTAGATTTCAGAGACACTGAAGGCTCCTCAGGACCCAATTTACAAATGATCTGCGTACTTCTACAGTCAGCTAATCTCATTCCTTTTGTGTTGATTCTAATTAGTTGCAATTGCAAAAGGAGCCCATTTTATGGTCTGTTTCCCAAAATCAGGACTTAGAAGGGATCTTTAGGGCACCCCATTTTCTTTTTTTATTAGGGTATAGTTGCTTTACAATGTTGTGTTAGTTTCTGCTGTACAATGAAGTGAATCAGCTATATGTATACACATATCCCCTCCCTTTTGGACCTCCCTCCTACCCCACCCCATCCCACCCATTTAAATCACCACAGAACGCCTAGAGCTGAGCTCCCTGTGCTATACAGCAGGTTCCTACTAGCTATCTATTTTACACATGGGAGTCCCTTTGGATTATTGTTGAGATGAGTGAGTAGAAGACAGGATGGTCCTTCATGTAATCAGTTGAAAATGGGGTGCTTTCAACTGATTACATGAAGGACCATCTTGTCTTCTACCCACTCATCTCAACAGTAGTCCAAAGGCACTCAACTCTATACCAGCTTCCATGAGAACCCCAACGTTTTAAGAAAAAGCTGAACTTCCATGTGGATGGGGAAAGCAGCAGGAACCTATATTAGCAGAATTACTCTAAGACCCTACTGCCCAACCTACACCTTGTCTGAAATCCATTTCTTTGTAATGGCGGTTTTTTGACTAAATTTGTACTAGATACTCTGCTAGTTGTGTTACATACATATAACATTTGATCTTCACAAAATCTGTAAGATGAGTGGGAAAGCCTTTTTTTAAGTGAGAAAATTGAAGATCAGAAAGATAAAGAAATATGTCCACAGTCACAGTGATGGAAAGTGATGGAATTAGAAGGTTCTATGTCAGTTTGACTTCAAGAACTGGGTTTTTTCTACCACATCACAAACCTACCTTATTTTCACTGGGATTTCTTGAGCGTTTTTACCAGGCCAAGACACTGTTCCACCTCAACGGTAATTAACTGCTAGTGGACAGTACTTTCCCACAATATGTTATACAGTGTTTTCCTACATGGAATGATGTATCATCTAAACAGAAGCCCTATGAGAGAGGTAAAATTATTATCATTTTGCAAATGAGACTCCAGCTGAGCGTGAGGCATCAAGTGGCTTGTCCAAAATAGATGGGCTGTGGAGCGCTGGCGGACAAGGTAACTAGCTCTTCTGTTCCTGGCCGCATACCACCCTGCATCTTTTTGAGTGTCTTAACTTCCCATTTTCAGTGTTTTTTGTTTGTTTGTTTTCTGCCTTGTCCAGTACTGCTTATTGGAGTCCATCATCAGAGGCAAGAACAGACTTGCCGTTTACCAGAGGGTTGAGCTGAGCTCTTCCATGATGGAGGGAGGTTGTGGGCTGGGGTTGGGGAGGAGGGAATCGTGAAGAGGACAGGCCAGCCCTTCATCCTGGACACACTCGATCCCACTTGCATTTAAAATGAAATACATCATAAGTAAATTTTGATTGAGAAAAAGATAGAGGGACATTTAATGTATAGTGCAAGCTATTTCCTTCAGCATTGTGAAAGGGCATATTAAGAAGTAACCACGTGAGGGCTTCCCCGGTGGCACAGTGGTTAAGAATCCGCCTGCCAATGCAGGGGACACGGGTTCGAGCCCTGCTCCGGGAAGATTCCACATGCCGCGGAGCAACTAAGCCCGTGTGCCACAGGTACTGAGCCTGCGCTCTAGAGCCCATGCTCTGCAACAAGAGAAGCCACCGCCATGAGAAGCCCGCGCACCGCAACGAAGTGTAGCCCCTGCTCGCTGCAATCTGGGGAAAGCCCACGCACAGCAACAAACACCCAATGCAACCAAAAATAAAATAAATAAGTAACCACATGAGAATACAGGACTCTTTGCTTACACTTTTTTCTATAATTCTCTTACAGTTGTTTGAAGTAGATTAAATGATTCTCTTTTTGTAAATATGGGAATGGAGGTTCAGAGAGTTTAAGCAGTGTGTCCTTGCCCAAGTTCGTAGACATTTAAGACCAAAATCAGGATTTCAACCCAGGTCTCTGTATCTAGAACCCATGCTCCCTCCACCACCCTCTGGGCATGAGAGGACAGCTGCACAGACCACAAGGTTCTCAGTTTCAGCATAAATTATCTCTAGGTAGAAACACTTTTTCCCTTCTTGAAAGGACATAGTCAAAGTAAGAGTTTTTCCTCTTAAACTGTGAGCTACTTTCAGAAGGTCTGTTTTAAAAGGTGAGGAATAAAGAAGAAGAAAAGTTGCGAAACTTTGTTGTGACAGAACAGTTGCAACAGAAGTACTATTTCCTGTTCTTTCAAGGGAAAATCAATTATTTTGTTCAGTACATTTGAAGCTACTTTTGTACATCAAGAGCCCCTTCCCGCTCTGCTTCAAACAGAGGATACCTTTTTTTTTACATTACTAGAAACAGGTGCCGATCACAGATCTTTAGTTTCTACTTCCTGAACCATGCACAAGCCGAGTTGAAATTCTCATGGTATTTCAAGTAGAATAGGTCTCCCTTGCACATAAAATACGAGGGGAGCAGATTTGGGTTCTCATTCAATTAATCTATCGAGACTAGATGATGAGGGCCTCTTGCTGTAAAACAAGGCCTGCCTATGCATCAGTAACTGTTGTTTTGTTGTTCTCTCATCTACCAAATTTTGTTACATGCCAGTGTAAGTTAGCATTAATTGTGATATACACCAGATTTCATAAGTAATACTTAAATATATTAATACTCTATGTTATTATGTACAACATAAACTCTTTCTCTTGCATACAGCTGGAGGAGTAGAAATATTTTGCTAAGTTATTTTGTCATTGGAAGTGTAAAAAGAAATGTGTTGGAGTGATTTTTATTTGTATTGGCACATTTTTGGCCTGAATTCATGATGGGTGGGTATATGGATGGATGGATGAGAGGGGAGGGAATGAGCATATTTGAGCATGTTTTATGTCTCAAACACAGTTATTGGCATTTTACATTTTTTCTTATTGAATTACTGTTCTTATTGATAACCAGAACCCTAGGTTTTAGCCCATAGGTAAGGCTCTGTTTAAGCCTTTCACATCCACTCAGGTTGTGAAATAAGGCATTCTTGTGGTGCTTTGCCTTGGCAATTTTCAAGCATGTTAATTGCATTCCCAAAGGAATGATTGTTAAGAAGTGGCATTTTTTTTTTTTTTTTTTTTTTTTTTGCGGTACGCGGGCCTCTCACTGTTGTGGCCTCTCCCGTTGCGGAGCACAGGCTCCGGACGTGCAGGCTCAGCGGCCATGGCTCACGGGCCCAACCACTCCGCAGCATGTGGGATCTTCCCGGACCGGGGCACGAACCCGTGTCCCCTGCATCGGCAGGCGGACTCTCAACCACTGCGCCACCAGGGAAGCCCAGAAGTGGCATTTTGAAAGTTTATTTAAGTTATATTTTTGCAATGCTTGAGGAAATATACTTTTAGATCATAGCAAGCATGATGAATTCCCGTTACTATTAGGAAAGAAGATGCCAGTGCTTGTGTGTGTGTGTATGTATATTCATGTTAAGTGAACCACTCTATGTGGTTTCCAGCAAATTAGGATATCTATTTTCTTGTACAATTGGTGAAAATAACCCTATCTTTGGGCTTTTGGGGAGGCAACTGATAGTATCAAAGTCATGTTGTCAAAATTAGGATACTCTTGTCAAGGTTGCCAGTAGTTTGGGGAAGAGAAGGTACCTTACTATTATGACTGCTGTTGCTGCAACTATTGTTATAAATGACAACAATAATAATAGTAGCTAGCATTTATTGAACACAATATTGCTAAAAATAGTGCTAAGTATGTTGCATCATTATTTCTTGTTCTACAAAAACAAAAGCTAAGGCTAAGAGATTAAGTGATTCATCTAAAGTTGCACATCTAAGAAAAAGGGAGAAGAAGCAAAGAATAATCCCAACATATTCTGTGTCCTAGTCTTGGGCTTTGAAGTCAGGAATCTTTTAAGTGAAAGCAATACAACTCAAACTGATTTATGCCAAAAGGAGGATTTATTGACTCATGTAATTGAAAAATCACAGATAACTATATCTTCAGGTAAGGCTGTATCCAGGAGCTCAAATTCTGTCTCATTCCCCTCTCTTCTCTCTCTCCCTCTCTATTGTTCCCCCCAATTTCTCCACCTTTTGTCTCTGCTTCTTTATTGTCATTCTTCTCCAACAGAAGTCTAGCCACCAACAACTCTTAAGCTTATATTTTAGTAGCTAAGTCAACCAGTAGAAACAGCGTTTTACCCCAGTGGTTCCAGGAAAAATTCCCAGAACTGAATTTTATTGGCCTGCCTTAGTTCACATGCCCATCCCTCAACCACCAACTGTGGAGTGCTGTGATTGGTCAGGCTTCGGTCATGAACCCATCCCATGGGGTGGGGCCAGCACTACCCAAGCTAAATGGACTAAGAGTGGGAGAGGATTGTTTCTCCAAAGGAAAACAGTGTTTTTCTTTTTTAATTAGAAGGGTAAATGGATGTTGCCAAACGAAGACCACAGATGCCTACTACAGCCACTTAGACACAGAAACTGAGGTTAAAGTATTGATAGTTCCCACCAGTGAACAAACCTAAGATTATAATTACAATGGGTATTTGGCCAGTTCTGAAACGTTTAATGGTAAAGATTCAAGTCACATTCAGATCTAAACCAGAATAAGGACAGGACTTATTTAAAGGGTCAGATTAGGAGCTGGTGATGAAAAGATAATGTAAACAATGATTTTAAACAAAAGTTAATCTACTTTCATACCATTTATTTTTCTGTATATTTTTTCTCCCTGAACTGGCTCACTCCTGAAACCGCTGCTTCTGGAGTTTATAACAGCACATGGTTGAGGAGGGAGAGGAGTGGCAGCTATACAAACGGCAGAATAATGACCAAATGGAAAAACAGCCGAGTGCTATAATTTACAGATGATATGATCACATCAAAACCAGGGAAATGAGGTCTCTCCACTTAGTCGTCTCCAGGCTGCCGTCTCTGGCGGTGCATTCTTCTGACTTCACAAGCCAGCTCTGCTGCATTCAAATCCAGCCAGAAAGAAGTGAAGGGAGAAGAGACCTCGCTGTCCTTTTTCATAAACGGCATTGAGGTGTCTCTGGCCTCCCCATTTGGGAGCAAAGGCAATGCCAGTATATCCATAGAGAGACTGGCTTTGCGGCTAAAACCCTTAGCCAGAAAAAATTTAATAGGTGGTTAATGGACAAGAATCTAAGTTCTGGAGTAGTGAACATTAATAACGAGAGACTCTGACATCGTGCGAAAAATCAGACATGAGGCATCTTTTTGTTTGTTTGTTTGTTTTTTGCGGTACGCGGGCCTCTCACTGTTGTGGCCTCTCCCGTTGCGGAGCACAGGCTCCGGACGCGCAGGCTCAGCGGCCATGGCTCACGGGCCCAGTCGCTCCGCGGCATGTGGGATCTTCCCGGACCGGGGCACGAACCCATGTCCCCTGCATTGGCAGGCGGACTCTCAACCACAGTGCCACCTGGGAAGCCCAGGCATCTTTTTTTTTAAAACATCCGTGTGTCATTGTGGTTTTCAGATTGAAAGCCCTTGCTTTGTCACTATTTCTTCATCTACTCCAGGGACACTTATGGCCATAGCATAATTTTTTGGTATTTAAAATGCAGGAATTACTTGCTACTCAATGTTACTAGAGCAAATGTAGCTGCCTCAAATTCCATTTTTATTCATCAGGATGCTTTCTTTTTTGTGTCCCTCCTAGCAATTTCCAATCATACACAATTTTAATATTTCATGGCTGTGTCGTTATGAAACTAGCAGACCCAGCTGCCATTTCTTGGTGAGATAGCTAGTTGTATGTGTGCTTGAGTTGTATTTTATGCTTGTCATAAAAGACACTCTTATTTCTTGCAAATTTCCAAGAACTTTGTTAAGGTACAATTGTATACTTGCCACTCATAATTTCATTTAATTTAATCCCCAAAGAATCCTTAAGAGGTAGGCACTATTTCCTATCTCTCAATTTCACAGATACGGAAGGAAAAAAGTGAGACTCCCAGAGGTTAAGTAACATGGCCAAGGTTATGTAGCAGTAACAGAGACAGAATTCAACTCACTCCCTTCTCAAAACAAAGCCTATACTTTTCCCAGTCAGATTCCCAGCAACCTCCCCTCTTTTCACTGACATTCAGAATGCCTTCAAATTATCTTCATCCATCCCTGGATTGAAACCTGCTCTCTGGGCCCTTGCACACTGAGATGCCAATTACTACTAGCACAGTCTTTATGTGGGACTCATCTTGTTTATTCCAGGCATAGTCACATTTTAATATTGCTCAGATGTCCCAACATTGCCTTTCAAGGAAGAGGGAGTGCCCTGCCATCACAGTGCACCATAGATCAAGTAAATGAGGGCTGAGAATGGACCCCTGGGTTTGGTGAGTGTAAGGCATTGGCGACTTGGACAGAAGGTGTTTGAGTGGTGAGTTGTATGTGGGTCTGTTTACTGCCTTGCTCACTAACACTATTCATGTGATCAGTTTCACAAGCACCTGAATGCAGTAAAGTTGTTTATTCCTTGTAAGCAGTATCTTCCATGCTTAAAGAGCCTTATTTCCACTATCCTATTTTTCTTTTCCTCTCCTAGCAACATTTCTTTATAACACTATCTTTGCTTCCTGGCTTCTTACTCTCTCTGGCACCCATTTCACTAAAGCTTTTGTCCCCATCTCTCCACCAAAACAAGTTTCTAAGAGTGGAAGATTGGCTAAGGGCTGCTAGGGGTTTGTTAAGAAGCACCCTGTGGCAAATAAAAACCAGGCTGCGCCTAAGATGGGAAAACCAAGTTGTAAAGGAAAGAGTGATTCGTCCTCTTGTAACAGCACAAGGTGGAAAGTTTTATCCTGATTGCGAAAAAGGAAACAACAGAAATGTAGTTCTGAGGCCTTGGCATTTCTACATCTTCCTGCTTTGTAGTTGTTATCCCCATTGTCTTGCTTGTTAAAGCTGTGCTGAAGGAGGGAAGCAGATATTCTGATTCCTTGTGACTTGTGTCACAACAGCTTCTCTGATTAACTTGGAAGGAGTAAGGAAGGGCACTCTTGCTGGAGTAGCTTAAATTATTGACTGCTGAGATGTAGGCAAGCTGGGAAGGGCTTTGATGCCAGGGGCCTAGGTCCTGGACCGTGTGCCAGACTCCCGGCATCTGAATTCCAGTGTGTGTTGTGATCTGTTTGGCAGAGTTCTATCATATTCACAATACATTTAAAACGCTCAGAAGCAAAGTTCAGGGCAAAGCTCTTTCAGTAACATTGCTACCTCAAATAATATTTACATTAACTGCTTTACAGGGTACCAAGAAATTTTGCAAGGAGTAGAAAAATCACTATATGTCAATAAAAAAAATTTTTATTGATGTATAGTTGACTTACATTATTATATTAGTTTCCAGCGTATAACATAGTGATTTGATATTTTTGTAGATTATACTCCATATAAAGTTATTATAACATATTGGCTATCTTCCCTGTGCTTTACATTACTTCCTTGTAACTTATTTGTTTTATACCTACTAGTTTGTATCTCTTAATCCCACTCAGCTATTTTGCCCCTCCTCCACCTTTCTGTCTATAATCAGTATTTTAATGCCCATTTAGAAATGAGGAGACAGAGTTTTTACCCAAGATTTCACAGCTATCAAGTGACTCTCTTGGACAGGCACGCAAAGCTTCTCCGAAGCTTGAAACTAAAATTGAAAAGGGAAATAGTAATTGTTCAGCGATCTAATTCAGTAGCATAAAGCTTAGGAGTCGAGATGACATTAAACGTACTATTAGAGAAAAATAATTAACAATAATTTAACTGGGAGAATATGGCAGCCATAGGTTGGTATGGAACTGAAAAACAACTTTCTCAGATTTGGAGAAAATCATCATACAGGGTAATATTTGATATATGGCTGGCTACCATATTTGCATTCTGGGTCTTTTAATACCAAAACTCAGAAGACCTTGACCCTTACCTCATACTATGTTAAAAAAAAAAAATACTTCAGATTGGATCACAGACCCAAATGTAAGGTAAAGCCATAGCATATCTAGAAAAACAAAATAGGAGAAAAATCTTTGTAACTTTGGGTTAGGCAAAAATTTTTTTATTAAGACTGCAAATATAAATCCTAAAGAAAAATACTTAAAACTTAAGCTCTTAAAACATTGAACAGATACGTCACAGACTGATAGAAAACACTGGCAAAATACCTATTTGGTAAAGAAATTGTATGTGGAACAAATAAAGAATTCCTAATCTCAATAAAAAGACAGAGAACCCAGTAAAAATGTCAGAAGATTTAAATGAATACCTGTCGAAAAGAGATATGAGTTGCAAATGAGCCGATGAAAAGAACCTGAATATCATTAATTATTAGAGAGATGCAGATTAAAACTACAACGAGGTACCACTGTACAACATGGAGTAACTGGAACTCCATATGTTGCTGGTGGGAATGCAAGATGGTACAGTCACTTTCGAAAAGAGTTAACAGTTTTCTTATAAAGTGAAACATATACAACATATGACCCAACAACTTTCCTCCTAGATATTTGCCCAAGAGAAATGAAAGCATATGTCCACAAGATAACCTGTACACTAGTGTTTACAACTGCTTTGTTCATAAGAGCCAAAAATTAGAAAAAGTAACAAATGCCCATCAGCAAGTAAACGGCTTAATAAGTTGTGGTACATCTGTACAACAGAATATTACTCAGCAATAAAAAAGAAAAAGTTAATAATACGTTCAACAACATTCTGGAAAAGGCAAAACTATGGTGATCAAAAGCAGATCAAGGTTGCCAGAGGCTAAGGGTCTGCAGAAGGGCACCAGGAAACTTTTGGGGGCGAAGGAAATGTTCTGTGTTTTAATTGTGGTAGTGGTTACATGACTGTACATTTTTGCCAAAACTCATCAAACTGTACACTTGAAAAGGGTGATTTTTGATGTGTGTAAATTGTACTTCAGTAGACCTAACTTAAACGAGTCAGAGGGAAGACTGAATGTCAAGTAAAAGAAACTTAACTCAGGGAGACAAAAATGGGTAGGTTGTATTCTAGCTAAGATAAATAAAGAACAAGAAGTCGTTTTTCTTTTTTTTTTTTTTTTAAGGAATTTTCCGAATAGCCATCCATGGATTGTAATTGATCCCATTGTCATCTTTTTGGTGAGCACTGTATTGGCTCACACTGTGTATAAGTGAATGTTTTTAATGACTTAGCAACACCTAAAACACACAGATTTCACATAAAAACCTACTTTTTTTACTCTTTTTGTAAAAATGAACTGAAGACCTGGTCACATTGAAATGAGATTCCAATTCGGAGAAACGTGGCTGAGCCAGCGGAGAGATGGAGGAGGTGGGGACAGCTTCTCTCCTTTGCCTGTCTGGCTCCCACAGGCATTTCTGTTTGCAAATGTGGCTTTACATCCCTAACAGTGCAACTAATGCCGGTCTCTAAAGGCCACCCTGTTGAGTAAGTGTAGGTAGTAGATTTGGCATGTGCAGGCCAAATGCCAATCCTTTACACCACCAGGAATCTTGAATATATTGTAGATTTTCATTTTTAAAAATCTACCTTAGTTATAAAGTACTCAGTTGTATTTAAATAGCTGTTCTTATTTAAAACATGTTTTGAATGGTATTTTAATGTCAGGCTTTAATCAGTGTCATTGCTGATATCTTAAGAATTATTATGGGGGAAGGGGAAAACCTTTCCAGGATATCAATGCTTAGAGCAATTCTAGCTATAGAAAAAAGCCCTTATTGGCAATTCCACCTCCTAGAAGTGCCTAAAGAAATCCCAGACCTAGGGCCTAAGAATATTTTAGCAGAATTTAGCGTATACCTTGCAAAGTCAATATTTTTCAACGATATTCCAAGTCACAACTAGGAGTCGCAATTAGAAAGGAACATTTAATTAAAAACTGTTAACTGTAAATAACTAATACCAGTTCAAAGATGTGTAAGAAAGGAAATTTTTATCTAACTTTTTTCCTTTTTTCCTTCATATCTTCCACAGTAAAAATTATCTTCTTACTGGTTACATATGGTTAGAGTTCAGATGTTTTAATACAGACGTGTAGATGAGATTAGTATAACAGGTTACACAGAAAGGATCAATCTGTTACCTTATAGTGACTAATCATAGGCAAAGTTTCTAACAGATGGGAAAAAAATAGCACTTTGAGGAAGGAAAGCTCCTTTCCCCTCATCCCATGTCACAATAGGGAATATTTTCCTGCAGGGCTAGAATGTTCTTTTGCGGGTGGCAAGTTTGAGGGTTACTCCTACTTTTCTTAACCATGATCCCAAGCATGACTAGGCCTATTGTCACTCTATGATGAGGGGGCCATACATAAAAAGGAGGAACGTTGTGGAGGAAGGGATAGAGGCTTCTGACATGCTTGATCCGGAAATCCAGAGTTTAATGTTTTGACTCTTCTTATAGGAAAAAAAAATTGTTTGTGGTCTGTGGACCCACCCTCATATGACACAGCTTTAAAGCAAGTGATCAAATAAACTCTGGAAAGATTGAATGTAAAGAAATGTCAGGCTACTAACGCAAATTCCGCTTTCTGGTTTAAATCCTGCTCTTTGCCCCACAGAAAACACACGCCTGTGAGTATCATGAGCAGTGTTATTTTCAGTAGCTGAGTAATTTTCAGTAGCTAAACATACATGCTCATAATTCAGGCTGTCTGCTTTTTTGTTATCTTTGACATAGTACAGAGTTACTAGGCTTCATACAAAGATAAATGCATATATGAGGCTTGCAATTATTCCTCCATCTACCGGCATTTTATTTATGCTTGTGTACCAGAGCACAGTATAATTCATATCTGTCACACGTGGCCGAGAGTCATTTTAAACCCGTGAGGTAGATGAAAACAGGAGGATACCAAGATTTGTTACCGAGACCCCGTCTGGTTCACAGAAGTCATTGCCCTTGCTAGTGGATAGAGAGCTGCAAACGTTAAGAATAATGACTCATAAAAAAGGTCAGAGTCCAAAGCTGCTCCCTTTGGAATCTGTTTGAGCAGTTTAATAAACTGCTCAAAATGAAAAAGTACACAGGACTTTCTCTCAGAGTGTGAAAGATTTAGGAAATGGAAAATATCACTTAAAAGAGCAAATCCTAGCAAATTAGCACTCTCCTCGGGGAATGCTTGGGTTTTGTGCGGATCTGCTTCCTGACCTGCTCACCAAGAGTGCTCGTATAATTAGGTTTCCAGACAAGTGAATGCAGGCAAAATTGGCCGTTCCTTATGACCGATATTAACAGGTTAAGTTTAACAGTGATTCCAAATAACCAGATTTACCAGCGTAAACTGTCAAGAAGGACTATTGATTTCTTTTTAAACTCCACTTCATTGTGTGAGCTGAATTGTTTTCCCTTCCTTCTTTCTGTCACCCTCGCTTGCCTCTGTGAGCTTGGCTTTGCTTGAAATGCATTTCTCATTCCATAATCTAGAAACTTCCAGGAAGCCTTCCCTGACCCCTGAGTCTGAATTATGCTCCATGTCTGGGCTCCCGTAGCAGCCTGCAGTCATTGATTACCTTAGCTGTCTCCACCAAAATACTCCTACTTTAGAACGGTAACTACGGCATTTGATGTGTGGTTTGTACTTGATACAATGTACAGAGCACGCAGTCTGGAGAATGGAAGAATACAGCAGAAGCCACTTCAGGAAGACACCACATAGGTTTTAAGTTTGTTTGTTTGTTATCCTTTATGCAAGGATCTCTCAAACTGCAGTAAATGTCTGTACTTTTAACAGAGTGGTTATGTCTACACCACATACACACTGACAACTCTTGCAGAAGTTATGTTGATATCAGAATAGCCTACCTACCTTAATGTTCTCATCTGTAAAAAAAAATCATTCAGACACAAATGAAAGTAGTTCACAGGAGCTAGGTATTTGCAACACGTTTTGATGTTTGAGAAGATGTGGCATGTAACCGTTGAGAATCTCTCATTTTCCATTAAGTTGAAAAAGTAATCATATTCCTGAATAGCAGATCAGTAGTTCTGGGATAAAAGAAAAGGAGATGAAAACATTCGTTTGTTTTTATGTTCTCCCCATCCAGTCTGGTAATCCAAAGTACTATTGAGACACAGAGAGAGAAAAAGGGATTTCTGTGGTTTTTATGCTTATTGTTGCCCAATTATTTAGGAAAAGAAGAAATGGGAGGTGATCTCTCAATAATCTGTTTCTATCCTCTACTCCTGAGATGAAAGAGCAATGCACAATGTCACAAAACTTTGCATTTAAAAACTAAATATGACCATCAGCTAATTGTCCTCATAAATGAGTTTCAGACAGTTTTAGAATATTCCACCAATGCTCAGAGCCTAAAGTAGAGATTGACAGGAAAGGTAGGAAGGAGGCTGGTGGTGTAGGTCCCATGAATGATGGGGGTGGGGCATCTGAATTAATGAGTTGCGCAGTTTCTTCAGCTCTAAAATGAGGTTGAACAAAATTATCTTTAAAGGATTCTTTTAGCTATAAAATTATAGTGTTATGATCCTAAATCAGCCATGCTCTTCAGTAAGAAATGAAAAGCATCATGCCTAACCTTTGCACAGTGACTTACAAAGGGTTTTCAGATTCTTTACCAAATGCAATCAATACTTAGGTTGAAAAGACCTACAGTTATTTTCTTGAATGATTATTTACTTATTTTATAAACTTATTTATTTATTTTTGGCTGCATTGGGTCTTCGTTGCTGCATGCACGCTTTCTCTAGTTGTGGTGAGCGGGCGCTACTCTTTACTGCGGTACGCAGGCTTCTCATTGCGGTGGCTTCTCGTGTTGTGGAGCACAGGCTCTAGGCATGCGGGCTTCAGCAGTTGCAGCATGTGAGTTCCGTAGTTGTAGCTCGTGGGCTCTAGAGCGCAGGCTCAGTTGTTGTGGCGCACAGGATTAGTTGCTCCGCAGCCTGTGGGCTCTTCCCGGACCAGGGATCGAACCCATGTCCCCTGCATTGGGAGGCAGATTCCTAACCACTGCACCACCAGGGAAGCCCTTGAATGATATTTAGATGCAACCCATTCATTCACTTATTTATTCCACAAATGGGTCATTGGTTTCTACTCTGTCCTATCCAGTGTGCTAAGAGCTTGGGAAACAAAAGTGAACATAATTTACGCCTTGTTTTTAGGAAGTGTACAGTCTACACTTCATAGGACAAACAGATATTAAATATACATATAAAAGTATATACATATTGATATATATCTAGAAATATATTTTATATAATTGTATACAATTATATGTATAATTATTTATACAATTTTATTTATACATATATAATTATAAGTTGGGAAAATCACATAAGAGGAAGAGTTAAATGAGTGAAAACACCAAGTTGAAATATTTTAGATAGGGCTGTCCAGGACGGTCTGAGGGGCTCACATGTAAACTGAGACCAGAATCTTGTAAAGGAGGCAGCCTTTCAAAGAACAGGGAAGGAATGCTCCAGGCAGGAGGAATGGCACGACGAAGGCCCTAAGGAGGAAAGAGGGGAGCATGTTGATGTCACTGAGCACAGGGCAGTGTGGCTGCAGCAGGATGAGCAAGGGACGGGGTGGGGGGCAGAAGGTGGGGTAAAAGGGGTTTACAGGGGTCATGTCTCCTAGGCCACAGGAAGGAGTTTAGATTTTCTTTAGAGTGCAAGGGGAAAACAGGAACGCATTTTCCATAGGGAATGTTACGGTCTTATTTATTTAACAGACTTCTCTGGTGTCTGGGTGGAGAGCGGTTTACAGAGAGCAAGAGAGGACCTTAGCACTTGTCCAGCTGAGGGAAGATGGCGGCACGGGCTGGGCAGAGGGGTGGGGGAGGAGCATATTTGGGGGGCAGGTTAGAGGATGTACCAACAGGGCCTGCTGTTGGGACACAGGAGAGGAGGTGACACCCCAGTTTCTCTCTTAAGCGTCTGAGTTGCTTATAGTGCCATTTGCTCCGACAGGAGTGATTGAGGGAGAAATAGGTGGAGGAGGGAGAGTAGAAAGGTGTGCTTTGGGTCCTGTTAACTGGGCGGTACCTGTGAGACCTCCATATGGACACCTCCAGCAGGTGATGGGACACATGTGTCCAGGAGTTCCTAACAGAAGTCAGTCCCAGAGATAGAGCTTGCAGGTCATCTGCATGTATAGAGGGTTTAAAGTCCTGAGGTGAAGGGATATAGAAAGCTCTCATGAGGCAAATGGTTCTGTTCTTTGTTGGGAAACTAGATAAATCAAGATTCTCATCCCATCTTTCTTTTTTTTTCAATTTTTTAAATCGTAAAATTTTATAACAAAATGCATCATCTTAACCAACTTTTATAAGAATATCTGAGAAAATTCTTTAATAAACTATATCACTTCACATTATAGCCATGAGTACATTATTTCCCATTTTTAAAAATTGTAGTATAATGCACATAAGATACAGTTTACTATCTTAACCATTTTTAAGTTTACAGTTCAGTGACTCTTTTTTCCCCACATCTTTATTGGAGTATAAGTGCTTTACAATGGTGTGTTAGTTTCTGCTTTATAACAAAGTGAATCAGCTATATGTATACATATATCCCCATATCCCCTCCCTCTTGTGTCTCCCTCCCTCCCACCCTCCCTATCCCACCCCTCTAGGTGGTCACAAAGCACTGAGCTGATCTCCCTGTGCTATGTGGCTGCTTCCCACTAGCTAGCTATTTTACGTTTGGTAGTGTACATATGTCGATGCCACTCTCTCACTTCGTCCCAGCTTCCACTTCTTGTCTGTGCGCTCAAGTCCGTTCTCTACGTCTGCGTCTTTATTCCTGCCCTGCCACTAGGTTCATCACTACCGCTTTTTAAAATTCCATATGTATGCGTTAGCATACGGTATTTTTTTTTCTCTTTCTGACTCACTTTACTCTGTATGACAGATTCTAGGTCCATCCATCTCACCACAGATAACTCAATTTTGTTCCTTTTCATGGCTGAGTAATATTCCACTGTGGCATTAAAACAGTTATATTGCTGGGTAACCACCACTTCCGTTCATCTACAGAACTCTTTTCATCTTGCAAAACTGAAACTACGTGTACATTAAAGACTAACCATCCCCCACCCCCATTCCAGGCCCTGGCAGCCACCATTCTACTGTTCGTCTCTATGATTTTGACCACTCTAAATACCTCATGTGAATGGAATCATATAGTATTTGTTTTTTGTAACTGGCTTCTTTCATTTAGCATCATTTCTTCAAGGTTCATCTCTGTTGTAGCATATGTCAGAATGCCCTTTCTTTTTAAGGCTGGACAATATTCCATTATATGCATATACCACATTATGCTAATCCATTTATCTGCTGAAGGATACCTGGGTGGCTTCCATGTTTTAGCTGTTGTGAATAATACAGCCCACCTCATTTTTAAACTCCTGAACCCCACATATCCATCAGTCTGCTGAAAGATGTTTATTAAACACCTATTATGTTCACAGCACTGTGACAAGCAAACCATAAACTGCTGATCTTAAAATTGGTAGTGATTAATATTCTGATATGCTATTCTATAGCAAGTTAAAACTCCTGTATTTGGTATTGTCTGCGCTGATTTTGCTTTGTGTTTTATATGAATTCATCAGAATCCCTATAACATTTGTGGAACTGAATTAGAAAATACTACTTATAAAGTAAGTTTTCGGGGTTAAAGTCAAATTCTGGTTCCTTTGGTGTGCTTTTATGAAATAGCTAGAGTAATGCAAACATAATTTTAAAAAGAAAAGTGTATATATAGTGCCTATTACATTTAAGGTGACTCATTTACATTTATTCTCCCTTTTTTTTGTGTGTGTGCGGTACACGGGCCTCTCCCTACTGTGGCCTCTCCCGTTGCGGAGCACAGGCTCCGGACGCGCAGGCTCAGCGGCCATGGCTCACGGGCCCAGCCACTCCACGGCATGTGGGATCTTCCTGAACCGGGGCACGAACCCACGTCCCCTGCATCGGCAGGCGGACTCTCAACCACTGCGCCACCAGGGAAGCCCTCTTCTCCCTTTTTATAGGAAGACAAAGAGGAAAGACTGTGTACAATCAGCAAATTTTCTCTGAAAGAAATAGGTCTATTACCCACAAATAAGATTTACTGCAGAATTATACATGAGAAATTGTAAAGAAATTGTTCACAATTGAAACTTCACTGTAGGCATCTATTAGGGAGAAATGTTAGCTAGAAACCCAATTTCCTTATAAAATAACAGCAAAAACAACTGGCATTTCTAGTAAGCAAAGTCTTAAAGTTACCACAAGCCAAATTTTGGTTCATGAATGCAAATTTAGTACATGTTTTTGCCTTCAAGGAATGTTTACAGAACAGAAGGGACAATTCTTTAAGCAATTCAGTGCATAGGGAGAGATTGTGTTTGTGAAAAGGAATATATAAACCTTGATATACGAAGGCTTTAAAATATATTAAATGATTGTGGTGACTCTGGAGAATTGTATTTATTATGCAATTTTTCCTCTTTCTTTCTTGAAAATTGATATTCGCAGTGTCTTTTGCTGAGACACTGTTTTATACTAGAAAATCCGTACTTACTCCATACTAGAATGAGTGAGCACTTTATGGCAGTATTTGTATAAAAATGAGTGTTTTCTGTCAAAAGGTTGTTCCTCAGCATCTTCCACTTGGCCACACGTCATGAACCCTTTAATCCCAGAACTGGAATCTCTGTAATGAAAAAAGTTCCATGGCTTCATTTATTGATGACATCATCTCAGTGTTTTCTCCACAAGGTCATAAACACATAAATGCACTACTGATGGGCTGTCGAATCAAAATATGATAATGTTGTGCTCTCCCCTCCTTGGGATTTCAGGACACTTCCAATCAAAGCATCGGCTAAGTCAGCTGTATTGGACTGGTCTTTGGTTTTCCTTCCTCTCACAGATTTAGTGGAACAGATTCTCACCTTTCCAAGCAGTCACACCAAAAATCACTTCAGAGGGGGCACCAGAGTAGGGAAAGAAACACCTTCCATGATGAATAATATTGTTGATACCAGTGTTAATCATTTGAACGAGATCATTAATTTTTTAACACTGAACAGGCCATCAGTGTGTACTTCAGTTTTAAGTTTATAACTAATGGAACCCAGAAAAATCTGGAGATGGTCTGATAGGAGCATTGCAGGATAGGGAGTTGCATTGGGCCTACAGGTCAAGTCAGCTCCATGAATCACCTTCTCAGTCCACAAGCTTTAGGTAAGCCAGCCTCACACCTGCTCAACTCCTTGATTAGTATGTCATCTCATTGCCCAGAGAGAACATCTCCGAGAAGCTGGAGCTGCGATAAAGTTTACTGGATTTTTAAGAGAATAAGTATAACACAGCTATAGAGAACCCCTTTCCTTTCTAACTTGTTTCCTCTCTGTCCTAGTTTATGTAATTCCAGGCAATAAAAAAATCATACATCTTGGTAATCACAGACTAGGTCTCTATTTTCCCAGGTAGGTGTGATTTCCGCCAAATCCCCTAAGGATTTGTTTTCTCCGTTTTGGCAGTCTCTGTCCACCCCCGCTTCTCCCAATCCTCTTGACAATTCCTCTAACATTTACTGCAACTCTGATCCATTTACTCAATGTTACATCAACATGTAAAGTTTGGCATATCTATTGCGCAGAGAGATTTCACTAAATGGAGAAAAATTCACACCCTGAATAGGATGGAAGGGTAAGGTTACTATGGTTACTTCAGATACCAGGCTTCTACTTATGTAAATTGTCTTCTGTGGAAAAGTACGAAAGAAACTGGCCTCTGAGAACACTTAAACCAAAGGCCTCACAAGACTTCATTCAGAGCCTCATTTGCAGCTGAATAAAACCTTGCCTCTTTTCTCTGCTTCCCCAGTTATCTTTTTAAGTCACTTTGTTTGTATTTGAATATTCTCCTTCTCTTATTCCTTTTCCCTTTGTCCCCTTTGTGAACTTGTGAGACGGACGGGATTGAATCCTAACTAGAAATCTTTTTGTATCTAACAGAATGTTACCAAAGTCGACTGACAGTTGACCATTTTGAAGAGATTGTAATGGGCAGGCTACATGTATGAAATGACTACCCAGAAGCCCAAGCATATAAATTAGTGAAGAATAATGTGGCCATGATTTCTGATCAGTGAATTAGGGGTATTAATTAATTTCATGACTCAGACTGTCACAAGTCATACCATTCAAGTTGTTAATTTCTATTAAGTCGGTGTGTTTCCGTGTTGGCCAGAATTGTAGAAGGAAGACTATATGGGGGTTAGAAGCCAAAAGACCCTTTAGAAATATATAGACTATTCATGGAAAAAAACCATTGAAAGAGAGAGGAAGCTAGCCACAGTCCAGAAGAAGATACTAAATAGATAGATAACCTGACAAAGAGTTCATATTCAATATAAACAATTCCTAAAAATAAATAAGTGAGGCAACACATTTGAAAAATGGGGAAAAGACTTGAACTAGATATATAAAAGAGAGATTGTCAAATGGCAATAAATAGACTACAACATCATTAGTCAGCAGAGAAATGCAACGTAAAACCACAGCGATATACCATTACACACACACCAGCATGGTTTAAGTGAAAGACAACACCAGGTATTAGCCTGAATGTGAAACAACTACAATACTTAGGCACTGTTACTGGTAGTAAAGCTTGATATATTGTTGGAAAACCATCTGGCAGTATCCATTAAAGCTAAACATAAGTATGTCCCATAACCCAGAAATTCCTAGGTATATACTGAACAAAATTGTCTGCGATGGTCACCAAAGTACTTGCACAAGAATAATTATAACTGCGTTATTTCTAATAGCCCTGAACTAGGAATTACCCAACTATCAGCAGTTGATTAGATAAATAAATTGAGTTATACATTGGAACACTATAGAACATTGAAAACAAACTCCTGATGCTTTTATGAATTAATTTCACAAACATAATATTGAGTGAAAGAAGCCAGGCACAAATGAAGATACATTGCATGATTCCAGTAATATAAAGAAAGTTCAAACATAGACAAAACTAATCTGCAGTGTAAGAAGTTAGGTTGTGGTTACCTGTGGATAGGCTTAATCCCTAGAAGAAGATAGAATGTAGGCTTCTAGGATTTGAGTAATAATATGGTTTTTTTTTAATCTGGGCGCTGGTGAGTTGGGAATTAAACACTTATATTAACTCAGTCCACTAATAAAGAGCCAGTCTTTTAACTCCCAGACTGACCAGAAAATTATACCCAGGGAAAGCTGGTCAGAAACGAGGGTGGACCCTTTAAATTAAGGGAAACAATTATTTAGGGGAGTGGGGTGAGACGGATGTGTAGACCAGACAGAATCAGTTAACACAAACATCAGATGCTCTCACCACCCCTCAGGTTTTCCTGGTTTTGTATGACGCACTGGAAGAATGCTCTTCTATGGTAGCCCTTGAATCCAATCATGATGGTTTTTTGAAGACTTCCTCCGTAGCACCTCAGATCAGAGTTGGCTTTTCCTCCTCGTCACCCCGTTACTTAGTTTCTTGGTCATAAACACAAATCACTTTATATAACATATAATAACATAGTGGGTTTGAGATTCTGCCCAGCCCCAAGTGTGAGAACTTTAAGTGACTATGGGAAAGTAAAGGATCTGATTGATTTTGGCTACTTTTTGACTTCTCTAGGATACCAAAATAAACTTGCCTAAGTGACAAATCAGACAAGATCTTTCAGTTCAGCAACAGATTGACTTAACTTCTGAAAAGCAGGAGTTAGAAATGACAGTAAATGGGGATCAGATGAGAAGAGAGCCGTCAATGATACCTTTTGATGCAGAAATTCCACCACTAGGTGTAAACCTTCCTTTGAATATGTTACACTGATAAGGATGACAAAAAATAAGTGTATTCTTTTTCACCACGTTTCCTTTAAACTCGACTTGAAAGTGGTTCTCAAATTGTGATCCTCAGACCAGCAGCATCATTATCACCTGGACACTTGTTAGAAATGCAAATTCTCAGGCCCCAGGCACACCTGAAGCTCTGGGGGTGGGGCCCAGCAAATTGTCTTTTAAGAAGCCCTCCAGGTAAGCCTGGCACATGCTAGAATTTGAGAAAGTTATATGTCACCTTCATACTTCAGTGTCTTTGTTGGAAGGGGAAGGACATATGGCTTACATAGTCTTCACTTTGGGTTTTAGGGGAGCAATATATATTAAAACAAGGGTTTTCAAAGAGTGCTCAAGGCACCCCGGGGTTGAAAGGGGCCTCTACTGGGAAGATCAGCAGTTCTTAATTCAGGCTGCACACTGGACACACCAGAAGAGGTTTAAAAAAATACCGTTCAGGGCTTATTCCCAGAGACTGTGATTTAACTGATCTTGAGTGAAGTCCCATACATCAGTATTTTTTTTTTAAAGTGCCTCTAAAATAGCAAAAAAACAGAGTTGAAAACCAGTGATTTGGTTCACCAAACTCCTGTGTCTGAAGATGCACTTATTCTTGTTTTTGAAGAGTTGCTTCCCGCAGGCTACTGGTCTCACTGTTCAGTTTTCTGTTTGTCTTCATGTCTCATTAAAGTCTCTCTTTCTGTGGTTTGACCCATTTGACTCAACTGGTTTTAAAATACTTGTTGATAACCTGCAGTGCAGCAAGTAGGACTGTGAAATACAAGTAGCCTTCACCTCCCATCTGGCCCATGTGGTTCTCACCTCTTCTTCAAAAATGTCAAAATGTTTTTGTGTGTAGTTCAGTAGGTGGGACTCTGGGGTCCAGCAGCTCTGAATGTGAGTGCTAGCCTCAACCCTGATTTTGAAAGAAGCTCTCTTGAGCAATTAACTTTGCCTTTAAGAGTCTTGGTTTTCTCATCGATAAAGGAGGCTAGTCTAGTGCCAAATCACAGTACATTATTGGGAGGATTAAATGAGGCAGTGCAAAGGAACTCTTAACATGGCGCCTGGGGTACTGGTAAGCCCTCAGCGTACAGTCTTTGTTACTGAGGGCCCATTTCTGGCCATCTGTCACATCCTCACCAACTGTTCCAGAATTGAATGTCAGAGTTCGATCCCAGCTCACTCCCCAGAAGCTAATTGTCTGACCTTAGGTGTGTCATTTAACCCCTCTAAGCTTCAGACTCCTCATCCATAAATTGGGGATAATTTTAATACCTCATGTAAAACCTGCATAAAATAAGCACCAGAGATTATCTAGCCCAAGGCAAATCATTGTTTGGTTATTACAATAGCGTAATCTCAGACTGAAACTGATTTTAAAATGTTTTCAGGACAGTTATTTAAGAGGTTTCAGCATTAGACTACCAGATAATTGGGCTTCCATTGAGTTAATATTTGGGTTGGGACTGGATTGGGGTTAGTGTTGCAGTTAGTATAAGTATTAACTTAAACACAATTAATTATGTGGCCAGGGGGTTATGGTGCAGAAGGAAACCAGCTGGCTTTCCCTCTTCCCAGTTTCCAGTCCTCCCTGAAGCCTCCTTCTCTTCCCTCCAGGGCTTCTCACCTCACTTCTCTAAGAGCCCTCCTTCCTTTTATCACCTCTGTAGCTCTCACCAGCAGGACTGAGACTCACAGCCTCTCTTCAGCAACAGACAGACCTGATCCCCAGTCTAGCTTCAGCCTCTCTTTCTCTTCCCCCCACTGAGGACTAAATCCTCCTGATGCACAGGAAACATACCATGCTCAAACGTGGTTAAATTCTTTCAAACCCGCTAAAAACTTCCCCTTTCTGATGGCTTCTAATTTGAGAACAGTACCAGTCATTCTTTTGTCTCCCGTGCTTGGAAACTGAAATATCCTTTAAGCCCATCTGTGAAGCAACCAATTCAATTAAATTTTGAGATAAGTGCCCATAAAGCATAATTGAGAAAAGACAAGAGAAGCTTGCCGTAAGAAATGATGAGTTCCCCGTGACTATAGGACTACTAACGTTGTGATTCTCCGCCTTCCAAATGTGCCTGCTATTCATGAGTCATGTAGTCTTGTGCCAGCTTGTGCAAACCATTGTAGGGGCTGCCAGGCTGATTTCCCTGTCTCTGTGCATGAATGGCAGTTCCATGTGTTCACTGATCAGAGAAGCGCTGAGGGAGGAATTAAAGGGATGATCCTAAATGCATCCATTGAGAAGATTTGAAAGAAGTCAAAAGTCTGGTGTGGTTCAAACAGGAACCAACTTTTTTTTATTCCCAAAGGATACTAGTGCTGTATTAGGAAACATTTCATTGCTAATCAACTACTAACTAATCCAGGTATGTGTGGTCAACTTCTTGGGTTTCCATCAGAAACTGTTGTGCCTTAAAGCAACCTCTCCCAGTGGTCCAGACCTTACTAGGCTTCCTAAATTAGCTGGGTTATCTGAGTTTGTAGCAGCTGCGTAGGTCATGAAGCCCAGCACTTGACTAAGCATGAATTCATGCTCTAAGAGCTCTGGAATAAACATTCAGGCCGTTCTGGAAACCTCGTTTGCCAACTCTGTTTGAGGTCTTATTAAGGGATAAATGCCTCTGGTCTGAGAAGATTCATGTTGATTAAAGCATAGTGGCTCTTCCCATTCAACAATCACATCTATTGATCCTGACTTCAGTGTTCCCACTGATGTGCTCCATCTTGCCAAACTCTGAGTTCACTCCTGCCCCAACCCCACCATGAGCCTTTAACACTTTTGTGAAATAAGTCCTGGATGCTCTCCATTCATGCTTTGGTTCCTCTGGACCCTGCTCTAGCTGTGTCCTGCCCTCCAGCCCCACCTAGGTGGAGGAAATAGTAGAGCTATGATACAGTGTTGGCTCTGTCTCACCTTAGGAGGACCAGCCTCATCACACCTAGCAAGTCAGCTGGTAAATCTCCACTATCAGGGAATTCATCACCATGAGGGCAGCCTTCAAAACCTCTGATTGTTAAATATTTTCCCTAAAACTGAGCTGACGTCTGTACCTTTGCAGTGGCAAGATAACAGGGTGATTAAGTACCGGGGTTCTGATCTTAGCGCCACCACTTACTTAAACTAAAGTTTAAGTTGCCTAGAGAAGTTTCATGTAAATAAAGTAGCAAACTGAGCAGACAGTAATTCCTACTTTATGTGCTACACATCCTCTAGGTTTTACCTAATCCCTTTCTTAAAGCTTCAGCAGCAGAAACAAAGATACCATGGTGCATACAAGGCTAAGTGCATTGAAAGACATTTAAACACATAAAAATCCCCTATGACATTTTATATTTATAGACATCTCCAATTAATTTATATTGAGGTATTCAAATAAGTGTTCTCATTTATTAATGCTCAAATTTGCCATTTTTAATAAAAAACTAAAAGGCCTGAAATATTGGAGATCCCATTTGTTGGGACTATATTGTCAGTTCTACAATGGAATCAATGATAAAGAAATAATTTTATTCACTTCACCTCATAAACATATATAACTATTTTATGTCACTATCTTTCCCCTCTTAGCTTAACTCAGTTTGAATTAAAATATTGAGAGAAGCATCTTCTTCAACAAACATTGTTTAAAAGCTAAAGGCAAAAACATAATACCGATGTCACAAAATGAGATTCATTCTTGCTATCATCTTTTCCTTGAAAGAAAATCAGATTCCTTTCCAGGAATGAGGATATGTCCAGGGTGAGGAAGGTAATGAAGTGAAGAAATAAGAAAGCATTTTCTTACATTCCTCTTGCATAAGTTCAATATAAGTTGTCATGGAGTCCTTCCCGATCAATTTCCATTATGTGTCAACCTATTTTGAAGTTCTAGAAGAGTCGGTCCATATCAGCCTGATTGGCTCTGAATGGTACCTAGCCATCCACAAAATGCATTAATAAATCTTCTGAAGACCACAATCAATGTAGAGACTCTTTGTCATTTTATTTTAGATCTATAAACATCTGTTCTGTTTGCTTACATTTGACAGATCTCTTTTATGTGCATTATCTCATTTGATCTTCACAATTATCTGGTGGTGTAGGCAGGGAAAATACAATCCTTATTTTACAGTTGGTTAATCAGAGGTTAGAAGAGATTGTTGTGTTCATTGCAGTGTGGGGCGGGGGTGGAGGGTGGACTCCTTATTTAGATGGGAATATTTGGGGTATTATAAATATGGGAAATTTCAGCAAAGATGTATAAGTACATTCTGGGATTTAAAATTGAAATTATTTAATTTTGTATTTGTTGCCTTAAATACAGTAGAAAATAGAATTAAGGTACTTATTTTCAGTGTGTAATAGCTGTGAACACAGAGCGAACCATATAAGTGGGTTGTGTATGTATTGTCTAAAAAAAAGCTTTGGTTAATAGAATATGGCCAAGAAAATAGCATTAAATGAAAGATGTTTCTGACACTTGAGGTAGGTTTGTAAGATGTCTTGTGAGGGAAAAGTCCTAAAGAAATAATCCCATTTGTAAACCTGACCTCTTCCCTCAACTCTTATACCTAATGGGGTGCTAGTGAATATTTAACAACCAGCTGCCTGGGAAAAAAACCAAAAGGCGTGACATGGGCATTTACGCATTTATGTGGCATAAATACTCCTACCACAGCTGATTTCAAGCTACCAATAGTTTAATAACTTGTTTATAAATCTCTTGGAATTTCTATAGTTGGTTTTCATAGCTCGTGCAAGCTAACTCCAGCCCACCCTTGTGTAGAGTTGTGTAACTTACTACTCAGCATCTCTACTCGCATGTTTGATAATTATCTCAAACCTCACATGGCCAGAGCTGACCTCCTGATCTCCTTTTGCCTTGCAGTCTCTTCACCTATAGACCTCTTCTTCCTGTGGTCCTCTTTGTCTCAATTAACAACAGCTCTATCCTTCTAATTGTTCATCCCAAATCCTGGGTGTTATCCCTGACTCTTTCTCACATGCCTTTTCAGATCTGTCAGAAAATCTGGTAGCCACTACATTCAAAATATATCCAGGTTCCAACCACTCTTGACAACTGCCACTGCTCAGTCCCAGATCCAAGTCATGATCTCTTGCCTGACTTACTGTGTTACCCTCCTGTATTTGTCAGGGTGAAGCTCTGTAGGTGCTGTAACAAACATCCCCAACCCTCAGTGGCCTAGTGTAATAAAAGTTTATTTTTCACTCACCTCATTGTTTGGGTAGCTCCCCTTAAAGTGATGCCTTGGGGATCCATGCTGCTTCCATCACATCTTTACTAGTCAATGGTTAACTTCCAGCCCCACAGAAAGTAGAAAGAGAGAACATCTAAAGGCATGAGATCTTTCAGGAGCCAGGCCTGGAAGGAATATACATGTATCTCTTCTACTCACATTCTGTTGTCTTGAACTGGGCATATGGCTCAGATACCCAGATACAAAGGAGCTTATTGGCAGTCAGATACCTTCCTTTAGTACAAAAGACACTAGTTTTATTATTGGCTCTATCGCTTGCGAACTCTGTAGCTTTATGTAAACCATGCAACAGCTCTGAACCTCAGTTTCCTCATCCTAAATAGGCCTAACATTCCTCTTGCTGAAAGCGAAGGCTGTAAAGGTGAATAACCAATTTCTGAAAATGTTGTGAAATTCACAAGGTAATACAAATATGAAATTCATATTAACAGTTCATTCATTCTGCATATATTCAGCAATATTTTTACAGGTTGCTGGAAAAACAGAAAAAGGATTTTGTTGGATAGAAACTGTTCTTGCTGTTACAAACAAATTACTTTCTATTTGTACATTATGACTGATTGTTTTTGAATGGTCCGTGATAGATAAAAGTACCGGCCTTCTGGAGGCAATGAATGGTTATAAAATCAGCTATTAATTAATGGTCTTACAATTGCAAAGTGGGAATAAATGTAATACCCCTATTAGTTTGCACTCTCTCATGAAGTTTCACAACATGAGAGTCTGAACGCTAGCCAGAATGCTAGGCCACAGTCAAGTTTTTCTGATATAAATTGAAATCTCAAGTCATCAAGAGGAACAAATTTTGGTAGAATCAATGGCATCGTTTTTGTTTATTCTCTTCAGAAAATAAAAGTCAGATTCTTTTTCAAAAAAAAAAAAAAAAAAAGAAGGAGCTGGAAAATGTAGTCTTCCTGTGCACTAGGAGGAAAATGAAGCTGTTTGGGTCAACACGTAGCACTGTCTGTGTCATGTCTTCTCAATGGTGTCTCTGCTCCCACCCTTGAATCCTCTAGCCTATTCTCAACACAGAAGCAGTTAGATAATCAATTAAACTATAAGCCAGATTATACACTCCTCTGCTTCAAACCATCCAATGGCTTATAACTCATGAAAGGTGAAAAACCAAGGTCCCTGTGATAACTTACAGGCCTTTCATGGCCTGGCTCCAGTTTCCTCTCTTGTCTCACTGCGTACTTCTGTCCTGCACGCTCATTCTGTTCCAACCGCATCGGGCTCCTTGCTATTGCAGTGACATGTGAGGCACACTACTGCCTCGAGGGCTTTTCATTTGCTCTTCTTTTTGTTTGGATATACTTCACCCAGATATCTACCTGCCTATCTCCCTCCCCTTCCTTACATATTCCTTAAATGTCACCTTCCTTGGCTACCATATTTAAAATGTCAACTCTCTTGCTCAGTTCCCTTCATCCCTACTGTTTTCCTGTCCCCTTTCTGTTTTTTCTCTATAGCACCTTCTAATACACATGTAATTTACTTATTTATTATTTTATTATTGTCCCTGTCACTGTACTCTTAGGGAGCTAAGTGTATTTTTTGCTATATCCCAGTACCCAAAACAGTGCCTAGAAGATAATAGGTATTCAGTAAATATTTGATTAATACATAAATTAATGAGTGAAATTAAGATTTGTTTTTTAAATTTATTTATTTATTTTGGCTGTGTTGGGTCTTTGTTGCTGCACACGCGCTTTCTCTAGTTGCGGCGAGCAGGGGCTACTCTTCGTTGCGGTGCACGGGCTTCTCATTGCCGTGACTTCTCTTGTTGTGGAGCACGGGCCCTAGGCACGCGGGCTCAGTAGTTGTGTCTCACCAGCCCTAGAGCTCAGGCTCAGTAGTTGTGGTGCACGGGCTTAGTTGCTCCACAGCATGCGGGATCTTCCCGAACCAGGGCTCGAACCCGTGTCCCCGGCATTGGCAGGGAGATTCTTAAACACTGCGCCACCAGGGAAGTCCCAAGATCTTTTATTCAGTAATTTGTTTTGAAAATATGAAGGATTCAAAGTTCTCGCGTTTATCAAAACTCTTACAATTGAAGACAAGTGATATAATTTAAACCTACAATAATAATAATAATAGAGTGCCAGATAGCGTGCTAAGTATTGTCTCTAGGTTATATTATTGAATCTTTTCCAAAATCACTATGAGATCATTAATTTTTTCCCCATTTTATAGGTCAAGACTAGAGCACATAAAGGATAAGTCATTTGCCCTGGCTTACATGCCTAGTGAGAGGTTGGGTGGAGCTTTGAATCCAGGCAATTTGACCCCAGAGTAGAGGAATTTAGATGCCAGGAGTGAAACATTTCTAGTCTGTGTTGAGGGAAGAAAGACTTAGTTTAAAGTGAATGAGTTCTGCCACTAATTAGCTGTGTGAACTTGAACACGTCTGAGCCCCTTTGTTTTTTTGTTTGTTTTTTTCTTTTTTGTTTTTTATCATCCACTGTGTGAAATCTTTATTTTAAAATAAATTTGATTATTATAACATTACTAAAACAACAGAATGAGAAAGATAATAACATAACAAAAACTCATCATCTAGATTTAACAAATATAAGATTTGGTCAAATTTGCTCCAAAATTTTTTTTTTTTTGGTAGTATAGTTGATTTACAGTGTTGTGTTAGTTTCAGGTGTACAGCAAAGTGATTCAGTTTGCTCCAAATTTTTTAAAGAAATAAATATTACTAAATATGTGAACAAATACATAAACGTTTGTAACTAATCAAGCTTTATTTGTACAAGATAGTTAACTTGCTTATTTTGTTGTGAAAAATAAGCAAACCTTTGTTCTGTATCCAGTGCTTACCTTTAGTCAATTTTTTTTCTTTCACCCTCCAAAACTTGTCATTCACACAATCCCCATTTCTCTTAGTGGCACAATCATTTGTTAAAATCTAATTGTAAGGAATGAGCCCCTTTGGATCTTAGTGTTTTCGTCTGTAGAGAAGACACTGCTAACAGATCACTGCACAAGTCCCTTCTGGCTTAATGAACCAATAACTTGCCACAAGCAGTAAACAGAAGATCCACCACTCAAAGCCCTGTCTTTTGAGCTCTCTCAGTGACTTTCCTACCCTTATGGTATCTGCCACGAAGAATATGTCAGACAGGTAGAGGCACTGAATGGCCGAGTAACACACTCCACGTGTAAATAAAAACCGAGTCATGGTACAAAATATATTCAGACAATGGATGCCATAGCTGGTTTGTATCTTAAATGAGCTCCTTTTGTTGTGACTAACCATTATAAGATTAACATATATTAGAGCAGGAGGTATTTTTCATAACTTTACCATGATTTAAATGCTCACGTTTATCAACTTAGTTAATATTTACAACCGTGGACCTAGTATTTTCATCAATTCTTCTTTACAGTTAAAGGAACTGAGGCACAGAATCATTAAATATTTTACCTGTGGTCAGCAGGTGAAGCAGGACTGGAATCCAAATTAGTCTGACTCGTAGAAGCCAAGCTGTTAGCCCCTCTCCCGTGCTGACATTCAATACAAAAATATCCTTGCACAGTTGGGAGGAAGTGGAAAGAGAACAATAAAAGACAACTGCATCACTGAATGTGATCATATGATGAAGTTCCTCTGTAACAACACTTCTCTCAGACTTTTTTCATTGTATAACATGAAACAGACCCCATTTAAAAGTGCATACATGTAGAAATGCACGACAACTTAGTGGGCTAAAAAAAAAAACAAAAATACCACACACTAATTCCATGATGACATCTTGCAAACAGAGCCCATGATGTTTGTTCTTTTCTTGGTCATTTTGCAGTAACTGTATCTTCCTGAAACTGGTCACCTGATTTCAAAAAATTAGGAAAGGGGAAATATGGGTACTGTAGGTCAGATATAGAAGGTGCTGGAATTGGAACTGTTTTGGACAGCCAACGCACTCTCAGATTAACCTCCGTGTCTGCTTTCCTAACCCTCTGTTTCGGGAAAGTCTTAAATGGTGAAACAAATGTTCGAATATCATGTGTTATGGAGCTCTTGGGAGCAGGGATAGTGTCCCTTTAGCCTTGTATCTCCAGTAGCTATCCTTAGCAGATGCTTTATAATTACTTGATGGGTGCGTGATGGATAAATGGATGGATGGATGATGGATGGTTGGACATATCAACAAAAGAGTAGATGGGTGGATGGAAGAGTGAATATCATGAACATTGGACTAGTGGTCAGGAAACCTGTGTTCCAACCCCAAATGTTTAGTTAGCTCGCCTCTAATATTGGATAAGACCCTTCTCATTTCTAGTTCTCAGTTTCCTCATTTGTGAAATATCTATGATTCCATTAGATTCAAAATATGACTGAATATATGACCCAGCTCCCTCAAGGTAGCTCTTAAACGTGCTCCCACCTGTAAAAAAAAAATAATTTTTCCCATGTGCCATCTGTCTCTCTTCTCTCAGTAATAAGACCATTTAATCAGAGCAACTGCATCTTGGACAACAAGATGGCATTGAATACAGTTTTAATCAATGTAATCAATTAGGCCAGTTGATTACAACCGATCAGTTAGGCCCCATTTTATCATGAGGCCTAATGGTTGATTGCAGGAATTTCCTGCTGCAAAAATTTTTATTTGCTTTCTGCTGATGAAGTTGTTGAGTACTTGGTCATTTGCCTGATAGTTCTAGATTCACACTCAAGGAGTAGTTAAGTGATAGTGAAGCAGAGAGAGGGCACAGTTGACTCTAAGAGCAGTGAATTTGGGAGACATCATCAACATCAGTCATCATCAAAAAAAAAGAAAAAAAAATCAGTCATCATCACTGGGAGGCAGTTGAATGTGGTCGTGAGGGGCAAGAGCCATGTTCGGAATTACAAATCTTCAAATCCTGGCTCAGCCACTTGCTCTGGTTCCTTGGGCAAGTGAGTGCAAATGAAGATAATAATGAAACCTACCTGAGCATCATTACCATCATTTTTCACGATAAATTGGGATGAAAGTTACTAGTTTCCTAGGGCTGCCATAACAGAGTACCACAAACTGGATAGCTTAAAACAATAGGAATTTATTATCTCACCAAATTTATTCTGGAGGCCAGAAGTCTGAAATCAAGGTGTTGGCAGGGTGGTGCTTCTTCTGAATACTGAAGGGGAGAAGCCTGCCTTGGCTCTTCCTAACTCCTGGTGGTTGCTGGAAATCCTTGGATTCTTTGGCTTGTAGCTCCATTTTTCTAATTTTTGCCTCCATCTTCACATGGTGTTCTCCTCTCTGTGTGGGTCTGTGTCTCCACATGGCTTTCTTATAAGGGCAGGACTTACTGGATTTAGGGTTGACCCTAATCCAGTATGATCTTGTCTTAACTAATTGCATCTGGAAGTCCTATTTCCAAATAAGGAAATAAGTCACATTCTGAGGTTGTAGGTAGACATGAAATTTGGAGGGACACTCTTCAATATAGGCAATTCAGATTCTTGCTCTAACTTCTTCATCTCCTCCCCTCATGAAGTTTCTACTCACATCTCACGTCCCTGCTAGAATGTCCATATCATTCTAGAAACTTCCAATACTATTGAGAGTTGAAAGCGGAAGCACTGGCATCAGTATTCTAACTTTAGAGGGTTTTGTTTTTCATTTGTAGAGTGAAAGATTTAGAACTGTAACCCTGAGGTCCTCCCCAACTAGCCAAGTGTAAAATGATCTTTTCTTCCCTCCAAATATTTCTGAGTATTCAGAGGGACACTAATTTGAGTAGTGTTGATTGCATGTGAAAGGAACAGGATTGCAAATACCAAGTAAGCGTTTTCAATTTGTTGATAAATGTGTGCAACTCCTATGGCAGGTGCAAGAGAAAGTGCCAATTAAAAATTAGCTCCCATCCACATTTATAGATTGTGTTGTTGACTCCAGAAGTTTGCCGTTGCCTATTAAAGCGGGAGTTGACATGTAAATTTCTTCTGCTGGGTTTTTCTGTAGGTCAGAAAAGAGTCCTGCACAGCTTTTGGAATCCATCCAAAGTGTTTAATGAGTCCTTCCTTGGCTGTAGATACCGTAATTCAACAATTTTGCTTTGTTAAAAACTGTTGTTAAAAGTGTACCTATGACTTTCAGTGGTGTTCAGGAATCATAGAAATACACGCTTTCCACTGAAAGGGATGGCAAAGGTCACCTGGTCACTCCTGTCGCATTTAAAGCTTGTGTCCTTGCTACATCCCTGTCAGTGTGTCACCTGCGGTGCTATGAGTACCTCATTTCTCTAGGGGTAGCTCTGACTTTCAGAAATTTCTTTCTGTTAATTGTTAGAATAACGAAAAATGTGTGATTTGGTCCTGTCAATATCAGAATCATTTTTAGGTATTTGAGCACCATCTTAAAGAATCTTGAAGTTCTCCTCATCCAGCTCCAAGACAGTTGCCATTTACACATTCCTCCTCACTAACATGTGTTCCAATTCCAGTGTGAGAGGGATTTTACCTACAGTGTAACCCCACTCTCGGGCGTTCATAGGGCTCTCACCAGCCTGTCAATGCAACACTTGCCCTCCACCAAATGGTGACCTCACACCTGCCGACAAGTGAGAAGCCAGCTTCTCACCAAAAGGCTGCAGACTCTAATTTAGAGCAGTGATTCTCTAACTTGAAAGTGTATACAAATTACCTTCAATCTTGATGAATTACAAATTCTGATTCTGGAGATACAGAGCCTGAGATTCTTCACGTCTAACAAGCTCTCATGCAGTAGTAATAAATAGTAATAAGAAAGTGTAGATTGTATTAGGGTTTTGGTTCCAAACTAAATAGAAACAAACTTCTGTGTTTGTACTTGTTTCCTGTGCTATTAACAATTATGACAAGGAAAAAAACACAGATTATGACAAATTTGGCATTTGAAAACAACAGAAATTGATTGTTTTACAGCTCTGGAGGCCAGAGTCTGAAACCAGTCTCACTGGGCTAAAATCTAGATGTCGGTAGGGCCATGTTCCCTCCAGAGGCTCTGGAGGAGGATTCATTCTTGCCTCTTCCAGCTTCTGGTGGCTGCCAGCATTCCTTGGCTCATGGATGCATCGCTCCAATCTCTGCCTCTGTAGTCACATTGCTCTCCTCTTCTGTACGTCTGAAATCTCCTCTGCCTCATTTTTATAAGGATATTTATGATTGCATTGTGGACCTACCTAAATTATCTAGGATTATCTCCTCCCTCATATCAAGAGTCTTAACATAATTACATCTGCAAAGATCCCTTTTCCATATAAGGTAATATTTACCGGTTGCAGGGATTAAGACTGGATACCTTTGGGGGCCATTAAAGACATGCAGGTGGCCAAGAGGCCATGAAAAGGTGCTCAACATCACTAATGATCAGAGAAATGCAAACCAAAGCTACAATGAGGTATCACCTCACACTGGTCAGAATGGCCATCATCAAAACATCTACAAACAATAAATGCTGAAGAGGGTGTGGAGAAAAGGGAACCCTCTTGCACTGTTGGTGGGAATGTAAATTGGTACAGCCGCTATGGAGAACAGTATGGAGGTTCCTTAAAAAACTAAAAATAGAACTACCATACGATCCAGCAGTCCCACTACTGGGCATATACCCTGAGAAAACCATAATGTAGAAAGAGTCATGTAGCACAGTGTTCAATGCAGCACTCTTTACAATAGCCAGGACATGGAAGCAACCTAAGTGTCCATCGACAGATGAATGGATAAAGAAGATGTGGCACATATGTACAATGGAATATTACTCAGCCATAAAAAGAAACAAAACTGAGTTATTTGTAGTGAGGTGGATTAACCTAGAATCTGTCATACAGAGGGAAGTAAGTCAGAAAGAGAAAAAAACAAATACCGTATGCTAACACATATATATGGAATCTAAAGAAAAAAAAGGTTCTGAAGAACCTAGGGGCAGGACAGGAATAAAGAGGCAGATGTAGAGAATGGACTTGAGGACACAGGGAGTGGGTAGGGTAAGCTGGACGAAGTGAGAGAGTGGCATAAACATATATACACTACCAAACGTAAGGTAGACAGCTAGTGGGAAGCAGCCGCATAGCACAGGGAGATCAGCTCAGTGCTCTGTGACCACCTACAGGGGTGGGAGGGAGACGCAAGAGGGAGGGGATATGGGGATATATGTATACATATAGCTGATGTACTTTTTTATACAGCAGAAACTAACACAATATTGTAAAGCAATTATACTCCAATAAATTTGTTTAAAAAAGTATAAATATATATCCTAATCAACTGGAATATATCAGAAATATAAAGTATTGCTAAGCAGTAGAAAATTCATATGATTATGGCAAATGATGTAAAAAAAAAAAAGTTTTTTAAATGGTTTATGCATCTTCAGGCTGAATCTGGAAAGTCTCCACCTGGGACACATCCCAGGAAACTCTGACCCGCATTGACGGGATATTTGGGTTACTGAGGATTCGGATGGAACCTGGGTGTGCGTTTTCAGGATAGTGGTGGATTGATCATTGTGGACACACATCCAGGAGGATTTTGCAGGAGAGTAAGCAGTAGAACAACTTGGAGAGATCTTTAAAACATAGTAAAAATAGAAAGAAGAAACAATAAGATATCTAACAGTGCCATGTACAGAAGTTGAAAACGCATGCACATAGAACAGCAGTACACATTTTGTAATAATATATCGAATAGAATGCACATTAACACATTGAAATGTTGAGGGAGGGAAGCATGGGTGTGGAGTATGGGTGGACTTAAGGAATTAATGATTCAAGCAAATAGCCCAGACAGTCAGCAGTCATTTACTCTGAACTGAACAGTATGACTAACTCAACCCCTGTACGGGGTCTTACAGAAATGTGATCTCTTTCAGAAATTCTCTCTGGGACTGAGGTAATTCTCTTCACAGACTTTAAGACTACTTGCTTTGTTAAATATTCGACAGGACTCATTTTACACATGGATTATGTTGTCCATTGTTCAAAATAATGACTTACGGATTTTTGGAATAAAATAACCAGAGGCATCCTTTAAATGCAGATATCAACAGTTATCTAATGTTCAATTTGCTAAGAAAGGCAATATCTTTTTAAAAAAAGGCTACCTATTTCCCCAAAAGTCCTATTAGCAAAATTGCACGGATTATCTATCTGTCTTACCTATGCTATACAGATATATATACATACATGCATAATAATATACACAACCCACTTTCCTTTGGGCTGGGAAAAGCATCCTTACAAACCAGTGTTTCTTAACCTTGTTTTCATTATCTTTCCCATTCCCCCACAGAGTCTTTTTAGACAATTTTTTCCTAATCATAAAACCCCATGAAATTTTATATAACAGATATACTGTATAGGTATGTATTATGGCCCTTGGGAGAGTCACCAACCATTGTAAAATATGGAAATTTTTTCAGCCCCCAAGAACCAATTTTCACCCTCTTGGGAACAATATCACCCGTGCTGAGAATGCATACCCTACACTAAAGCCAGTCTGTGAACCAGGATTCAAAACCACTCTCGTAGGAAGTAAGATTCCAAGAAATACTCTCCCACCTTTGTGTCTGAAATCCCTCCTTCAGCAATTCATTCTTTTGTGTTCATCATTTTCCATTTTCATCCTGTCTCTCTTTTAAGTATAAAACATTTCAGAGACACAAAATATTAGGAATACAAAACATCATTTTAAAAATTAAAACACAGGACACCTGCTAAGAACAATATGCTTTGCTAAACACTAGGAAGGATTGAGAGTTGACTCAGCTGCAGGCTCATCTCTCAGAGGAGTTCAGAACTGGTGGGACTAGAGAAGTGGGTACAAAAGAATGAATGAAGGTGGGAGTGGAGGTAATTAGTGTGGGCTGGAGCCTCAAAGTGAAAAACTGGAACACTCTGTTATCATCGTGTCATTAAGTTTATTCAGTCTTTCTTCTGGCAAGTGGAGAGAGGAGAGGAAGGAGCTGATAAGCTTGAGTAGGAGAGATGTTCATTCATTCATTCAACAAACATTTATTGAGAACACGCCATGTGCCAGGTACTGTGTGTTGGGGGCTGATTCGGAGACCCAGTGTAGGGCACTGAGTCTTTACCTTCAAGCCCATACTTCTCCCAGGGTGGATGGATGGCTGGGGAGAGCTAACATTCCAGCAATAATAGCAAGAGCTCCTCTGCTTTGTCAGTCACTGCCACACTGGTCCCGGGAACTCCACTCCTGAAACTAGTGTTGTTTCCTTTCTCAGCCTGGGCTGTCAGCAACACAGTAATGAGATGGGCACATTGTATAGCAACCCAGTCTCCCCTGCGACTGCCTGACAGTGCTTAGAACCGTCTGTCACACAGCTGAACAATGAGCTCCAAGCCTCAGCAAGGTGGCAATTAAGAAAATTCAAGCATATCTTCATTTACCCTACTGGAGTTCTTCATTCTTGACAGTTTGTGAAATTACAATGTTAAGTAAAGACATTGCCGGAATGTTCTTAGCTTATTTGAAAACTCGTTAACTAGAAAATAATGCAGTAAATTTATACACCGAAATGATGTTTACAGTTCTGTGCCGTGTCTGGAGGTTTTTTTCTTTCTTCTTCCTTTTTTTGTGTCACTCTGTCTTATTTTGTGTTTGATGCTCTCTGAATTTCAGGAGTTTTTGTTGTGTTTTGCTTTTTCCTTTGATTTTAAATAGCATGTTGTGTTTGGTACTGCGTAAAGTGAGGTTTACCTTCTGCATATTCTGAAAGAGACGTTTATGGAAAGTCTAAACTTTGGGGCTAGGTGTTGCTGAGGAGTTTTGCCCTTAATTATTCCCACAAATGCAGCCGATCCATGGTGTGGGTAATCTGCAAAGACTTTCCAATTAGTTTTGGGATACGGGCTAACTCAAAATATTCAAAACCGAGGCCTCTCTGCTCAAGTGTTGGATGTTATTCTTTGTGTAGCTCATTATAGCTGAATTATATTTTGTTCATTGTGGTACAAAAAGCTGGTCTCTGAAATAAGGGCTAGGTCTTAAAGCAGCTCTGTTATTAACTAGCTGGGTGACTGTATCAGTCAGTATAGGCTGATGATGGTGCGTTAACAAAGGGCCTCACCTGTCAGCTGACAACAGCAAAGCTTTATTTCTTGATGGCATTGTTTCAAGTTGGCTGTGGCTCTGCCTTGCTTCATCCTTGATCGGGAACCCAAACTGAAGAAACAGTCCCTAATCAGGATGCTGCTGCTTATTTTGTAGAAGGCGGTACAGAACGTGATAGAACCACATGATGGTTCCTAACGTTCCTGCGTGGAAGCGGCACACGCCATTTCTACTCATATTTCATTGGCCAAAGTAAATAACGTGGTAAAAGCCTATGGTGGAGAAGTGAAGACATAAAACCATTCCACAGAGAGGGGCAGCAAATATCTTGAAGAGTAACAATCTACAAAGTAACCTTGGGAAGGTATTAGACTTCAGTTTCCTAAGGTGTAAAATGGGGGGATAGGATTGGGCATTTCTGAAAATCCCATGCTTCTAATAAAATGAGTGTAACATTTGAGAAGCTGGGAAAGGTGCATATTGGGAAATCCAGGCTGAGATTAAATATTGTCGCTGGGAAAATGGGTAACTTCTCTGGACAGTACAGTGCAGTGTCTGTATCACGTGAGATACAGGAGTGGCGATAGTTGCTTGATTTTTGAAAGAGGGTTTCACACAGTAGCTAAGCAAGCCATCCAAATGGCATGATCTGAGGCATGCTAAATCCTCCCCTACCAAACCTGCCAGATGTCTAATGGACTAAGGTGGCAGGGAACACAATATTACTTCAAGTTCTTGGGGACCTGATGGTGGCTTTGGTAGGTAATTTGCTCTATTGTTTTGGTTACCAGCAAAGTGGTCATTGTCAGCTTTGCACAACATAAAGCGAAGTGTACGTAGGATTACTTGAGGCATAAACAGGCAATATTTGGGCATGTGATGCGGTTGGTTTTAGCAAGTCTGTTCAATGATCTCATTCTTTCATATGCACTTATACGTTTTACCCCCAGAAGCTGCCTCAGTAAGTGTCTTCAATAGAAAGGCTCAAAGCGCCTCCAAACAACAAAGGGCTGAGGACTCAGAGAAAAGAGCCAGGTTAAATGTCCCCAGCGAGCATCCTGTTGGCCAGCTGTGTCTAGAGTGGCCCTTTCTCTGATGCATTGATCTGTCTGTTCCCACAGCGGTGTCTTGCAGCGGGCAGCCAGGTGGCAGTGATCTATGCCTCTGCGCTGGAGAGCAGATAGAGCGAGAAGAAAAACGAAGGGATTTGCCAAGCACTTTGTGCAGAATAGAGACCTCAGTCAAAGGAAGTGGGAGAAGGGCCATTTGTCTTGGACCTATCACCACTGCCTCTTTTCCTGTGTGCTCACGACCCACCTTGTGAGCTCTGTGTCAGGGCAGTCAGTGACTCTGAGGCAGGGCCCAGGGCCTGGGTTTCTCACCCTTGGCACTCTTGCCACTGGGGACTGGGCAATTCTGTGTTGCCGGGATTTGCCTGTGCGTCGTAGACTGTGTAGCAGCATCTCTGGTGTCTATCTACTACATGCCAGTAGCATCCATGCCCCAAGGTGGGACAACCAAAAATGTCTCCTGCCATTGCCGGATGTCCCTTTGGGGACAAAGTCACCTCCAGTAGAGAACCACTGATCTGGAGGATGTGGGTTTTGAGCCACTTGAGCCGGGTGGTTGTTGACTGCAGCACACGGACCTGCGCCTTGCAGTGATGAGTTTCTGTGCACTTTGTGTTTAAAAGTGTTAAAGAATGATCAAGAGTCTGGCTCTCCCAGGTTAGTAGTTACCTCTGTTGTTATTAATTTCCCAAATCAACCCAGTCAAATGAGTCATTTTTATCTCAATCCCTCTGCCATGGTTGACTGATTTTGCTCCCCTGTTGTTTCTAGTTACATGTAATGTCTGATTACCATAGAGAAGTATTCAACATGGTTCTCATGTAAGAGTCATTACAAATAGGCTTATTCCTCAGCTTTAAGTAGGAATGGACGAAGGGTTTTATAACACTTTATTGAAATAAATGTCTCACTAGAAATAAAATGCTTGAACACTCCACAGATTGATAGAATAATACAAAAAGCCCGAATCAGTCAATACCTGGACCTAATCATATTTAAATATGCTAACAATGCATATTTATGATTTGCTTTCATTTACGTTGTACAAATTAGAGCATCAGTTCGCTGGAAAGCACCCTTAAGTGATAGATATAATTCTTCTCACTGGAATTCTTGGAATATATCTGTTGGATTTGTATGGTATTTGCTCCTTTTTGAAAATATATCAGGAGCTCCCGGCTGATCTTGAGGACAAACCTTGACAGATATAAAATAGCGCGTAAGGAATGGGCTTTTAGCCTAGTGAGTGTTTGAATCCCTGGCAATAAATTAAGCCTGTGGATGGCATATCCCCTTGCTCAGCTCCTGCAGGGCCCTCCCGCCTACTATGAGAGCAATGGTGTACTGTAATGCTGCCTTTTCATCATGTGATACAACCATAAAATGACTGTCATGAGCTAGTCGGGGAGAGACAGAGGGGGCCCTAGGGGGAGTCAGGAGGGGGTGGCTGGGAGGCATGGGAAGATGAGAAAACAGTTGAATGCACTACTAGATGGCGTTCAGACTCAAGGGAGCGGGGCCTGGGGTTCTCTCAAGATCAGGAGTGCTCTATCCCCAGGACTGTGCTTTTGGTTTTAAGGGCTGAGCCAACAGTTAAGCACTAGCACTCACTATGTTAAAAGAGCCATGATGGGGCTTCCCTGGTGGCGCAGCGGTTGAGAGTCCCCCTGCCGATGCAGGGGACACAGGTTCGTGCCCCGGTCCGGGAAGATCCCACATGCCGTGGGGCGGCTGGGCCCGTGAACCATGGCCGCTGAGCCTGTGCGTCCGGAGCCTGTGCTCTGCAACGGGAGAGGCCACACAGTGAGAGGCCCGCGTACCGAAAAAAAACAAAAAAAGAGCCATGATGAGGTGTTTTTCCCGATCACCATGTGGCCACATACCTCATCTGGCACAATTACATGGTAGTTTAGAGCACAGATTCTGCAACCAAACTGCTTTGGTTCAAATTCTGGCTCTGCCACTTACTAGCTGGTCATCTTGGGCAAATTACTTAATTCCTCTGTGCCTCAGTTTCTTCCTCTGGGAAAAAGGGTGCAGTGCTAAAACCTTCCTCGTAGGTTTTTGTAAGAATTAAATCAGTGAAAATGTGTCACGTGGCCAGAATCAAGCCTGGCACATAGTAAGTGCAATATGGTGTTGACAGGAATATCTGTAACACTTGGTAATCCCTCTTTTATAAAAACAGTAAGCGTCAACTGAGATCCTTCTAAATAGAGTTTCCAGATTTAGTCAATGTAAATACAGAATGCCCTGTTAAATTTTAATTTCAATACCCCAAATTATAATTTTTTAGTATAAGTATGCTCCATGCAATATTTGAGCATACTTTAACTAAAAAAATTAACAACTGCTACCGCTGTTGATTCTGAGACACCAATCCTTAAGAGAGTGTCCTAGTCTCTTCACTGGTACTTTAGATGTTGTAAAATGAAATATTTTTCAGTTATGCCTCATAATACTGTTTTCTGGCCCGCATTTATAAACAGCCTCCTTCCACCCTTATAAAAAACATACAACCCTTCAAATACTCCCAAATATATACATAGTCCCTACCTTCTAGAAAATCCCATAGTAAAGCCCAATTCTTCCAATAAGCTTTTCCTCATTAATCCCATCTAGCTCCCTCTCTCTCTGCAATTTTTATTCTATTTGTTTTATCAATTAGCAGGTAGTTAAATGTTTCCTTAAAATGTTTTCTGATATCTCCCATGGACTTCCAATGGGTTGCTTTATAACCTGAAGCAATAACTATATCTTATAAATATAAAATATTTCCCAATTGTACACACACTGAGTGTTCAAAGGGCTGATGAATATTGTACACATGTATGATGACACAAATGCCCTGTTAGTCCAGTGGTTCCTTATTTGTTCATGTTTGAGTTGCACTAGCCCGAAGAGCTTTGAATAAAGTGGCAGAATGCAGATTATCAGTTGAATTACAGCCCTTTAAGAAGGGATTAGATGTATTTTTCCTAAGTGTGGGTCACATAAACTCATCTTTCACAGAGTCAGATTTGCTTTAGGAAACCAGGAGGACACCTGTAATTCATAGCTTAACTCGGGGGCACATTATGCTGGCTTATGCCGCAAAGTTTATGGTAAAATTACAATATCATTTCCCTAGAGAAGTTGGTAGTAAAATAGAGTAAGTGGGTCTCTTAAAACTGTTTCAGTCCATCTTGTGCTCCTTTTAGCTAAAGATCGCTTGAGAAGCATGAGAGTGATTTTTCCATGCTTCTAGTTCACCTTGAAAGAGTCTGATACGACCTAGAACCAATTTTCTTAGACCCTATTTGCAGACAGTAGTATTCAATACCAACATTTTATTTTGGAAAACCCTGAAGTCAAGATACTGATGATTTCACATTATGCCTCACAGTCCCATGAATGTCAGATAGAAAATTCCTGTCTCATGTCCCTCCCTCTGTTTTAACACTTAAGAAAATGGTTGCTCTGAGATGTGATATAACTTCCTAGGGTCACACAGCTTGGGAGTGTCTGTTTTCCTTCCTCCATTACAGGAACATGGTAAAGAGAAAAGAAACATATACTAGATTCTTTGGCATCTTTTGAAGAAAACTCCATAGAAATGGAGACCTTGTTATTAATAACATTTTCTGTACTGTCTTGGCAACGGTGTGTGGGCTCAAGATTCACAGTAGCTTCAGTGCTGTGTTTTGGGTGGTCCTAACTGCCTCCAAACTAGGTGTTGACAGAAAAATAACACAGCACAGCAGGGCAATTCAGGGAAGAGTCTCATAAGGACATGTGGGACTTGCTGGCTCCCTCAGCACCCTTTCCGAGGTAAGTGACAGTATGTATTTCAAATTTGCTTAAGTACAAATGGAAAATAATGTGCTCACCTAAGTAAGAAGTCCAAGTGTTAGATTCAGGCACACCTGGATCTAGGGGCTACACTGATGACTCTGTCTCTCTATATCTAGATTCTGCTTTCTTCCCAGATAGGTTCTCTTCATGCAGTGACCATGAAAGCCCCCAAGCTCACATCCTTCTCATTATTGCAGAGGGAGTCTATTTCCTGGTAGCACCAGGAGAATTCATAGAGAGGTTTCTCATTGGCCCAGCATGATGCAGTTTCATATCTCTTGACCAATCACAAAGGAGAAGAATAGAGTAATCTGATTGGCTAGGCTTGGGTCCCATGTCCAGCCGTTGAGCTGTGGGTAAGGAAACCACCACCAAGAGCCACATATACAGAGAAGAAATGATTGGGGCTTTCCCTAAAAGAAAGGACATTAGACAAACCACAGATGTTGTGTCTATATATTTATTTGACACACTCACGTGCGTGCACACACACACACACACACGTGCTCCTATCTCTGCTGCACCTGTTCCTGATTGTAGCCTAATCCAATCCATGGAGTCAGCAGCAGAGTTTAGAGGTATTTATGGATGGTTTAATTTCCCATTTCTCTTAAGATTGCTTAGCTCTGTAAGGATCTCTTTTCCTCCTCTAGTCACATAGTGAGGAAAATCTGTTCTGTGGCTCTTTGCTGAAGTATTCATGGCCTACAATTTGTTTCCGACTGGGACAGCTGCAAGGTGCCGTTGGTCTCATGTAGTTGTTTCCATAGAGACAAAGGTTATAGGGCTCATGGAATTAACCCTCAAGAGAGTCAGAAGGCGTGAGACCTAGAATCCCAGCTGGATTATTAAAACCTGAAAGATACTGTTGGTCTTCAGAGAGTCTTGGAGGCTCCTTCATTTATTTACCAAACATTTCTTGAGTACACTATGTTCCAGGCATGGTTTTGGGCATAGAGTTCAGGGGGATAAACAAGGCAGACAACAGCCCATTCTCATGGAGCTTACATTCTGGTGGCAGAGGGAGAAGATTATCAAGTAAAGCAAAGAGGAAAATAGAAATGAGGAGATAGGAGAGTCCCTGGGAGGGCAACTCTTAAGTGGAAAGTCAGGGAAGGACCCTCTGGGAAGACATCTTGAGCTGACACTTAAATGATGGAGGAGCCATACATTCAAAGATTTGGGGAAGGAACATCCCTAGTCAAGTACTCTGAGGTGGGAAGAAACGTAGTCATAGTATCAGTAATAATAACTAGCACTTATGGAGCGCTTACCATTTGTCAAACTCTCTGTTAAGCACTTAGGTGAGTGTTATTTTAATCTTCACAATCATGTTCATAAGGAGGAAACTGAGGCTCACAGTGGCTAAATAATCACCCAAGACGCTTCTGGTAAGTGGCAGAACCCTGAATGGGACCTGAGCAGTTGATTTCCAGAGCCTGCCAACTTAAACTTTTCAGAAAATGTAAAAGGATTCAGTAGCTGCTTCTTTACTTGAAGGGATACCATGGGAGGAAGACTGGGGTTATTTTATGAAACTGTGATTGTCAGGAAGTATGTAAAGTATGGGAGCAACAAAGTTCTGAATGCCTGAACTTTCCAGAGTGGAATAAGCTGCTCCCGACTGGAGAATGGCCTGAGTTTGGTAGGACTGCTTAGAGAAAACTCAAAAACTGCATAATCGGCCTCATCTTTAAACTCCCTCCTAACAGTGAGATGCTACTTTTTCAATTTATTTTTCTAGCAAGGTCAGAATCAGGAAAGGACTCCTCCACACATACTCACAAAATCGACTTCAAAAACACATTAGAGAGGCCACTTATTTTACAACAAAACTTATGATTTATCATAAATCCCCAGGCTTTTTTAATAAATGCTGCTGTGCCATATGCCCCCTTCAGTTCAAGTTTGAGTGTAAATCATAAAAAGTCCATAATCCCACATGCTTTATGTTTTTATGATCACAGAAGGCTGCCTCGCCTTTCCATTCATGATTAATTTTTCTTGATAGGCTCCCTCTAGATCTTAGCAAATAATTAAAACTAATGAACAATCCGCAATGGCAGTAGAGCAATGAGCATATTGTTTCCTGTCTGGGCTCCAAGCTTGATGAAAGGAAAGACTCACTGAGAAACAACCCGCTGATGTTTCCTACTTCACTTCCTGACCACCCAGTGAGAACAAATGACAGCTTCGGGGAAAATCATGAATTAAGATTTTTTAGCACTTTATAGAATAGTTAGAGTTTGCAAGCATACAGTTAGTCGGTATAAGTGCTGATTCCCCAATAGAGAAGGATTCTAAGGTATGCACTTCTTGTTTTCTCTTACTCCTTTCCTGTATCGGTGGGATCATGTTTCCATTAAACCAGATCTGCTAATCACAAATAGCACCTAAACCAGAGGGACTGATGTGCCCAAGTGTTGGTGGTATGGTGGTTAGCATAGCTGCCTTCCAGAGTGGCTGATATAAAAGAGAGAGAGAGAGAGAGAGAGAGGCACTCATAAATTACCATCGTATCACGTTTTTCCAAGGTGAATGATGTGTTTTCAACAGATATTAATAGAGACTATTTTATTCAGGGGGTTTATCTAATCAAAGAAAAGTAGAAAAGCAAAGCTTCAGGTTAAATCAGTCGTCTCGGAGACAGGAAGTTTGAATTCTGAGGTTTTCTCCAGAAAGTAAGAGAGAGGTTTGATTACTTCCATTCATTTTCTATTGTGTATTCTGTATCTACATCTATGGAAAAGTCCTTGACGTTTTTGGTTGACTTGATACTTAACTCAATTTAATTTGACCGGTCAAGCGATTAACAAATCATAGTCAGTAAAAATAGAAGTTCTGTCTTCTTTTGATTTTCTTCTGCAAATGACTTTTTAAAAATAAATCCCATGCACTAAAGATACAGCCAAAGTGAATTAGTTTTTAGCATCGACCTCAAAGGGGATTTAGATGATAATAAAAATACAGTCAATTTTTAATTGCTCTGAAGCCGACATTTGGGGCCTTTTAGAGAGTTTCTTCTTTCCTTCATTTCCTGTCTTTCTGTTTACTGGCTCCAAGTGGGAAGGAAGAAACCACAGGTGCTCCAAAAACGCTTTAAAAAGACTTTGATGTAGCAGAGTTGCTGGGAGTTGGTTAGATTTTGATCATCCACGCTTGCTCCACCGGCTCGTTGGTCCAGCAAATTGAAAGTTGACAATACAATTCCAGAAACCCAAGTTAGGAAGTTTCTGTGGATTTGCTATCGGTATTGGCTCCAGTAAGGCAGCGGAGAGAGCCGAGTTCTGCCTTCGGAATGCCCTCAGCGGCCACACCTTCTTCTGTCTTTATTAGTATAGAATCTTAAAACCTCAAGAATGGAAAAGTTCAGCCGTGTCCTCCCCAACCCCTCAGGTCAAAACTTGCTCTCAGAAAAGGATCTCACACCTGCAGAATTTCAGATGGCTTTTTAAGTCTCTTTATTTACTGTGGAATAAAATTGGTTATGGGTTGAAAAGGGCAGAAAATATCTGTGAGTTGGTTGAGGAAGAATCTTAGGGGTTGGGAGACATTCAAAGTTTGAAACCATCTTGGGTGCTAAGTCATATTTTATACAGGAAACACCCACTTAACCTGTGTTCAAGATTGTCCCTGTCCCTTATACATAAGTGAGGGCAGAGTTCTTTTTTATTCCACTTGATATTTTATTTGATTATGTCTTTTTCTAATTGAAGTATAGTTGATTTACAATGTTGTGCCTGTCTCTACTGTACAGCAAAGTGACTTAGTTATACACATATAGACATTCTTTTTTAATATTCTTTTCCATTATGGTTTATCGCAGGATATTGAGTATAGTTCCCCGTGGTATACATTAGGACCTTGTTGTTTATCCATTCTAAATGTAATAGTTTGCATCTACTAATCCAAACTCCCAGTCCATCCCTCTCCCTCCCACCCTCCCCCTTGGCAACCACTAGTCTGTTCTCTATGTCTGCGAGTCTGTATCTGTTTTGTAGATAAGTTCATTTGTGCCATATTTTAGATTCCACATATAAGTGATATCATATGGTATTTGTCTTTTTCTTTCTGACTTACTTCACTTAGTATGATGATCTCTAGTTGCATCCATGTTGCTGCAAATGGCATTATTTTGTTCTTTTTTATGGCTGAGTAGTATTGCATTGTATATATACATGCACCACATCTTCCTTATCCATTCATCTGTTGATGGACATTTAGGTTGTTTCCATGTTTTGGCTATTGTGAACAGTGCTGTTATGAACATAAGGGTGCATGTATCTTTTTGAATTATAGTTTTGTCTGGGTATATTCCCAAGACTGGGATTGCTGGATTATATGGTAATTCTGTTTTTAGTTTTCAGAGGGACCTCCATACTATTTTCCATAGTGTCTGTACCAACTTACATTCCCACCAACAGTGTTTGAGAGTTCCTTTTTCACCACACCCTGTCCAGAATTTGTTATTTGTAGACTTTTTAATGATGGCCATTCTGACTGGTGTGAGTTGGTACCTCATTGTAGTTTTGATTTGCATTTCTCTAATAATTGGTGATGTTGAGCATCGTTTCATGTGCCTACTGGCCATCTGTATGTCCTCTTCAGAGAAATGTCTATTAAGGTCTTCTCCCCATTTTTCAGTTGGGTTGTTTGGTTTTTTGTTGTTGAGTTGTATGAGCTGTTTGCATATTTTGGAGATTATGCCCTTGTCTGTTGCATCATTTGCAAATATTTTCTCCCATTCCATAGGTTGTCTTTTTGTTTTTATGTTCTGTTTTGTCTTGTTTATGGTTTCCTTTGCTGTGCAAAAGCTTGTAAGTTTGATTAGGTCCCTTTTGTTTATTTTTGTTTTTATTTCTACTGAAGAGCAGAGTTCTTAACAAAGATCTAGTTCAGGGTACAGCAGTCTACAGTCCACATACAAATCCAGCCCCCCACCTGTTTTTATACGGCCTGTGAGCTGAAGATGACTTTACATTTTAAAATGGGTGGAAAAAAGTATTGAAGATTTTGTGACACATGAAAATGATATTTTGAAATGAAATTCAAATTTTAGGGTCCATAAGTAAAGTTATATTGGAACACAGCCATGCACACTCGTTTGCATATTGCTTAAGGATGCCTTTGTTCTACAAAGGCAGGGTTGAGTTGTCATGACAGTCCATGGAGCCTAAAATACCTGAAATAGTTATTATCTGTCCCTTTAAGAAAAAGGTTGCCAGTGCTTAGTCTGGGTCAGTGTTTTTAAAACAGTTTCCTAAAGATCCTCGTTGTTCAACAGAGCTTAACCTTAGAGCAGAGAATGGGAAGGTGAGGCCCCAGGGAGAGGCTCCGTGAAGATGTCCCATCTGCTCAGAACGGTTCTGCTTTTACTTCTCATGCTTTAAAATCTACAAATGAATTTATAAAAGTTTAAAGCCACTGCAACAAGCAGTAAATTTTTAAATCATAAAGTGTTTTAAATCTTCTTAACACTTTTCCAAATTAAATGCCTAGTAACAAGCTATATACTTTCCAGGAAACAAGGATCTGCTGTCATTATTTCACCATAAAAGCAGAGATTTCCATGGAAGAAAGAGAGAACTGGAAACTTATCAGGACCCAAAGCAGTGCTAGGGATCTACCTTCTTTTCCTCACTCTTCTGGCCTTCATCTCTGTCTACATCTGTTCTCTTTTCCTCCTCTCTCTCCATACTAATTTCCTCAACCTCTTCACACTTATTCCTTCCTAAATGAAGGTGACATGTGGCTTTTGCTTGCCATGGCATCCTGTAAGTTCTGCTGCGTTATATTGAAAATTCTTTGTTTCTCTCCAAGAGAGAAAACCTAGCAGTTAAAGTCGTGAGCTTTGGAGCCAGATTGCCCTGGTTTGAATCCTGGCCCTTCTACTTACCAGCTGGGCAGGTTACTTCACTTCTCTCTGCTCCAATTTCCTTGTGAGTAAAATGGGATAATAATTTTATCTATTGCATAAGGTTGTTGTGGAGAATTAAATAATATTTGTAAAATAGAACTATGGCTGGCAGATAGTAAGCATGATGTAGGCGTTTGCTATTATTAGTATGTGATTGGCTCACTCAAGCTGTGGGTGTGCCCCAGTCAACGTCAGAGTTTTTGAGGGCTGATCTTTCGTCAGCTATCACCCCTCAGTCTAATCAGCAAAGGTTGGGTGGTAGGGTCTATAGACTGCATGAAAGGCTTCAATTCTTTATCCCTCCCTGTATCCATTCCCTGCGTTGTATAAGGTTGCAGTATCGTCCTGTATTGGTGGGACATCTTTTCCATGTCTTGACTCTATGCTTGATTTGTGACTTGCTTTGGCCAGTGGGAAGTTGGCTGACAGTACAAACAGAGGTTTGAAAAGTGCTTACACATCTGGGCTCATTCTCTCTGCCATCTCTGCCATTGTCATGAGAAGGTCATGCCCAAGTTGACCTGCCGATTTCAGGAGGAGACTAAAAAACATGGGCAGCAGAGCCATCCCTGGCCCAGCCAGCCTAGAAGGGCCAACCCCTGGTCAACCTGCAGACTGATGAGAAATCAGATGATTGGTGTCTTATGCCTTCGGGTTTTAGATGGTTTGTTACACAGCATAAATCATTTTAGGGAGAAAAATAACTGATTAAATCCAGTTACTGATAAGTTGATAAACTTATTCAATAAAAAAACACACTCAAGTACATTTATAAGATATTTTTCACTGATTTCATGAAGATTTTTTTCTTCAAATAAGCTATTCAGAATTTCTGGCTTTAAATCTTCTTAAGTCATTTTCCCTGTAAACTCCACAAGTCTCTCCATCGGGTGGAGACAAGATGTTTTGCCTTGCCAGTGCAAATTCTCTTTGGAATTCTTTTAAAACTCATCTGCTTGTCAAAGGGCACTGCAGGTGGTTTGCATAGCCATGGAGGGTGAAATCAGTTTCCAGACGTCCAACTCAGCAGGCTTCCCATGGGGGTTGTGGAGAAAAGGAATCGAGGAGCAGTCTGAGTTCTACAATATTTGTGAACTGGGGATATTTTCCTTCAGGGGAGGAACAAAACTGACAGATACAGACACACACGTATAAACAAAGTTCACTTCAAAGGGAAAACTTTTCTTATAGAAATCCATCTACTAAAGCTGAGGGTAGAGATATAGGGCCAAAATAATGTATGTGATTGCAAGTCAAGATGTTTAGCCTTTGGTCCCAGATGCATTTATTTTCTACATGGGCCAAGCAGTCTGGGATCAGGATACAATTTACAGTCAGCTAAAGATCGCATGAAGAACTGTCTTCTGAGAAGGGGTACTGACCATCATCTCTTGTACCCTGCCTTCTAGGGTGGCCCTTTGGGTTGTATTGCCCCATGTCTCTGAAGCAGCAGTGTTGAGCAGTGGTTAGTGTTGAGCACTAACCCTGGAGCCAGATTACCTGGGCTCGGATCCTGGTTCTCTTACTTGTTAGCTGTATAACTTGGGGTGAGTTGCTCAACCTCTCTATCTTCTCATGAGGTGGTATGGAGGATTAGATTAATTAAAACATTTAAAATGCTCAGAAGAGTGCTGGGCACGTACTAAGCACTCTGTAAACGTCTGTAGTTGTTATCATCCTTGTTGTTACACCTGTTACAACTATTTTGGTGAAAAGCCGTGCATGTCTTCTGGGAACCCGCCCCTTGCTTTACTTGAGTTCATAGTCTACAAATGCTGGCTCCACCATCCTTAGTCCTGACTCACCAGTTAGAGCCATCATCGCCTGGCACAGTGATGCATTGTGGTTTGAGTATGTGACTCAGTCTAACCAGTGAGCTGTAAGCTTTAGATTTGGTGGGGTTGTGAGAGAGAGGCATGCTTTCTCTTCCACTGGACATCAACTCATAAGGAAATAAATTAGAACGGAGCCCATTACGAAGAGCAAAGCCAACAGATGGAACAAGAGCAGGTCCCAGTGACATTTAAACCCCTCGATTTAGCCCCCTCCCTGCCATCCGTGGATTCTTTTTTTCTTTTTAATGTGAGGCTATAAATTTCCTTTTGGCTTACATGAGTTGAAGTTGGGTTTAACAGAAAGAGCTCTTATACGCCTTCTAAATATTTTTTCAGAAAGTTTTATTGAAACTTGGGTCCCTTTTTTGAAGTTTTTCCTGTAGATTCAGGCCATTTCAGAACAAACTTGAACGAGCAAACAAATGAATCAAAATATGACAATCTCATTCAGACTGAACTGCCAGGAATTGTCATTTTAGGGTGTTTTTACTTTTGTGAGATTTGGGGGTGTAGGAGGTTACAGTGGAAATCACCACCTTACACCTCTGTCCTGAGTTGTGTATTAAACCATGTCAAATCTAAGAATTCATGGAATATAAAACTGGCTAATAAAACAAAGCAGCTTTGATCTTCCCCCTTCATGAGATTTATTCTGACAGTTTGCAACTAGATGAAATAGATAATGGAAATCCGTTGTCAAAATAACTCAGTTTAAATGTATTGTCAGAGTAACAGACTTAGTTATCCACTTCACCAAAGGACTGTAAGAAGCAAGGCTTCACATCATCCCTTCTCATAAACATCAGAAAGCATTAAAAAGGATTTCCAAGTACATGAAATTATGAAGTGGGCAAATTTTGCCTTCATTGAGTTATGCCCTATTTCCCCTTCCTAGGCATGGATTATTTGTCTTTCTTTCTTCTACATTCTCGCTTCTAAAACGCTTGTCTTCATGCCTAGGGAGAACCTCCATTGTCTTTTCGGGTAATGGTCCCATTTATGGGGCCCCAAGGGTGTATGCATAGTCCGGGCTGGGGCAATCGCAGTCCTTCCCCTCCTCAGTCAAAGTGATTGGTCCAGAGTATGGGCATGTGAAGCAAGGTTAGCCATTCACAGTCCTTTGGCAGATTTTTCTTTTTAATTTGAAGCTGAAAAGGAAGGTTCTTTGCTTGTGTGGTAAAAGAGCTGTTAGGGTGTGAGTATAGAGCTGCCTGCAGCCATGGAGAAAACAGGTCAGCGATCAGCAATAGTAAAGAGTTAGGCTGTAATAGAGAGAGTCAAAATGTAAAGAAGCAGTCTTGGCAGCATTCAAGGCCTTAGTCCTATTCATTCCTGAGGGAAGCTTTATCTCTGCCCTGCCCATGAATTTGTTGTATAGGTAAATAAACATGTCCTCATTTCTTGATAGAGACTTCTGGTATCAGCTCTGACATGTAAAGAGCTGGGAGATAGCTTCCCATCCTAACAACAAGAAAAAACTTGACAAACTGAAAATCAATTAATTTTCTTTGACTTTTATTGAAAGTCCCAAGGACCAACAGGCTTTGGAGAACCCATTCTTCCATGATCATCACCCCCAGGAACCCCACTAGATTCTCAGTCTGAAGTTCCCAGAATGAGCCACTCATGGCTCTGGAAGGGGCAGCGGGAAAGTAATTATAGTAAAATTCACCCAGAACCTTCTCTGTAACAAAGATCTACTCTCCAGGAAAAAGATTTTGCCAGAGTCTTATGCCAGTAGGGGAAGGACGTTCCTCCATTTCCAGCACCTCAAGCCTTCCTGTCTGTCCTCTGAGGAAATGTGGAGGCTGGAGCAGGGGGGCCACTCAACAGGGGTCAGGGCTTCAGGGAAATCAATAGCAAATGCTGTAGGCAAGGAAGGGAGTAAGAAGCATGTGGGTAAAGTTATACCACTCGAGGAACACTTGTGAAGGTGACAAGCCCAAGATTCAGGCCACTAAAACACTGAGATTTCATCAGATTATAATGCTCCCCTTTCCCTACATTAGTACCACACCAACAGGGCCTCAGTATAATAATAGTAGATTGTAGCTGAAAGAGCTACAAGATGCAGACTCTTTCTGAGGAAGTATACTTGGGGAAGCCCAAAATCTAGAGAGGAGATGAGAACGATGACACTCGAGAAATTTGAAGCTTCTGTCACCTGTAACTACGACAAACATTAAACACAGTTCCATTCCTAGCCATATTACCATAAATCCTCATGCTAAAGTCCTGTTTATCTCAAATTTCATTACTTGATATAATGTCTTGCTTTCAACCACCATTTATAAGACAAGCCAAAAGCAAGGAAAAAAGGTAGTCTGAGGAAACAAAGTAATTGTTGGAAACAGACTCACATATGACATATATGTAGGAGTAAGCAGATAGGATACTTAAGATGTATGATTAACATGATGTGGACACTAATGGAAAAAAATAGACTATGTGTAAGAACAGGTGGGTATAGTAGATGGTAATTCTATGAGAAGATCAACGTGAAATGCTAGAAACCAAAAACACTGTAACAGGGATGAAGAATGCCTTCATGGACTTGACACATTCGAGGAAAGACTCCATGAGCTTACAGATAGATCAACAGAAACCAAACTGAAAGGCAGAAAAAAAAATAGCAGAAAACAAATGAACAAAAAAATCCAAGAGGGCTTCCCTGGTGGCACAGTGGTTGAGAGTCTGCCTGCCGATGCAGGGGAAGAGGGTTCGTGCCCCGGTCCGGGAAGATCCCACATGCCGCAGAGCGGCTGGACCCATGAACCATGGCCACTGAGCCTGCACATCCGGAGCCTGTGCTCCGCAGCTGGAGAGGCCACACAGTGAGAGGCTCGCGTACGGCAAAAAAAAAAAAATCCAAGAACTTCGGGACAATTTCAAAATGTATAAGATACATATAATTGGAATATCAGAAAAGAGAAGGGAGCAAAAGAGATATTTGAATAATGACTGAAAACTTTCCAAAATTAATGACAGACACCAAACCAGAGATCCCGGAAGCTGAGAAAACACCAAATAGGATACATACTTAAAAACTACGCTTACATATAGCATATTCAAACTGCAGAAATCCAAAGGCAAAGAGAAATCTTGGAAGAAGTCAGAGTAACACAATACCTTAACTGTAGAGGAAAACGGGTAGGAATTAAAGCATACTACTTGTTAGAAATCATGCAAGCTAGAGCATGAAGTGAAATATTAAAAGTGGTGGAAAACAACTGACCTACCAACCTATAATTTTATATCCAGCAAAATTAATCGTTCAAAAATAAAGGTTATAGAGAGACTTTTGCAGACAAACAAAAACAGGGAATTTGTAAGCAGCAGACCTGCCCTGCAAAAAATAGTAAAAAAGTTCTTCAGAGAGAGAGAAGGAAAATAATGTCTTGAAAACTTGAGTATACATAAAGAAAGGAAGAGCTTCAGAAAAGGAATAAGTGAAGGTAAAATAAAACAAAATATTTTTCTTACTCTTAATTGATCTAAAAGATAACTGTAAAGAAATAAGAGTAATAACATATTCGTAATTATAGCCTGTGGATCAGTGAAATGAATGCCAGCAACATCACATGAGACAGGAGGGATGAACTCGGAATACTCTGTTACAATGTACCTGAATTGCAAAAACGAATATAATGTTACTTAAGGTGAAGTCATATTAGTTTAAACTGCATATTGTATAATGAGTGCAAAGCTTCAGTTTGGGAAGATTGAAAAGTTCTGGAGATAGTGGTGATGCTTAGATAACAGTGTAAATGTACATGTAAAAATGGTTAAAATTGTAAATTTGTGTTATGTATGTTTCACCAAGATTTTTTTTAAGACTATAAAAATGTATATTGTAAATTCTATGGCCACCACTAAAAGTGCTTTTTAAAAAGTTTAATTAATATTCTAAACAAGAAATAAGATGGGGTCATATTAAATGCTCAATTAAATGCAGAGAAGGCAGGAAAAAACGGCAATAGGAGGTAGGGGTAGGTATCAAAGAATAAATACAATGAATAAAGAGCTGTTGAAAACATGATAGAAATTATATCAATAACCACTTTAAATATGAATGGTTTAATTATGCCAATTAAAAACAGAGATTGTTACAGTGGATTAAAAACAAACAAAACAAGACCCAACTATATGTTATCTAAAGAAACCCACTTTAACTGTAAAGACTTAGATAGGTTAAAAGTAAAATGATATTCTATACTGATACTAATTTTTAAAAATCTGGAATAGCCATATTATTTCCAAACAAAGCAGATTTTTGAACAAGGAAATTATCAGGGACAAATGGCGCATTACATAATGAAAAAAGAGACAATTCTCCAAGAAGACATAACAGTCCTTACTGTGTATGCACCTAACAAGAGTGTCAAAATACATGAGGCGAAAACTGATAAAACTGAAAGGAGAAATAGACAAATTTATTATTATAGTGGAGACTTCAACACTCTTCTGTCAGTAATTGATAGATCTAGCAGGCAGAAAATCAGTAAGGATATAGATGACGTGAACAGCAGTATCAATCAATCTAGTGACCTTAGGGAACTAGAGAAAGAAGAGTAATTATTCTTAAAGCAAGCAGAAGAAAAGCAATAATAAAAATTAAAGGTGATATCAATAAAATTGAAAATTAAAATAGAGAAAATCAACCAAAGCAAAAGCTAGTTCTTTGAAAAGACAGTATCTTAAAATTGATCAGGTTATCTCCTGTTACTTACACCCAAAAGTTCTGATTAATCTATATCACAATTATCTCCAACTTCTAAGTGTTCAGCAGTTTTTCTCTTTCCCACCTTTTCCTCTCTACCCTTTGTAGAGGAATTTTTTCTGATAAGTGGGTTCACACTAAGCCCTTAATGAGGTAATAAAAGTAATTGTAGGATTAGTGTGCACTTCCGTTTCAACAGTGCCTGGTATGATGAACGTGCTCAATAAATATCTCAACAGGAACCACTGGAAGTGATGAGATCATCTTTAATGCCAGATACTTTTAAACCGCTGAGTCTAGATTGGGGAAGCTTAATGTGACAGGTGTCCTTCAGTTGGGCCACCTCCTGAGACCAGGTCTCATCCAAAATTAGATTGACGGGCTCACCTTCATGGTTACTATTTGCCCTTTCTCCCTAAGTCCAAGCTGGTGATGACCCTTGTGGTGAGCAAATGGAGAATCTCCTTGCCAACCGGGTCTGTTCAAGTCCAGGGTTCTATGTGTGGAAGCAAGAACGGCGTGTTTAGCCTTTAACCACCTTCCACACCCCACAAACAGAAAAGAGTCTGTTAACAGACAAGTCATGGCCTTTGTAGGATAGGACAATTTGTAGTATGAAATTTTAGGAACCAGCTTAGGGATTTTCAGTCTGCGCAAAACAGATGTGTTCCATCGCTAAATTGGAATAATTGCTGGGTTTTTGCAATTTTCAGAAAGTATAACTTAATGGATAAAATTTTCTCAATTTTAAGCTTTTCCTTGGCAAAATTTCCTAGGCTTTCTGCATCTGCTACTGCTCATCTGCTGGTGAGTGCTAGCTGATAACAAATCAAATGAATAAGTAGAAAGCAAAAGTTACGGCAAACAACCAATCACTCTTAATTCAACAGCATGCTTTTTTATGGATGTGTGTTTGTGGTTATGATTTTATATTGTGACATACAATACAGTCTCATTTTCTGTGTGGTGTTGTTCCTGGAATTGAATGTATCAATATTTCATGGTGTTCTATGAAGAGCATAATAAGCTCCAAGTGTTCAGTCATTATGAACTCTTCTTAAAAGATCAAGAAAGTATTGTTTTTGTAGATCATATGCCAGATATGGAAATCACGTTCTCTGGCATCTATAGCCTGGTAACCCCCAACCTCAGCTCAAATAGCCAGAAGAAGGAGGGGCACAGCTGGGCCCCTCATCTTACATTTCCGGGACTCTCCATATGGCAAAACCATGAGGGAATGCTAAGAGGAGGAAGCCCACAGAGGAGGAATGTTCATGTGCGGTGTTCATGGGGCCATATTTTACTAGCGAGCAGGTGTCTTAGTCGGCTTGGGCTGCTATAACAAAATACCGTAGACTTGGTGGCTTAGTCAACAGACATTTATTTCTCCCAGTTCTGGAGACAGGAAGGTCTACAGTCAAGGTGCTAGCTGACTCACTTCCTGGTGAGAGCTCTCTTCCTGGCTTGTAGATATCTGTCCTCACATGGCAGAGAGAGCAAGAGAGAATAAGCCCTCTACTGTCTTCTTATAAGGATATTAATCCCATAATAAGGGCCCCACCCTCATCTAACCAAATTATTTCCCACAGGTCCATCTCCAAATACTATCACATTGGGGAGTTAGGGCTTCAACAGATGAATTTGAGAGAACACAATTCAGTCCATAGCAGCGGGATACCTGTGCCTTGCCAGAAATGCAACCATGCTCCACTTTTCTTTTGAATTCCTGTCCCAGTTCTGGGAGGATATTCTTACCACCACCTTTTTTAAGTTCCCGCTTCCATATGATAGAGATGAGAAGCTCAAGTCCAAGGACGAGGCCAGATGTTCAGATTCATGTTCCGATTTGTATTCATCAAAAAGGCCTTCCCCAGGACTTCCCCGGCGGCACAGTGGTTAAGAATCCGCCTGCCAATGCAGGGGAACCGGGTTCGAACCCTGGTCTGGGAACATCCCACATGCCACGGAGCAGCTAAGCACATGCACCATAACTACTGAGCCTGTGCTGTAGAACCTCTGAGTCACAACTATCGAAGACCAAGTGCATAGGTCCTGTGCCCCACAACAAGAGAAGCCACCACAATGAGAAGCCCACACACCGCAAGGAGGAGCAGCCCCCACTTGCCGCAACTAGGGAAAGCCCACGTGAAGCAATGAAGACCCAACACAGCCAAAAATAAATAATAAATAAATAAATTTATTTTTTTAAAAAAGGCCACCCCTTGGGATTCAGCATTTGCCAAGTAACTACTAAGCTCTTACCTTATTCCCCATTCTGTGAATTATTCTTCCTTGGATGTAAGCTTGTTGCCTGAACAGCCTTGGTGGAAAAGAGGTACCAAGGCAGGACTCAGCTCCCCAGATTCTTAGCATCAACTGTTTACTTTCTTTCCTACCAGAGGATATTATATAATTATGGTTGAAATATTGGCCCTTGCCCCCTCCCCTACCCCAGCCTCAGGCTGGGGATAAAATGCTTGTCTTCTCTTTGCTCTGTCCCCATCCACATTCATCTTCCTGGTTCCATTGATCATACAGAGTGCATTTCCCAGCACTCGGTCATTCCAAAACCTGAGGCCAAGTTCTGTTCACCAAAGTACCTTGCCACTGCTATTGAAGTGATACCACTCAGTTTAAAAACGGGCTAATGATCTGAATAGACGTTTCTCCAAAGAAGAGAAAAAAATGGTCACCAAACAGATGAAAGGATGCTCAACCTAATTAGCCATCAGGGAAATGCAAATCAACATCACAGTGAGATACCACTTGACACCCGCTAGGATGGCTATAATCAGAGAGATGTAAATACTAGCAAAGATGTGGAGAAATTGGAAGCCTCACACCCCCCCACTGGTGGGAATGCAAAATGGTGCAGCCAGTTTGGAAACAGTATGGCAGCTTCTCAAGAAGTTAAAAATAGAATTACCATATGACCTAGCATTTCCATTTCTAGGAACATAAGCGAAATGAAAACATATGTCCACACAAACATTGTACAGGAATGTTTGTAGCAGTTTATTCATTAATAGTTCCAAGGTGGTCACAACCCAAATGTCCATCAGCAAATGAGTAAATAAACAAACATGGTATATCTATACAATAGAATATTATTCTGCCACAAAAAGGAATGAATGCCTGAGTGGATGAGCCTTGAAAATATGGTGCTAAGTAAAAGAAGTCAGTCACAAAAGATCACATCTTGTGCAGTTCCATTTACATGAAATTGCAGGATAGGCAAATCCAAAGAGACAGAAAGCAGACGAGTGGGTACCTAGGGCTGAGGAGAGGGGAGAGCTGGAGGATACCTGCTAAAGGGTCTTTTGGGGGTGATTAAAACAGTCTAAAATTGATAGTGGTGAATTGTGCACAACTCTGTAAATATGCTAAAAACCATTGGATTATACACTTTAACTGTGTGAATTACACAGTATGTGAAATCTATCTTAATAAAGCTATTATTTAAAAAAAAAATAAGTGATAGGAAATGGAGTCTTGAAATGGAGGGCGGAATACAAGTGTAGAAAAGGATTATTTTTCTCCACGACAACTCTTCACCTTTAAAGTCACCTCTTTCTGCCTTTGTCCAAGAGGAAATTGCTGTATACAACCGGGCTGTTATGGCAGTGATAGACGGTGACATCCTAGCTCTAACACTGGAAAACAATCTCCTTCCACACATGGAAAAAATGGGCTCTTGGCTGACTCCACCCTAACATGATTTTTATTCCTCTTGCAAAAAAAAAAAAAATGCTAGGAGCAATCATTTTGTATACTCTAGAATCAGAAATCTATCATGAGTCGTGCCTAGACATGGGTCACAATACAGTGAGACATGGAAATGTTTCATTGATCCCTTCATTGAAATTGCATTTGTTTAACAACTGTATGAGAACTCTGTGTTGTGAGTGACAGAAACCCAACTCAAACCAGCTGCCTGAAGAAGTGGAGGGAATGAAATGTATTAGTATTTATACCTGGGGAGTCCAAGTGTGGATTTAGTTCTCGGCTGCAGGGATTCGGAGTGTGAATGCTCTCTGATGCTCTCTCTGTGTCGTGTCTCTCTTGTGTCTCTGAGAGCCCTGGCCTATGTGTTCACAACTTGTGAGCCAAAACCGAGAGCAAGCTGTCTCTCTGACTGATTTAGTCAGGTTTGAACGTGGAATCTGATTGGTCTGACTTTGGCCACAGGTCTGTTCTTGAGCGAGTCGCCATTTCCAGAGGGAAGTACACTGACTGGCCCAGGCTGGTCTACACACCCACTCCAGTCCCAGTGTTGGAAGAGGGGCACTGTGATTGACAGTCTCACAAAGACCACCTGTACTGATGAAGGAGCTTCTCAAAAGGAAAGGGGGTTCTGTTACCAGAAGGGAAATGGGAATATACACTGAGCAGGTAAAACCACAGCCCACTGCAATGCCCATCACGTGCAGAAGGCTTTACTGCCAAGCTGTGAGGCAGAATGAGGCAGAACCACCCTCTGAGAGGGCTGCCCGGCCTGGACTCCAGTACCATCCACATGCGGCTGCCCCCTTGAAGGTGCAGGTGGCACATTCAAAGCGGCAGCCCCAGTCTCCACTATATTTCACGCTGTATCCTCCCTTTCCCTTTTGAAATCATGTATCATCACAGGAGAATGGCAGACGTTTGATGAACTGCAAACACCAATGAGGAACATCATCCATGCCGCCATCTGAGTATAAGTAAGTTAGGTATCACAACACACTCCATCACACATTTTATCACACAAGTTAGGTATCACAACACATTTTATCACACAAGTTAGGTATCACAACACACTCTATCACACATTTTATCACACAAGTTAGGTATCACAACACGCTCTATCACACATTTTATCACACAAGTTAGGTATCACAACACACTCTATCACACATTTTATCACACAAGTTAGGTATCACAACACACTCCATCACACATCTTAAATGGCGCAATCAAATGAGAGGTTTAGGATTCCAAAAGCACTGATGATACATCTATACTCGTTGCAAATCGTTGTTTTATGCAGTTTGTCATACCAGCTGCCGTGTTGTATGAACTGCTCCTTTTTATCTTTGACCCAAAGATACTTCAATCAAAAATTCATTCTCCTATAAACAATGACTTGCCACCCTCCAAGACTGGCCAAGACTTGGAAAGTACATGTAAGAATAATTGCTTGAATCAGGTTTCTTTTGGTCCCCAAAATGCTTCGTCAATCTGGTTGAAGAGAGAAGTTCTTTGAAATACCTCCGAGATCCAGATGTGTAGGAAAATGGCAAGTGTTTCTGCAAGTCAGACTTCAGTATCTAGATCTTATTAGTTAAATGTAGAGGTGTTCTGTTTGTTTGTTTTTTAATGAACTCAGTGTCTTGATCATTAAATTGTCAAATACAGTACAGTGAGCCCAGCTGGTATTAGGAATCAAGGAAAAGAACCACATTATTGACACATTTTGTGATAGTAGGAGCCACAGAGGAAATATTTATTGAGATTCAAGTGTGTTTCCACCCTGTGCTCACAAAGAGGCCTTATACAAATTAATTTGGGGAAGCAAAGGCCATTCTCTATTGTTCAACTGTCTACAGGGCTCAGTGCCTTTGGTAGAAATGAGGAGACTTAGGAACACTGATCTCCATCATGGAGAACGTCTTACTACCATTAGTAACCAGAAGACTGAGACGGAAGTGTAGTTCAAGGAAGCTACAAATGCACGGTGTCAGGGGCTGTTCTGGAAGATATGATGACCTCAAAGACATCCAGGCATGTCATATCCCCAAATGTCATCTAGTTAAGGAAAAATGAGGCACCTAGAAACAACTCACTTCGAGGGAAATGGTGGGCTCGTTGGGGGAGACACCACAATACTTGTGAGGTTGATTCATCAGAGTAGAAAGTGATCCTTCTCCATGTGGACCCTCTAAAATTCCACTTGTAAACGGTCTTAACAAGACTCCAATCCTTAGATTCCTGAGGCAAAGAGAATTGGACTGTTGTTATGTGGAATCTATCTGTACGTCAGAGCCTTTCCTTTATAAAGCACTGTGGAATTATAAAACACTACCACAGGCAGGGTCTCATTTAATCCTGACTAAAACCCTGCAAACTAGTTTTTGTCATCAATTTTGCAGGTAAAACTAAACCTACAGAGATAAAAACCATATACTAACCTAATAGCAAAACCAAGGGTGGCAGCATTATCATGTATTCGAAGTCCTCTGCCCCTTCCACTCTCATATCGACATTTATCTCTGGCTCCAGATTCTTTTTCTTCCTTATCTAGTCACCATTCTTCCTGCCACTTCTCTCTCTTCCCATTGCCTCTTCATTAGTTTGGACCACCGTCCCTACGTATCAGGAATAGAATATTGCCTATGTAGTGACCACCCTGTTTTCATCTTGCTCCCTTCATCTTTCACACAGCAACCAGAATTATCTGTCAAAAACCCAAATCTCATTAAAACCATTATCTTGCCCTTTGGATCAAGTCTAATCTCCTTCAGGATCTAGACCTTGCAGATTTCTCTTACCTCCACCCATATCCCATCCTCCACTCCAGTCACACTGAGCTACTTTCAGCCAATCCCTACTCACTGTCATCTCCAGGGCTTTGCATGTGTTGTTCCCTGTGCTTGAAATGCTCACCTCCCATCACCCACTTTTCTGCCAACCTCTTTGATCTTCCATGGGCCCTTCCCCTTGGTATCCACTCCTCATTAAGGTGTTGCTTATGTTTTGTCTCAGTTTGGATGTTTCTTTAATTTTCCTCACCACTCCTTTTCTAGTATCCCATTGCATTTAACACTTCTGTGTCACTTATCACATTCTGTTGAACTTGGCTTTTGTATCATAAGTAAATCTTAGTTTCTATAATATATAAACACAAAAATGCTAATGGACATTAGAATATATGCTTTTTTTGGCTTAAACCACAGTCTCTTGAACCTGACCAGTGCAGGTATTCAACAAAGCAGCCTTCCACTTGGGATTCAGGAACCCGGGCTCCTTCCATCTTGTGGCTTTGCCATCTTCCACAGTCATTGCAGAAGAGAAAAAAGAGAGTGAAGAAATTAGACCCAGTTCTTTTTTTATTTTTGGACCTAGTTCTTGACTTAGCTTGAAAATGACACACATCACATCATTCCCATTCTATTGTCAAGAAGTCATCATGCGGCTACACTTGGAAGCAAGAAGGATTGTGAAATATCCCTGACAGGGCCACTGCTTCCTAGCAGCAATGCTACACTTGTGGAAAAGGACCATATATCTTTGGTTAACTGACTATCAGTGCCATTCCTTAGTTCTTTGTCTTCCCTGATAGCTTGAAAGTGGGAGTTGTGTCCCTCTGTCTATCCTCTAGACAATATTTGGGAAATTAATATATATGTATATATATTTATAATATAGATCAGTAACTTTAATATTTTGTGGGTCACAGACACCACTGAGTATATGCATATAAATAGAGATAAAGCCATGTACATTTTCTCCAGAAAAAAAAGCAAATTCATAAAACTTTACCTATCATATTTACCTTTTCATATCTTACATGTCACAAGATAGGTAAACTCATCACCTGTTCTCCGATAGAATGAAGGCGGGCCCAGGAGAAAATCAAGCCTGCTCCTAAAATCTATAGGAGGGTCCTTGGACTCCACGTTAAGAACTATGGTGTAGGACATATAGTGTATGTGAACAGGTTCTTTGCATCCTTGGTTGGTTGGTTCAAACACAGATTTTTATTCCTGGGAAATACCATATAAAGTGGCTATCTTGCCCTCATGATTAGGCACTCTCTCTTCTATGTTCCCACACCATTTTCTATGTCCCTGTATCAGTGCCCAGTGTATTTAGAAGCTGGCCTCCCATCTAAGTTGGTTCACTTCATCTTCATCACCTCAGAGCACCTAACACACAGTAGAGCACACTAAACATATCCTGAACAGTGAACTGGATCCGTTGAGCATCAACCCTCTACACCACATGTTCCAAGGAAAATCAGCTCAAGGTCTACCCTAGAGAGAAAACCCAGCACAGCCCAGGTAGTGACTGAAGGGAGAGTTCCATTCCAGAATGACTCATTCCCAGCTAAAGGGGAAGGCAGGATCCATCTGGAAAACAGATGGAATGCTCCCTTTTAGCACACATAAATTAAATCTCATTATCTGCCAAAACAGAAAGTTAACATTGATTTTGTGGGGTTTTTTTTCCCTCCTTAAAGAAAAAAATCCCTGTGTTTATGAACTAAAACTTCATGACAAATTTTTGTTCCATATTGTGATTATAGCACCTAATTTCCTGATTAAATATGCTAATTGTGAGTTACCTCACAACTACAAAGCACAGAAGTATAATTACGTAATAAAAAGCTTTTATGAAACTTTTGTGGGGAAGAGGGCTGGCTGAGGAGACAACTGCTTAGCAAGAACAAGATTGGTGCTACCTAGGGGCCCCTTGTGTCTGAATTGCCCGTGGGTAACAATGACAAGTTGGCTCCTTGCTTGAATTTCTCAAGTTTTAAGTCTGAGAAAACCTCTTTCTGTAATGGAGGGCATGGCTACAAAGCCACTGTGTGGTGGGAAAGGAGAAACCTCTTCATGGAAAAAGGGGTTCTGCTCACTTCCAGGGTGAGACCGGAACAAGCCACAACTTTCTCTCTGGTGCTTCAGTACCATGGGGTTGTTCCCAGTGCCCCCTCCCACCCCCACCCCCACAACTTCCCCCATCATCATCTACCCACTAAGAGAGTCTTAATGACTCCAGTTTCCTAATCTTTTATGAAACACAATCACAAGCAATAAGAAGATTAGAGGGCGGTGTGGCCAAGACGGCAGAAAAGGAAGACCCTGAGCTCACGTCCTCCCAAGGACACATTAAAATTACAAGAAGCAGATCAGGGGCAAGTGGACAACTAGTGGAATGGACCTACATAATAAAGAACTGGGAAAAAAAGGAGTAAGAATAGTAGAAGAAAAGCCCTTGAACTTAGGCTTAAGAGTGTTTGGTGATTTGGTATAAGTATAGGGAGGATGTTGGGGAAGTGTTGCTGATCAGTATGAGTGGGGTTCCTTTAATGTTTTTCAGGAGGCACAAGTAAGGATTGGGGTTTCTTTTAAATACCCTACAGTGCCAAGACTGTGCTTCTTAGAATGCAACTTTGTGTAAATACTGGACCATGTGAGGCCCACAGATATATTTAGGCTACACGTTATCATCTTACCCATATTCATTCCCCAAAAGCAAATATCTTGTATTTATTTCTCTGCTGTTTTTCTCCCCTACATAACTTACTCACCTTCAGCATATATATGTGTGTGTGTGTGTGTGTGTGTGTGTGTGTATATATATATATATGGATGTATAAATTCTAGCTGCCTTTTTCTCTCTTTCATTGGTTGTCGTTTTTAAAATTTTTTATTTGCATACAATTTTATGGGTTACTTTCCATTTACAGTTACTACGAAATATTGGCTGTATTCTCCATGTTGTAGCATACGCCTTTGAGCCTGTCTTATACCCAATAGTTTCTACCTCTACTCCCCCAACCCTACACTGCCCCCTACCCCCAAAGGTAACCACTAGCTTGTCCTCTAAATATGCAACAAACTAGTGAATATAATAACAAAAATGAAGCAGATTCACAGATATAGCTGCTTTTTAAAATAAATCATCATTATTATCACAATTATTACATCCACAAATATTTCCCAGTCCTGTAAGACCTCATATTCAAGCATCCCTTCCTTTTCTCTTGGCTCTTTCGGGTTTTTGGTTGGTTATTAATCCTCAGTTCACTGCCATCAAATCTATCAAGTGGGCCTTAATTTTTCTAATCAGCAGTCCAAAGTTTGAGGCAGGTAAACACTTAAGCTGAAGCATTCAGAAGAAATTGATAGAGAAAAGTTGAGGCTATGTCATATCAACTGACTGAGCTGCAGCCACTGTAAGGTCCCATAATTATGTTCCTGTTACACCCTACAAGATGCTACGTAATCCTCTCATCAAACTGTGCATTTGAAATATTATCCATGAGCAAAATTATCAGGTTAGATTGATTTTCCCATCCCATGTTACTTACATAATTGAAGCTATAGTCCAGCAGCCATAAATCAAGTCACATCATGTTGAAGTGGCTGAGTTCCTGGTGGGGTGTGGGAGAGACACTTTGATAGCACCCTGTCAAGATTTCGTTCCTGGTTCCTTTCTCCTGTGAGGTGAGAGACCAGCTAAGCCTCACGTTTCCCAAGCTGACTGGTGTGATAGCATAGTCTCATTTATTTACTGAGGGAACTCATAGGCACTAAAATTTATTTTTCCAGAGTGGAATACAGCAAAAATTTCCTGAACCCTCACATAACCAGTGGCATCCAGGGTAATACAGGGAGACCAAAAAGCCACCAACAGCCACCCAGGGCATATTTGGTGGCACAAGCTGACCAGAAACAATTTCTCCAGAGAAAACAGATAGGCTTATATCTAGAATATTCCACTACATATGTCAGAAAGAAAGATTTTGAAGTGAAAGTTATACATTATAAAGGAAAGTGTATACTCAGGAGAGCACATTACTTAGTTCATAGTAGGAGATCCATAACGATTGGTTAAATAAATATTTTTAAGTTAAAAGATGTTGATGGTTTAATTTTTCTTCAAACTTCGTGCTTATTTTGATAAATTCCATACACAATTCCATAAGTTTCATGAAAGGGGAGAAATGGGTTTTTTTAGATGCCATAATGTAGAAAATTCTCCTGGGTTTTGGTTCTTAAATTCATTTTTCAAAACTTTTTATTTTGAGATAATTTTAGACTTAGAAAAAAGTTGCAAAAATAATGCAGAGTTCCCACATTCTCAGCTTCCCCTTCTGTTAACCCCTTACATAACTGTAAAACACTGATCAAATCTAAGAAAGGAAACTTCTACACTGCTATTAATTAAACTGTGGAATTTATTTGGGTCTCACTAGTTTTCTACAATTGACCTTTTTCTGTTCCAGGATTCAGTTAGGATCCCAAATCGCATTTAGTTGGCACGTTTCCTTAGTCTCCTTTTATCTGTGACAACTTCTTTTTCTTTCCTTGTCTTCATGACCTTGTCACTTTTGAACAGTACCGACAGTTGTTTTAGAGAAAGTCCCTCAATTTGTATTTGTCTGATGTTTCTTCACTATTAAATTGGGGGTGTGCATTCTTCGAAGGGATACCACACAGGCGATGTGCTTCTTTCTGTATCACATCAGGGGGTACGTGATCATCGATAGGTATTATGGGTGATGTTAACTTGGTCACTTGTCTAAGACAGTTTGCCAGATTTCTTAAATATAAAGTTACTTTTTTCCCTTTGCTATTGCTAAATACTTAGAGGAGATCCTTTGAAACTATGCAAATACTCTCTTCCTGCTTAAACTTTCACCCATGAATGTTAGCATCCATCAGGGTATCTTCCCAGAAGCAGCTGTTACTCTGGTGTGCCAAGGATGATTTTCTATTTCATTCCGCTTACATTTATTAATTGGAATTCTTCCGTACAGAAGAGTCATCGTTTCTCCCTGTTTTATTTGTTCATGCATCTATATCAGGGTGGGCTCATGGATATTTATTTTGTACTTTGGGTTATAATCTAAAACTGTCATTTATTTGACGCTCACGTTGGTCCAGCTTTAGCCATTCAGAGCTCTTTCAGTATGTACCGTTTCGATATGCCCCATCCTTCTTGTTTTGTTTTGTTTTGTTTTTTGAGCCCTTCCTCACTATCTGGCACTCCAAGATGCTCTAGATTCATCTTCTATTTTCCCTGCCCCAGTCCTGGAATCAACCAGTTCGCCAAAGAGCCCTTAGTTGCTTTTATTGGAGAATGGTGTTTAAAATGGTGATATTGAAGGGCCACAAATTCATCGTTTTTAACATTTATTTGCCAGGTCAGTGCTTCAGGAAGTCTCTGTTATGGACTGAATGTGTCCCCCCAAATTCATATGTTGAAATACTAACTCCCAGCGTGATGGTCTTAGGAGGTGGGGCCTCCGGATGGTACTGCAGTCTGAAAGTTTGTGTCTTCGCCAGGATTCATATGTTGAAATCCTAATGCCATCGTGATGGCATTAGGAGGTAGGGTTTTTGAGAGGTATTTAGCAGATGAGGGTGGATCCTCATGAATGGGGATAGTGCTCTTATAAAGGAGACCCCAGAGAGCTCCCTCATCCCTTCTGCCAGGTGAGGACACAATGAAAAGGCTGTGAACCAGGGATAGGGCCCTCACCTGACACCAAATCTGCCAGCACCATGATTTTGGAATTCCCAGGCACCCAAACTGTGAGAAATAAATGTTTTTTGTTTAAGCCACCTAATCCATGGTGTTTTTGTTATAGCAGACCAAACAGACTAAAACAGTCTCCCATCCCATCCACCCCCATTCCCCCCACAAAACATAAAACACAAACCCTCAGCCCTAAATATATCTAACACATTGACACATAATCGTGTTGACCAAGAGTAATATTTTTTTTAAATTCACAATCATGGCATGGGCAACAACCAGTCACATTGAATACTAGCCTAAATCCTGGGGCAGGGTCCTGGACTTGCCCCCTGTGACAGGTATTTACAACCCTTTATTTCTAGGTCTTGAGGAGATACTGGGAAAGTGGAAAGTGTAAGGGGGATCCATAGGAGGACCACAGCAGCTTAGGGCCAAGGGATAGGCATGCAGGGGACTCAGCAGCAACAGTTTCCCACTGGTAGGATTGCTTCTGTAGTTTAAGTATTGGTAGAGCCATCGTGATACCATGATTTATAATGAGAAATATATATTTGGTCTTCATCCCCATTTCTGGCACAGAGCTCCTAAAACCATTGGAATTTCATAAGTTTGGAAGTGATAAAGATGTCTCTTCTTAGGTTATGAGTTGAGTTTTGGAACGCACCTGAGGAGGGGGGCTGGTTGGCAGGGGACCCAACCATGTGATTAGAATGTTCGAGCTTTCAGTCCCACCCTCCCAACCTCCTACCCCCGGGAAGGGGAAAAGGGCTGGTGATTGAATCAATCGCCAACAGCCAATTAGTTAATCAATCATGCATATGTAATGAAGCCTCCATAAAAACCCAAAAGGACAGGGTTCAGAGAGCTTCCAGGTTGGAGATTCTAGAGGGCATGAAAGCTCCACGCCCTTTCCCCCTACCCAGCCCTATGCATTTCTTCCATTTGGCTGTTTCTGAGTTATACCTTTTTACAATAAACTAGTAATCTAGTAAGCAAAATGTTTCTCTGAGTTCTGTGAGTCACTCTAGCAAATGAATAAAATTCAGGGAGGGGGGCATTGGAACTTCAAATCTGTACGCAGTTGGTGAGAAGCACAGGTGACAACCTGAACTTGTGATTAGCATCTGAAGTGGGGAAAGGCAGTCTTGTAGGACTGAGCCCTTAACCTGTGGGATCTGATGCTGTCTCCAGGTAGTACATAGTGTCAGAATTGAGTGGAATTCGATAGGTATTATGGGTGGAATTGAGTGGAATTGAGTGGCCACCCATCTGGTGTCTGAGAATTGCTTGGATGTATGGGAAACTGCCCCCTCCAAACACACACACACAGACACAAATCGGAACGGGATGACATAATTGTTAGCCCTTCATGTACACGGCAGCTGAATATCAGGCTCTCTGTTGATACCTTACAGGCCGGGTCCTCTACAAACTGGATGCTAATCCTGAATAGTGATACTGCATATGGGTCAGTTTAACCTTCTAGCTGAGGGTCAGGACTTTGGAGTCAGCTCAAACTGCATTTGAATTCCATTTCTACCACACACCAGCTGTGTAACGCTAGTCAAGTTACTTGTCCATTCTGAGCCTCAGTTTCCTCAGTAGAAGCAAATAATGAGAATACCTACCTCAACGGCATTATATACATGATATAATCCATATGGATCACAGCATAGTGCCCAGCCCAGAGTACTGGCCCAGCAAACGTTCACACTTTACTGCTAGTGCTATTATTATAAATAATAATAATTATAATGTTAGTCATTATTTGATCTATCATTGAGTTTACTTTTTTCTATCCGCCATAGAACCAGCAAACATTCCAGTATGTTCTCTGCCGAAGGGGAAGGACTCTGCAATTTTGTCAAGATGATGCTATGACAATGAGATGGAACATTCCACCTCCAGTTATTAATTACCTGGCATATTTCACAAAACTGATCAACTTTGCATGGCATGGTAAGGTAATGAAATTTTGATTTTTTTTGTCTTTACGAAGCCAGAAACGGTAATTGCGTAGAAGAAATTTGATCTCTGTTTGCATGATTAGGTAGGATGTCAATTAGTCTTCATGCTATAAATATCTTGGGCACAGTTTTAAGGTTTGCACCACCTGTAATTATACTCATAGAGTACTGGAGGCAAAAGTAATCTTAATGAAATTTTAGTTTGATAAACTCGTTGTGTACAAAAGAAAATTGAAAACCAGAAAAGTAAAGGGGCTTTCCCAAGGTCACACAGCAGCATAATATGTTTACCTCAGGACCCCAGTGCTTTCTTTCAGACACAAAATACCATTCTGCAGATAATTAATTAGTACCCACTGCTTAGAGGTGAAAATTGTGCCCTGATGACTCCAATGTTTAGCTGACTTGTGTTGTATATCATGTCTTTAAGCTGGCAGCATCTAAAGAGGTAAGCAGAGAAAGATTCATAATGGTGATAACAGTATCCTTTCAGATTCCACAAATGTTAACTCATTTTATGGTCAATACATCCCTGTGATCACTGTACTGTAGATAAGAAAACTTAAGCTCTTGGATCTTGGATTTGGAACGATGCACTCCTCTTGTGGCAATCAAGGAAGACTTTGTGGAAGAGGTGGTGTCGCAGTGAGCTTGGGCTGTTATAACAGAATACCATAGACTGGGTGGTGTAAACAACAAACATTGATTTCTCACAGCACTGGAGGCTGAAAGCCCATGATCAGGGTGCCAACATGGTCGAGTTCTTGGTGAAGTCCCTCTTCCTGGTTTACAGATGCCCATCTTTTCATTCTGTCCTCACGTGGTAGAGAACAGAGAGGGAGGAAGCAAGCTCTTATTTTATTAAGGGCACTAATCCCATTCATGCGGGCTCCACCCTCATGACCTAATTACCTCCACAGGCCTACCTACTAATACCATCATATTGGATGTTAGAATTTCAACATATGAATTTTAGGGAGAATTCATTCATTCCATAACAGATGGCATTTAATCTGGGACTTGAAGGGTAACGTAGAATTTTACTCATGGAATCAGAAAAAAAGGGGAGACGTTCCAGGTAGAGGAAACAGGGTGAGCAAAAACTAGTGGTTTATCAGGGTATTAACAAAATCCCTCTTATGCCTTGATTTAATGTATTAAATACTACATGGGAGGTACCAAATGAAAAAGGTATTTTCATTGGTTGTAGAATTTCAAGGGCTTATCAAACAGTTAATAAGCAAAAATTGTGTACATTTTGTGGTTACAACTTTAACAAATAGACAGAAGGGGAATTTGAATTTTATCTTCCAGTGTCCATAAAATAGCATCATGGTACTGTAATTATTAATATAATCATTAAAAAAAATAGTTTAGTTAAATTTAAGAAAACCCAGACTCATGAAGGCATAGTGTCTTCATCAAAGCAGCTCTAGTCCAGACAAAGCGAGTCTTCTGAATTGACTGTGATGCTTTGAAATAATTATAGTGTGTTCTGAAAAGCAATTATTATCAGCCGCCACTGCTTTCCACCACGAGTTCTAATTTAATTACATTTCCTCTGTTTAAAATGTGCTGTACTCTAAGGTACAGCAAAGGAAAAAGGAGTTTGTTACTAAAAAAAAATAAAGGTATTTTTTACACTGAAGGTAATTAGTCTTGGACATAACTGCTTCCAAGAGAGACACGGGATTTTGAACTCATTAATTTCAAGTGGTCATTGCTACAAAAGAATATTCATCTTCAGAGGTGGGGAAATAGTTATCTCCCAGGTGAAATGAGTATAGAAGGAAAGAGACAGAGCGTGTTCATCTATTCACCCTACCAGCTGCTCAGTGCCTTCCAGGGATCTCTTTCAGCCAGGATTACTTCACTTATTCCAAGAAAAATGAAGCGTACAGATTTGTTTTATCGATTGTGAATATTTAACAATCGCATTTGGCTTCCAACTCCTGTTGATGAAACAACCATTTTGTACAACTTGTACAACTTGTGAATTCACTTTTCCCATATATAATGCTGAGAACAAAAGTGGCTGTGCGCTTCCCTGGCAGAAAACCAAGCCATACTGACTTTTTACAGAAAAGTCTTTCCCCATCATTCTCACAGCACATGGCTTATCTGGTGGCACTAAAATTCCTCCTGTTTCTAAATTCGCCGTCTCCCTGCATGGTGGTGAAGAACCATTGCGTTTTGTGGGTGGAAAGAGTCCTTTTCATCACAGGCTCACCAATTTTATACAAACGACGTGACTGAGAGTTGTGGGCTTTAAATGGACTCCTCAGGTCACCAAGATGCCAGGCAGAGCAGAGACTAGATGCCAGGTCACCTGCCTTTCAATTCCATTGAGACAGGGAGTATTCTATGGGAATGAAATTGGCATTTGACCTTGACCTGTAGAATGAAGTTAGTCTCCACCCTTCCCCACAGTTTTGTTTAACTGTGATTAGTCACTGCTTCTCAGAGTCTTCCTAACAGTGTTTCAAATCTGCCATGTGAACATTCCTTTAAGACAAATTTTAACTGCACATTTCTGGATCCTATGCCAGACCTATTCGATCAGAACATATCACAGTGAAGTTTTAAAATATTGCTCTTCCCCAATAGCTCTCAGTCTGGGTAGAGGAGCTTGATGTAAAATTCAAGGAACCTCTTTGGAAGCACACATACCAAGTATTCCCTTCATTACTACCCCTGGTAATATACCTAAGAATGGACTCTGAAAAAGAGTATCCCCTAATATGAAAACCATTGCTCTGAAGAACACCAGCAACAAAAATATACCAGGTTAAATATCCTGCAGTAGAATAAATGTGTTCTGTGTACTTATTTCTAGCTGCTTATAGTGAAAGACACAGATAGAATGATTAAAAACAAAGAAAAAGTAAAGAGCAAAATCAATGAAATAAAGATGTCTTGGGAGAGAAAAACTGTACAGAAAATGGAGGTTAATGCAACTAAGACAGAGCACATAGCAACTTCTGAGCTTCCTGGCAACCAATGCAAAAAGGGAAATACAAAATGCTGCAGTGCTCTCATACTCTAACAGCAGTTCAAAGGAGTTTTTCTAAGCATGAAATTCTGAGAGAATTTAACAAAATAACATTGAACATCACGGGAGCAATGTTTGTCCTTTTGCATGGTTGTTCTAGCATTCTGAGTATTGTGAGACAAAGCAATAGGACTCGGATCCCTATATAGCCCTTGGTCTCATCTCATTGTGCAACATGGGGAAAAAAGAGAAGCAGAGGCAGAAAAGGACATTTTGGAGGAGTAATAACAGCCTACCTCAGTTTGCCTTCATCATGCAAATAAAGATTTTCCACGTGAAGCTGTTGCCACGCACAAGAAATCTGGCAGCTGCCACGTCACCGTCAAGCTAATGACTCCTGTAGAGATCCAATCAGGGGAACTTTGCATTAGGTGCACTGCAGTTCACCAATGCCACAACCCCAAGAACACAGCCTTAAAGACTCAGACATCCAACCAATCATATACTTTGGAGAATATACTCAGACATCCAACCAATCATATACTTTGGAGAATTCTTGGAGAATATGAGCTCTGGTTCACTGCAGGAGCTTACTGCAGCACCCCTTACGTTAACCATCCCCAATGTGTCAGTGTAAAAACCAAGCTGCTCTTCTCTTTGGCTGAAAATATTTCTCAGAACTTTTCTTGAGACTATAAAACAAAACTAAACAAAACAACTTATCTACAGGTCAGTTACTCTCCAGAGAGCCATAAAGATAATTTTTTGTTTATGTAAAGGGGAAAAATTATTAAAAACAAAACCACATAAAGATGTTAAAAAAAAAAAAAACACAAAATCTGGCCTACAGGTTTATCTGACTCCTTCTGAACGCTCTGATGAAACTCTAAACTATAGTAAGTTTGCCCTCCAAAGGAAGAGGCTATCAAAAGTAATGCAAATAGTCTATTTTAGCCATGTTTTCCTGAACAAGTAGATTAGGACTTATGTGATTTCGTTCTTCTCATAGTGAGGTGCTGTATATTTTTAAGTCTTGTTTTTAAGCATGTGGCCTATCACACCAAAAGATATTATCAGGCATATTGGTATATAATCTCCCAGGAGGAGGCGGCCTCAGACGCAGCAGACAGTTTTGTTTGAGCTGCCAAGTGCTCTGGAAGAGAAATGTCACCCCCTCACCAAGGGGATTTCACTCCGGACCGTGACTCATATTGCTAATTGTGTGCCTGATTCTCAGGTTATGCTTGAAATCATCCAATTCAAAGGGGAGCTCCTCAGAGATTATTTTTCTTTTGCAAATTTGACACTCAAATTAAAGAACGGAAGTTACAAGTCTCCAGGCCTCCCCTTTCTTTATCCGTCCTTACGAAGACTTTACTCCTCTGCTGTTCCAACTCAACCAGAGAAGTCTGAGGTCCTATGTCAGTCTCAAAACACTGAAGATTTTTCTTCACTGGACATTTGTACCTGAAAGCTTGCCCTGAATTGTGTCCCTTCACTCAGGGGTGGACTGAACAAAGAATTGGTTGGCTGTCAGAACCTTTGGGGGTGGGAGAAGGTGGTATCAGCGTAACGCTGAAGCTGAACACTAGAGCTTGAAGTCTAGTGTCCCCCCGCCCCCCACCTCATAGAATCACCTACTGCGCCACCCGTTGTCCCAGATATGAGCTGTGTACTCCTGGAGGACCCACATCACCTCTCAGAGACACAAAGCATTTCTAGGAAGGATTCTAATGACTCTCAGAGATGCCTGTCATTCTCTTCCTCTCCTAAAACAGTCGAAAGTTCTATTGGTGAGTATAAGATGGCTCCCCAAATCACACAAGAATGTGCAGATTCTCAAGGAGGCTAAAAGCTGCCACGATGACACACCCCGTAAAATCCTCCTGATGGGACCAAATATGGAATAACAGTAGCCTTGAGCATCCCCTGACTCCAGGGCTGGTGACAAGTAGAGAGGAGAGAGCCCATCTAAACACACTCCCCCCCACCCCCTTCACCTCGGGCTGAAAATGCAACTTCCTACATTCGTTTTGAAATGCAAATAGGTTCTGTCTTATTTCTTCCTGAGACAGGCTTGAGTCAGAGGACAAAAGACTTCGTGACAACAGAACAGAAAAAGGGGAGTGGCACAGAAATCAGAGGCAGTGTTTGCCGAAGGAGAAACCTCATCTTTTCAGTATTTTTGCCCTAGTCCCCAGTTCAACTTAAAGGCAAAAAAAAATTTACTCTGAAGAGCTAAATATCATCCTCTTACTACTATACATTTTACTAAGGATTTCCAAGGACAATATTTTATTTAATAAAATAAAATTTTTCCTAATAATAAGGCTAGTCAATATTATTATCTTCTTTTTTACAAGAGGCCTAACACTTGCTTTATGGATGCAAAAAATACATACATAAATCTCATCAGCCCAATATTACTTGGAAACATTAAATGTCTAACAGGATGGAAGAAAACTGAAATTCATTGTGATTAAGGGAGTGGAAGAAAAAGCTAAGACACTCAGAGAATAAGAAAAAGTAGCATAAATGGGATAACCTCTGAGCACGTTCCAGCTCTCAGCATTCCAGGTTAACATTTCCCAAAGTGCTGTCCTGCAGACGCTCTGCCTCAGGTTCACAGGTATGCCGAGAACACAAGTGTTCCATGCTCGAACGTGTTTGGGAAACTAACAAAATAAACTAACAAAATTCTTTTCTACAGGTCTTCCTAGGTTTATTAACATGTATAAAATATTTCCTAAAGGTGGTGGGTAGGCATAATTAACCCACCACTTTTCAGGTTTTTGCAGGCCTCTTCCTTGCTGACTTTTACATCAGGAATCCAAGATCTTTGGTTCTATAGCGACTTCCATATAGTTGGTGAAGTAACTCAAAACACTAACCCTGGGTTGTTGCATCCTTGCTACTCTCTGCTCTGAAGGACTGTGGATAAGTGAATCCTGTAAATAATGAAGGAAAAAAAGAAGAGGCAGTCACAAATACATTGGATCAGTCAGTGTTCACACCCATCCCTAAGAATCCAACTTCAATCTGATTCAAGGGCTTTGTGAGCTCATATTCAAAACGAAAGGAGAATCTACGTTCTGCATCAGCCAGTGATATTTGGGTCTGAGGCATCATCATTGGTTCTTTATGGTAAAAGGCAGTTTCCAGTGATTTCTAAATCAGTCGGTATTTTAAATCTTCTTCCCTCCGACCCACTCCACACAGAAAGAACAGAAAACTTAAACTGAATGGTCACGAAAAACAAAGGTCAGAAGTTTATTATATACACACAGATGCGATTTTAAGAATCTGCTCTATGGGCCTCCCAGGCCTTATTCTTGGAGTAACTAGCTTCCCTTAAGTCACTGAGAGTCAGCTCTCAAAACCAAACATGGAACGCCAAGGCTTTTCTGCCAGGAAGGCACCAGAGTGGTATGAAGTATTAATTAAGCCAGGTGGGAAGGGGTGAGTGAGATCTCTTTATATTTCTAGGTGAGCTTCAGTGATGGTCATCAATATAGTGTTACTGAGCAAAATTATATCAGGCAGACCAAATGGAATAATCCCTTAAACAAGAAATTGTTTGCAGGTGCAAACAAGCATGAAATAGAATTCTGCTAAGGAGTGTCTATTACTAGCTAAACACATAATCAAATTATTTAGGCTCCACTCATGACACTGAGAAATCAATTATTTATCATAATTCTGGGGCTGTGTATTGACCATCTTGGTATGTGTCTAACCTGGTCTGTAATGAATAAATGTTTTGATTTCAAGAGTGTGTTGTCATTAGCACATAGGTACTAAAAAAATCAAAAACAGTTGAAAAGCTCTGAAGTAATGAAAAATCAAAATGGCTAAAAAGTTTTCCTTCAAGGTCTTTTAAATGCAAGAAGTATATGAGGGTAAAAATTAAATTTCTTCTTTTTAAGAAGTGGTCCTGAAACAGTTGGCTATCCATGTTCAAAAAAATAATCCTGAACCCAGATTAGCTAAACTTAATAAAAATTTAACACAAAATGGATCATAGATCCAAATGTGATACCTAAAACTGCAAAATTTGTAGAAGAAAACCTTTGTGACCCTGGGTTTAGTAAAGATTTCTTAAGACACAAAAAGCATGGTTCATAAAAGAAAAAGAGTGATAAATTGGATGTCATTAAAATTAAAATCTTATTTTCAACAATACTGTTAAAGTGAAAATAAAAGCCATAGGCCAAAGGAAAGTATCTGCAAAATTCTGATCTGATAAAAGACTACAGTCAAGAATGTATAAAGAATTCTCACTCTATAATAAGAAAATAAACAACCCAATTTTTTAAATAGGCAAAAATTTGAACAAACATTTTACCGAAGAAGACATATGGTGGCAAAGAAATACATGAAAAGATGTTCAACGTTATTAGTCATTAGGGAAATGCAATTTAAAACCATAATGCACAATGATTATACAACCATTAGAATGACTTAATTTTTTTAATTGACAATATTATATGCCTATGAGGTTGCAAACCATGGTTGGCAGAATAATGCTGCCCACCTACCCAGCCCCCAAAGAAGTCCACGTCCTACACCCCCACACCTGTGAATATGTAATGTTACATGGCAAGGGGCAATTTTGATGGCAAATCAAAATAAATTTGTTAATCAGTTGACTTTAAAGTAAAGAGATTATCCTGGACTAGCCAGTGTAGTCACAAGGATCCTTTAAATGTGGAAAATGAAGGCGAAGCATCTGTGTCAGAGTGAAGCCATATGAGAAAGACTCCACCAGCCATTGCTGGTATGGAAGATGGAAGGGGCCACAGGCCAAAGAATGTGGACAGCCAGGAGGAGCTGGAAAAGTCAAGGAAATCTTCTCACCCTAGAGTCTCCAGAAAGAAGTGCAGTCTGCCACCACCTGCCGTCCTCTATTCTTCTGACTCTTTCTTTTGAATAGTGTTTACTACATGTTTTACAAGCCTGATAACCTATATTAGATGTTTTAAGGGAGAAATGAGGTGTTTTGGATGTCTGACCTCCAGAACTACGAAATAATAAGTGTGTGCTGCTTAAAGTCACCAAGTTTGTGGCAATTCGTTATAACAACAGTAGAAAACTAGTACAGAAACTAATTGGAATGCTCCTAAATGTCTGATGAATGCATAATGAGTACAAAAACTGTTTTGATGGGAAAGCAAAACTTGGCATTATCTAATAAAGTTAAAAATACATCTACCATATGACCCAGCAGTCTCATTCCTAGATATTTAAACATTGATCGACTCAAATGTTTATTGCTACTTTTTTCATAATTGATCTCTGATTAGTAGATAAATGTGTAGTGGTATATTCACAATGGAATGCTCAGTAATAAAAAGGGGGTGAACTCACTAAAGAAAAGGGATGCAAACAATAACAAGGATGACCCTCGAATGTAACAAAGTAAAAGAAACCAGACTCAAAAATCTATGTATACTCTGTGACTATGTTCATATGACTTTCTAGAAAAGACAAAACTATAGGGAGAGGAAACAGACCACCGGTTCCCAGGGACTGGATGGGGGAGGGGATTGATGGTAAAGGGGGTGAAGGAACTATATCAGATTGTGGTGGTGGTTACATGGTTGTATGTGTTTGTCAAAACTCATAGAGTTGTGTACCAAAAAAGGGTAAACTTCACTGTTTGTAAATTTTACCCAGTAAGCTTGAATATATGTATAAATTATCCATGCAAGACAAGCTGCCTTGGAGTCAAGGAATCTAAGAAACGCTGTCTACTGATGGCCCCTTGCTATTGTCTCATAAGAGTTACTTTTTGGAAAAAGAAATTTTAGAACTGGAAAGAATTTTTTTTAACATCTTTATTAGAGTATAATTGCTTTACAATGGTGTGTTAGCTTCCGCTTTATGACAAAGTGAATCAGCTATACATATACATATATCCCCATATCTCCTCCGTCTTGCGTCTCCCTCCCACCCTCCCTATCCCACCCCTCTAGGTGGTCATAAAACACCGAGCAGATCTCCCTGTGCTATGTGGCTTCTTCCCACTACCTATGTATTTTACATTTGGTAGTGTATAATGTCCATGCCACTCTCTCAGTTTGTCCCAGCTTACCCTCCCCCCTCCCTGTGTCCTCAAGTTCATTGTCTACATCTGTGTCTTTATTCCTGTCTTACCCCTAGGTGCTTCATGACCTTTTTTTTTAGATTCCATATATATGAGTTAGCATACGGTATTTGTTTTTCTCTTTCTGACTTACTTCACTCTGTAGGACAGACTCTAGGTCCATCCACCTCACTACAAAGAACTCAATTTCATTTCTTTTGATGGCTAAGTAATATTCCATTGTATATATGTGCCACATCTTCTTTATCCATTCAACTGTCAATGGACACTTAGATTGCTTCCATGTCCTGGCTGTTTTAAATAGAGCTGCAATGAATATGGTGGTACATGACTCTTTTTGAATTATGATTTTCTCAGGGTATATGCCCAGTAGTGGGATTGGTGGGTCATATGGTAGTTCTATTTTTAGTTTTTTAAGGAACCTCCATACTGTTCTCCACAGTGGCTGTATCAATTTACATTCCCACCAACAGTGCAAGACGGTTCCCTTTTCTCCACACCCTCTCCAGCATTTATTGTTTCTAGATTTTTTGATGATGGCCATTCTGACCGGTGTGATGTGATATCTCATTGTAGTTTTGGTTTGCATTTCTCTAATGATTAGTGATGTTGAGCATCCTTTCATGTGTTTGTTGGCAATCTGTATATCTTCTTTGGAAAAATGTCTATTTAGGTCTTCTGCCCACTTTTGGATTGGGTTGTTTGGTTTACTGATATTGAGCTGCATGAGCTACTTGTAGCTACAGTTTTCCCAGCACCACTTATTGAAGAAGCTGTCTTTTCTCCACTGTATATTCTTGCCTCCTCTATCAAAGATAAGGTGACCATATGTGCGTGGGCTTATCTCTGGGCTTTCTATCCTGTTCCATTGATCTATATTTCTCTTTTTGTGCCAGTACCATACTGTCTTGATTACTGTAGCTTTGTAGTGTAATCTGAAGTCAGGGAGCCTGATTCCTCCAGCTCCGTTTTTCTTTTTCAAGATTGCTTTGGCTATTCGGGGTCTTTTGTGTTTCCATACAAATTGTGAAATTTTTTGTTCTAGTTCTGTGAAAAATGCCATTGGTAGTTTGATAGGGATTGCATTGAATCTGTAGATTGCTTTGGGTAGTAGAGTCATTTTCACAATGTTGATTCTTAGAACTAGAAGGAATTTTTAAGATCAGTTTTCAAATCATTTTTTGTTTTCAGAATCCTTTCCCCAAATACAATAATATTATTAAGTAGATACTGTATGCCATACACTACAGCAAGCACTTTACTTCTTTTAACCCTTAAGACATCCCTGTAAGGTGAATATTTTTAATAGTAAAAATAATAAAGAATATGTTGTTAGTAATTATACAGGTGTGCAAATGGAGGCTTATAAAACTTCACACAGCTGCCAATGGTGAAGTGGACATTCAAACTCTGTCAGTTTGATTCTGGAGAACATTCTTGTAAGCATTACATTGCACAGCTTTTTTCTACGAAATTCTTAGAAAGCAACTGTGTGTGGAGCTGCTCTGGGTGCTGAATGAGTGTCTCTGTGTGTATGTGGTGGGAGTGGGGGTCTGGGTCCTGTTGGTGGTTTCATAGTAACAGTAGAATTTGAACACTACTAATCTGGTCCAATGATATAATTAAGTAAGAAGGAATTTGCAGCTAAGAAAGGTCAAGTGACTTGCTCTAGGTCACACAGCTGGTTAGTGACTGTCCTCAGTCACTCTCCTGACACTGGTCAAGTGTTCCTTCCTCAACTCACAACACAGAGCCCATTTTGAATACACATATCTATCCTTTTAACCCATGCAAGGCAAAGTCAAATAGAAAATTTATCTATTAATTTAGATTTCCCCTCTTTATGCCATATGCTTCCATTTTAAAAATAAAATACATTCAAAGGAGTAGTATTGATCCCAAAGAAATGAGTTGTAGAAGGGTAAATAAAGGCCCAGCCGTTTCCAAAATCTGTCCCCTTGAAGCCTGCACTGCATTGGAACCCCACATGCATGTCATTTCCCCTGAGAACTGCACATCAGACCTAACTGGGAACAAAGGCCCAGCTGATCTTCCTCCAAGTAAATCCCAGGAAAATACTACCGCAGTTGACAAAGTAATGCGGACCAATTAAGAGCTCAATATAGTAAGGTGCTAAAAAATGAAGTGTGTGAATTTCACAGTACATATTCTCACATTACACGAGACCAAATGGATTTCTACGGTATCTCTTTACACAGGACAAGAATAAGGATTGGTGGCTTTAAGTAACTTTCAGTAGAAGGAAGGTGCAATATGGTCTCAGTTCATTAATGTGAGTCTGATTCTGTTAGTTCCACTGACCTCCTGGGATCTAGTCCAGAATATCCAGTCAGCACATCTTTCATTAAACAGTGATGTATAGCAGGGATGTACTTGCTTCATTCATTCAGTAATTTATTGAGCACCTACTATGTGCCAGAACTGGGCTTAATGTTTTCCATCCATTACCTCAGTGAGTCCTGTATAACATTCCTAGAACATTCCAGTCCTTCCTTCAGTCTTCTGAGCCACTCCTGTGTCTCTCCCAGCTGGTGAACCAATACATTGCATTCTTGTTGGTTGATTTGTTTTAGACTAATTCGAGATGGATAACTTGTAATTGCAAGAGTCCTGACAAATAGAAAAGAAATCACTAAAGAAGAAGTCCAAATGTCATTGTATGTATGTGAAGTTCTTTACCGCCGTAAGAATTAAAAATATGAAGTGAAACAGTAATATCATTAGCTCTCTATCAAACTAAAGAAGACCAAAAGATATAATGATACTCAGGGCTGGTTAAGGTACAGGAAGTGAACTCTTATAAACTCCTGGTGGGCGTGTAACTTCAAAAGCCACCTGAACGTGTGAATCAGCATGTGGCACGTGCGTTCCTGTTAACCTAGCAATTCCTCCTCTAGTAATTGATTCTGAGGAAATAATTGTATAAGCTTACAAAGGTGCATATACAAGAATGTTTACTGCAGAATCGTTCATAATAACAAAAAATTGGAAGAAGCCCAAACGTCCCTATTTGGGGAATTTTTTGGGGGGGGGATTTTTTTGAGGTAACATTTGATTTATAACATTATATGTTTCATGTGTATGCCATTATATTTCTACTTCTGTATACCCTAGAATGTGCTCACCACCAAAAATTTATTCTCTGTCCGTCACCATACAGTTAATCCCCTTTACCCATTTCTCCTTACCTCTGGCCTCTTCCCCTCTGGTAACCACTACTCTGTTCTCTGTATCTACTTGTTTGTTTTTGTTTGGTTTGTTTTGTTTATTTATTTTGGGGTTTTTTTTGTTTATTCGCTTTTTACTTCCTCACATGAGTGAAATAATCTTTTCCATCTGACTTATTTCACTTAATGTAATACCCTTAAGGTCCATCCATATTGTCACAAATGACAATATTTCATCTTTTTTATGGCTGAGTAGTACTCCATTGTGTTAATGTTTACATGTATATATGTATGTATATATCACATCTTTTTTATCCATTCATACCTTGATGGACACTTAGGTTGTTTCCAAATCTTGGCTATTATAGATATCTTTTGAGATTAGTGTTTTCATATTATTTGAATAAATACCCAGAAGTGGGATACTGAGGTTACATGATAGTTCTGTTCTTATTTTTTGAGGACTCTCCATATTGTCTTTCATGGTGACTGAACCGATTTACATTCCCACTAACAGTGCATGAGGGTTCCCTTTTCTCTACATCCTTATCAACACTTGTTATTTCTGGTTTTTTTTTATAATAACCATTCTCATAGGTGTGAGGTGATATCTCATTGTGGTTTTGATTTGCATTTCCCTAATCATTAGTGATGCTGAACCTCTTTTCATGTGCCTGTTGGCCATCAGTGTGTACTTGTTGAGAAAAAAAAAATGTCTATTTAGCTCATCCACCCATTTTTTCATTGGGGTGTTTGGCTTTTCTGTTGTTGAGTTCTTTATATTTTTGGTATTAGCCCCTGATGTGACCTATCTTCTGCCATTCAGTAGGTTGTCTTTTCTTTTTTTTTTTTTTTTTTTGATTGTTTCCTTGCTGTGCAGATGCTTTTTAGTTTGATGTAATCCCAATTGTTTATTTTTGCTTTTGTTTCCCTTGCCTAAAGGGACACATCTAGAAAGACATTGTAAGACCAATATCAGAGAACATACTATATATGTTTTCTTCTGGAAGTTTTATGGTTTCAGGTCTTATACTGAAGTTTTTAACCATTTTGAGTTAATATTTGTGTATGGTGTGAGATAGTGGTCTAGTTTTATCTTTTTGCATTTGGTTGTCCAGTTTTGGGGGAATTAACTTTTTAAATGATGGTATGGTGTTAGAGATGAATACTGTTCAACGGTTTTAATGATTACAGCAGATCCTTATGTAGTGACATTTGAAAATGTCTACAGTGTACTTTCATGTGATCAAAACATAATACAGAATAGGAAATATAGTGTGACCTAATTTTCATTTAAGATGTATGTGTTTATATGTATGCATAAAAGAATCTGGATGATCTGGTTATCTCATGGAGACTCAGGATAATGAAGGAAATTTTACTTCTGATGAATTGTTTAACTATTTCACAGAAAGTTTATATTATTTAAAAATTCAAAAATATGTTGCCATATTCTTATGGGAGGAAAGGATGTAGCAAAAGGATTAGACCAGTAGCCTTGGGAATAATCACATCATGGAAGAAGTGAGCTACTTAGGCTTTAGTTAAACTTTCTGTGAATGCAGAGTAGCTACAGATTGACAGACAAGATTTGGAAGAAACATGTAAAATTTTCATATGGTCCAAAACATAGGAGCTAATCTGGAGCTGGGTTAAATCTCCACAGCTTTTCCCCCTTCTGTGCCTAGTGCACCACCATTAGAAGTAGACCCCTATGCCCAGCCCCTACTCCACTAACAGCAGTTTTGATCTCCTGAATTCAGTGACATGACTCCATCACTGGGATTTGTAGAACACTGGCAGTCTTTACTGAGAGGGCAGAGAAGGTTTAGATTTCCCCACTTTTAGGTTGAACCGTTTGAAATTGCTACCACTGAACCACTTTGACCCATAGAAAGGTCAACCTATGATTCATCAAAACACACTCTAACACAGAAGTTTATATTTTATACAATCTGTACGAAATGGTGTCTTCAGCAGCCCATAACTACTGCTCAAGAGGTAGCATATATTCAGTCTGAGTGGGTATTTGGTCTCCCAAGTTTGGATGATGTAAAAAGGCATGGTTGCACGATCTGAACTGTGTAGGGTTGCTAACATTATTTCAAAAAGGTTGGTAGAAACTCATTTCAAAGCTCTCCCCCAGCCACCACCCACGTACCACACGAATTTCTATCGCATCTCTGTTTTTTCACACTTACTAGAAGAAGCTTTTAGAATATCTTGTTGTTTTTGCTTCAGAGAACTATTAAACACAGAGGCAAAGCATAAAATCAAACTGTGAAAGTTCTCAGAAGCTAAAGTATGCTCTGTCAAAGACGTGAGAGCAAAGCTAAATCAAATAATGACTTGTAATTTTTAGGTGGCCTAAGTTATAAATTGCAAGGCAGCAAAGATAATTAAGAATAATGTTCGAAAAGGTAGACTCAGTATAAATCATATAAAAAGGATAACAAGGTTTATCAACTGGACCAATTTTGAGGCAGGTTTTAAGTTGGGTATGTTTGGAAGGCACCAAAGCAGATGATTAGATACAATATTCAGCTTAATGTGCAGGAAAAGCAATTGGGATGAAGCAAATCAGTTTCCTGACTCTGATGCAGGGAATGTGGAGGGGTTTATTAAATCTAAATTTAAATTTAGATTTATGGCCAGTGTTGATCAACTAGAAGGAAACTGACATTATCGTATCATTCATTTTTAATTTCTAGCTTCAGATGCCTTATTAAACAAACAAAAAATAGACCGAAAGAAAAAAGTCAGCATCAGTTACAGAATAAATTTTGCCTTTTCCCATAATTATTTCATTCTATACTCATTTATTCCCTGCATCGGTGTCACAGACAGCGCACTGCAAGTATAGAACATTATGTTAAGGTGTAGCTGAGACACGGGGGAGGACATTTTCTAATATTGACCTTTTATATAAATGAATCAAGTTATTCACATTTTAAAAGATCTTTCTATGACTGATGATGCCAGAAGCAATAGAATTTGTCTAGAGAAAGTAGTGCCGGGTAGCCATTTCTTCGGAGGTGGTTTCTAAGCAAAGTCAGATGTATTGAGGTATGAGGATGAGCAGAGAGGACAGATGTGGGAGTTATCCAGAGGGCTTGTCACTCCCACATACTGGGGTGGATAAAACTCAGCTACTTCATTCTGGGAGATGCTCCTGAGTCCTGGTGTGACAAGGCAGCGTCCCCCTTTCAGACACTCCCCCACCCTTATGCTGCTTTGCCTACGAGACCCAGCACGGAGTGCAGATGAAACCAGTGTAAGGTGGAACCCCGGAGAGGGATGTTACTCAGGTTTTACCACGTAACGGGAGGGGACAAAAAACAGCTTAAAAACTTGAAATGTGACTAGGTCATGAATGTGGAGGTATCTGGAGAAACTGAGGAGAAAGAAGGAGTATGCCCTACCCTGGAATAAGGCAGCTGCTGAATTTCCATGAATGGTGAGTTTATTTTCCAGGCTCATCTCCCAGGACCTCTGCCATTGCTCAGGGTTGTCAGAAGTCCCAGATATTCAATTCCCACCACTGTATGGGAGTAGACCCACCTGTCGCCGCTGATTGATTCCTACATCCTTGATCCCCAGATGTGAATATAGTTTCCCGGTGCAATTCCCACCTGACTGGATTGTCAAGGCGTCGTGCCTTGGCTCCCTGACTCAGAGTCTCTACAGATTCCTTCCCGTTAGCAGACTTCTAGTCATTGCCATCTCAAGGCCACCTTGTCCTTTTGCCACTTCTAGTCTGTCAGGGAAATAGCTCAGTCCTCCCCTGCTCTGGGGGATTGGAAGAGAGACTCTTTCTCCCCTAGAGGGGTTGGAATGAGAAGAATTTAGGGCAGTTGGGTGGAGATTGGTGTTTTATCTTGCCCATTTGCTGATATTGTTAGCACTAAGTAGAAAAGGAGTTTCTGGTCCCCTACCCTATACTAAAGCCCCACTAAGGAGGCCCTCGAAGGCCCCAGTGAGCCCCAACTCCAAGTCACGTATCCATAATGGCAGCATTTGTTGCCATAGTGCACATGTAGTACATCGTGATAGGCTGATGACGGAAGATACCCAGGATAGTTTTCAATGGTATAAATATGTACCCGGTGACTATTTGAGTAACATAGCTATCACATTGCATCAAACTCATGAATTTATGGATTGTGTAGGATGAAGCTATGGTAGAAGTGGTGAGTTTATTTAAAGAATAAACATACAGGCAGTACAGAGATATTGAAAAATAATGAAGGGCCACACAAATGACTGGAGGTCAAGGGCACTCACACTAGAGGATTTAAGGAGCACAGGTAAGACACGCACAGCAGCGGGCCTGGATGGTTCTACCAGGAGCCTTGTGCAGAGCTGGGTCCTTGATTTTACACTCTGCCCTAGAGATTGCCATGATGCCAGGTTGAAGCAAACTTTCCCTTGTCCGAAACATTTGGCATGTCCCAGTCCATGAGCCAACACCAGAATTCAGGATAAAGACGAGCTCCATTTGTGTTTGCCAACTTTGGACCCAGGTTCCAGCTTCTCCCCTGGACCCTCAAACACGAAAGTGTTGATGATGCTTCTCCCAGTATCATGGTAGTTTGAGCCCCTCCTTCTAGGGATGACTCCGCTGAGTGCTGCTAGACAACCCGGTTGGGGCGGGTGGCTGATTCATTGAGGGACTCAAACGTGAGTTCCCCCACCTACCCTCAGGGTTGGGGGCACTATCCTCCATGGAGCCGGGGGAAGGGCAATTTTCTCCATCAGTATCTGTAATAATAAGGGTCAGCATTTAGAGTGGTCCTCTGAGTGAGGATCTGTGGAGTACTGTGAGAGAATATCCATGGATAAACACTGATAAGGATATTCAGAAGTTTTACTTGTTTTCTTCCTGGTTCTGGGCTTTGTTAAAACTACTTGAGGTTTTATGGTTAGTAAGTGAGGAGATACTGAATATTAATAGAAAATACCTATATGGTAAGTGTACTAGTTTCCTAGGGCTGCTATAACAAATTACCACACACTTGGTAGCTTAAAATAATAGGAACGTAGTCTCTCACAGTTCTGGAAGTTCAACATCAATGTGTCAGCAGGACCATGTTTCCTCTGGAGGCTCTGGGGAGAACCCATTTCTTGACTCCTCTGGTTTCTGGGGGACTTTTCGTATTCCTTTCACTCCTTGGCTTGTGACCACATTACTCCAATCTCTGCCTTCATCTTCACATCACCTTCTCTTCTATGTGTGTTTCTCCTCCTTTGCTTCTTATAAGGACACTTGTGACTGAATTTAGAACCCAACCCAGATAATCCAGGATAATCTCTCCACCTCAAAATCCTTAATTTAGTCACATCTTCAAAGACCCTTCTTTCAAATAAGGTAACATTCATAGGTTCCAGGGTGTATTTGTCACAGTATTCCAGAGAAACAGAACCAACAGGATGTGTGTGTGTGTGTGTGTGTGTGTGTACACACAAAGATGCATATATATGTCCACACACAATAGGGTGTCTATGTGTGTGTATATATATGTACACACACACCTCAGAGATAGTATGGGTTCGGTTCCAGACTGCCACAATAAAGGAAATAAAATATCACAATGAAGCAAGTCACATGGATATTTTTGGTTTCCCATTGCATATAAAAGTTATGTTTAGGGTCTTCCCTGGTGGCGCAGTGGTTCAGAGTCCGCCTGCCGATGCAGGGGACACGGTTTCGTGCCCCGGTCCGGGAGGATCCCACATGCCGCGGAGCGGCTGGGCCCGTGAGCCACGGCCGCTGAGCCTGCACGTCCGGAGCCTGTGCTCCGCAGTGGGAGAGGCCACAGCAGTGAGAGGCCCACGTACCGGCAAAAAAAAAAAAAAAAGTTATGTTTACACTATAATGTAGTCTGTTAAGTATCCAATAGCATTACATCTAAGAAAAAAAAGTACATACTTTAATTTAAAAATACTTTATTGCTTAAAAATGCTAACCATCTTCTAAGCCTTCAGTAAGTTGTAGCAGTAACATCAAAGATTGCTGATCACAGATCACCGTAACAAATATAATAATAATGAAAAAGTTTGAAGTATTGTGAGGGTTACCAAAATGTGACACAGAGACATGAAGTGAGCAAATACTGCTGGAAAAATAACGCCAATAGACTTGTTCGATGCAAGGTTGCCACCAACCTTCAATTTGTAAAAAAAAAATGCAATATCTGTGAAGCTCAATAAAGCAAAGTGCAATAAAATGAGGTATAGTATGCATATATATACATATATGTGTATATATGTGTGTATACACACACACACACACACACACACACACACACACACACACATATAGATTGATTGACTGATTGATTGAGAGATTTATTTTAAGGAATCGTCTGATGGTACTGTGAGGGGCTTGGTGTGTCCCAAATCTGCAGGGTAGGCCAACAGGCTGCAGACCTAGGAAGGAGTTGCCATTCAAGTCCAAAAGTAGTCTGCAGGAAGAATTCCTTCTTGCTTGGAGAAGGTCAGTCTTTGTTCTATTAAGGTCTTCAACTGATTGGTTAAGGCTCACACACATTATGGAAGGTAATCTGCTTTATTCAAATTCTATTTATTTAAGTGTTAACTTCATCCAAGGAACACTTCATAGAAAAATCTGGAATAATGTTTGACCAAATATTTGGGCACCATGGTCCTGCCAAACTGACACATAAAATTAACTATCACCCAGGGAGGGATTCAGATGTGGGCATATCTTTGGGAGACATTATTTGCCTACCATAATAAACATATATTATTTACTATGGTAGGCTGATACCATAGTAAATACATACTTATGTACTTCTCTAAGCTTTTATAGATTAACTCATTTAATATTCACAGCAACTTTAGAGGTAGAATTATTATTATCTCACCTTACAAAAACAGAAACTGAAACAGAGAAGATAAGGAATTTGACTAAAATCACTCAGTTTGTAAGTGATGGAGCCAGGGTTGGGACTCAAAGTCTGGTTTAATCCATCAAGTTTGGACTAAGGGGTCATCTTTCTGGTAAATCTCCATCTTTATTGTGTCATGGACCTTTGAATTACGTTCAGTATTTCACATTTCTGCTGTATATTTTTTACTTGCTAATTCATTGTATGAGAATAATAAATACTAAGGGTAGGGCAGTTTCTGTAGTAATTTCTCCTTTTTCCTCTTCTTTCTCATCCTCCTACTGCAGCGATTACATCGCACTCTGTTTTGACTTCTTACACCTACCTCGAAAGTGGCCTCTGCCTTCATTTGACACTTGATAAACACTTACCGGGTCTTGTCTCATGCCAGGCCCTATTCCAGGTGTTGGAGGCACAGTGAGAACTCTGTGTTTTATGTCAGTGCTAGCAGCTTCCTCCTGAACCCACGTGTTATTCCATTATCTTTCCCTGAGCAGATGCCGGAAATTGGCTCAGAGGAGCTAAGAGGAAGCCTGTCCTCCGATTCAGTTCAGACCTAAAGGGGTCGGTGAGATACTCTGAGTATCTGCTGATCTTGGGAGAAGATAGCAAGGGTGTTAAAGTATTTATAATCATCCAGGCCTTTCCTTATCTCAAAACCTGGGTGTGGCCAAGAACTCCAGCACATCACAAGGATGAGCCGGACAGATGTAAGTAAAGATCCAGGTAGAGCTTAGGCAGCTTTACGCTGCTGCTGCTTCTTCTCGGGCTTCCAGCAGAACAAAGAGAATCTCCGTCTTCTTAAACTGAAACTTCATAAAACTAAGGAGATTTCAGTATATGTTTCCCTTTTCCTAAAAACTGCTTTCGAAAGATTGAGATTTTAATATCTAATGTTGTGTATTTTCTGTTATAATTAAAGTTTAACGAGAATCATTTTCTATTTCAGTAGGGCTTCTGTTTTCTAAGTGCTTTCACACATGCGATCTGGTTCGGCCTCCCAACAACCCCACTGGATAGATAGGACAGGAAGGTGCCTCATTTTATAGATGAAGAAACGCAGACTTGGGGGAGTGAAGTGCCCAATAAAGTCTGAACAGTAACAACAGGCACCTCTGTTTTAGAAAGATAAGAACTGCCGTGGTCCTTTATCATCTCTCCACCATCGAAATGATTTTCTCAAGCTGGCTAAGTCCTAACAGTTCCTTGAATAAAGTCAGGTTATTGAAAATGACCTAATACATTCTATGCAAAAATTTAAGTAGTCTATATAATTTCAGTCCTTTATAACCTATTATGATACAATGAGGGAAACATATTAATTTTTATTGAACTTATTTTTTGTAGCACAGTCTGATGACAGAAACTGAGCCACTGGGATAAAACTGCTCCAACCTGACCTGATTAATTGGTCAATCTTTAAGCCCTAGCTACAGATGAATATAAAGAGATATGGGAACATAGGTATATGCATAACTGATTCACTTTATTATAAAGCAGAAACTAACACACCATTGTAAAGCAATTATACTCCAGTAAACATGTAAAAAAAAAAACCCTTTTTGCCTGGGAAAATGTGAATGCATATTCTACATGGGGGGTTTATAGTCGTGATTTTACTCTCATATGATTTATGCTAAGTTTTCTAAACCAAGTTTTACCAGAGCTTCTAGAGCACATATACCCCACACCTGGAGATACCTACATACATACACTGTATACAGTTAAAAGCATAAACTGAGGTATCGGACCACTCACATGTATCAGTAATAAGCTCTGTGACCTTAGATAAATTACTTAATCTCTCTAAGAATTGTCTTCATTTTCCAGAGATAGGAAATGAATCATTTGATCTGTCTCATGGACTTGTTTTGACAATTAAATGATATAAGGACTGGACAGTGGTAGGGCATCATTGCTTGCCCACGATTAAGGTTCAGTACGTATTATCCATTGTTGTTTTCGTTCACAGGACAGTCTCATCTAGCCAAAGTGGCTTAGACAGCAATACAAAGGAGAGTATAAAAGAGAGCCAGAGGGCAAAAATCAAAAGGCCTGTGTATTCCTTTCCTACTGCTGTTATAACAGATTACCACAAATCTACAAGTAAAAACAACGTCATTTATTATCTTACAGTTCTGGAGGTCAGAAGCCTGATATCAGTTTCACTGGGCTAAAGTCAAGGTGCCAGCAGGCCTGCATTCCTTCTGGAGGCTCTAGGGGAGAATCTGATTCCTTGTCCTTTCCAACTTCTAGATTGATCCTTTCTTCCCATCTTCCATGCCAGCAGTGGCTGGTCAAGTCTCACACTGACATTCCTCTTCTGTGGTCACGTATCCTCCTGCCTTCTTCTTATAAGGACTCTTGTGATTACATTGGGCCCACCCTGATAATCCAGGATCATCTCAGGATTCTTAACCACATTTGCAAAGTCTCTTTTGCCGTGTAAGGCAACAAGTTCACAGGGTCTAGGGATTCGGATGTGGACATCTTCGGCGGGAGGGGGCATTACTCAGCCTACCACAGTGAATGCCAAAGATATGCCATAGGGGGCTTCCCTGGTGGCGCAGTGGTTGGGCGTCCACCTGCCGATGCAGGGGACGCGGGTTCGTGCCCCAGTCCGGGAGGATCCTACGTGCTGCGGAGCGGCTGGGCCCGTGAGCCATGGCCGCTGAGCCTGCGTGTCCAGAGCCTGTGCTCCGCAATGGGAGGGGCCACAGCAGTGAGAAGCCCGCGTACCACAAAAAATAAATTTAAAAATAAATCAAATATATGCCATAATAACCATATGTTAAAAGTTCATGGACTCCCTTCATTGGAGAGTTCCAGCTCAGAGCCTTCCTTCTTTTAATTTTGGTGCTATTCCAATAAACTTGGTGCTTTAATTCTTAGTAGCCCATTGCCAGTTAGAAACAGTCAATCATCATGTGCCTGGAAAAGGCCTGGAATTAGGGACCTCACTTTCCCCACATTCCATTGGTCAGAACGGGATCACATGCCTGCCTTCCTCCCCAGACTCAAAGGAACTGGGAAATATGGGTTGATACCTAAGAGACAAAAGAAAGAGTTTTGTAAATTTATACCAGCATCTGTCACATTCTCCAGCTGTTGTAATAATCCAATTTAGAAATGAGGGCAGAGGAGGGTCTGAGAGGCTAAAAAAACACTGGAAGGGAATAGAGACGTACTAAGATAAGCTCCCACTTTATAGTTTGCCAAAGACCCATAGGGAAGAGTGGGGAAGGTCTGAATGTCTGAAGTCAACAGCTTAGTCTGGATTGGCTTAGACAGAGAGCCTTGGAGGCTGAGCCAGACTGTCTGCTGGAATAACTCAGAATGACTGCGAATGTCCCAGGCTGGATCAGAGACCAGTGAGCTGATCCACACTGAATATGCATAGAACTGCTTCCTCTGAGACAGTTCTCTCTGATGAACTGAGAACATCTAGGATACCAAATTTATGCCTTCTAAAAGTAAAAAGGAATACTTTTTAAGTGAAAGAAAATATCTTTCCATTTTGCTTTCTAAAGCTGATTAGTAGATAACAAAAGCAGAAAGAAATTAGAAAACTGGGAATTGGCCTCAAAGCACAGACTGAGTCCAAGGAGCTCTTAGGGAGATTGACTCAGTTGAAGTTAGTTTTCTAGCACCTCTTTCTTCTCATCACAAAACTTCCCCTTTACTTTTTTTTTTTTTTTAACATCTTTATTGGAGTATAATTGCTTTAGAATGGTGTGTTAGTTTCTGCTTTATAACAAAATGAATCAGTTATACACATACATATGTTCCCATATCTCTTCCGTCTTGCATCTCCCTCCCTCCCACCCTCCCTATCCCACCCCTCTAGGTGGTCACAAAGCACCGAGCTGATCTCCCTGTGCTATGCGGCTGCTTCCCACTAGCTATCTCTTTTACGTTTGGTAGTGTATATAAATCCATGCCACTCTCTCACTTCGTCCCAGCTTACCCTTCCCCCTCCTCATGTCCTCAAGTCCATTCTCTACGTCTGC